>NC_138376.1:70966871-71011330 GCF_054177405.1 Leptonychotes weddellii
CAATTCACAGCGCTCACCATATCACATACCCTCCCCAACGTTTATCACCCAGCCACCCCATCCCTCCCACCCCCCACCACTCCAGCAACCCTCAGTTTGTTTCCTGAGATTAAGAATTCCTCATATCAGTGAGGTTATATGATACATGTCTTTCTCTGATTGACTTTTTCGCTCAGCATGATACCCTATATTAATCCTATTTTAAATGTATAGATTTAAAATTGATTCCTGTACAAAAACACATACCTATGCAAATTAAAGGTAATTAGAAAAGTTAGTAGATATACTTTGAATACTAATAGCAATTTTCTCTAGATGGTGGTATGAAGAGAGATTTTTATTTTTATCTTTGGAGATAGAGTTTGGAGATATTTTTTAACAATTATAAAGGGTTACTTTTATAGTAAAGAGTTACAAAACCATTTCCATTTTCATGATAAAATACATGAGAGAAAGGATCTGACTAATTCTGGGTAAAGAAGGACAAGAGAAAGTTCTGAAGCAATAATCATAAGATGGGAATTTTAAAATAATCAAAAAATAATTAAAGAATTATCTTTCTTCACTTCGCTGGATTATTGTTTCACTTTCATTACATTTTTCACTTTTCATTATATCTTAGTGTATTAATCACTTTGTTTTTCTGTGATTGCCACCAACATCTATTATTATTTGTTTGTTTGTTTTCCAATACACTATGCTGTTTCTCAGCATTTACTATCAGTTCCTGTTTGCTACTCAATGCTAATTTGCATTTCAAGTTGTTACTAAAACCATCCTTTGTCATTTCTTTTGTTGCGAATGGCGTTACATGATTTTGCCTTTCTTTTTTTTCTCATTATTTCCTCTCATTTTAATTCAAAACTATCTTTAGTTAGCCAGGAAATCTAGAAAAGTGTCCAAATGTTTGTTCATTTTATTAGAACTTGAGTATGCATTTGCAGGTGGATGCTTCCATGGGTCTGTATGTCCTGGCATAACTGGCTAATTCTGACAACTTTTGTTTATTTTTAATCTAAAATCCAGTAATGAGTTATTGAAATGTCAACAATCTGAAGCAGTTATACTTGTGTTATCTATTTCTCTTTAGAGCACAAAAGATTCTCTAAACTTTTAACCTTGTCATTCAGAAAAGGTAATAATAAAGTAATTTAAACAAAGGTGTACAAAATTAAAATATCAGAGAAATAAAGCATGCATGAATTATAATTTCTTTCACACAGTAATAAAATTACATCAATCTAAAAATGTGTGGAGCTGAGCTCTAAAACTTAAAAATATCAAATGATGATAGTGTTCACTGTTTCATCTGTTTAGCTCAGGATGCACAAATATGCCATAGGATGACATCAAATTACAGATATAAGTTTCTGCACATTCCAATAGGTAATGATTCAAATATCCTGGAGTACTCTGGAGGTCTGAGTGCAAGAATGATAAGCTGGGCAATTATTCCTATTACCACTGTTCTTATACTTATGGAAGTCATTGCACTGGGAATCATGTCTACAATCACTTTACCGAATGCCACCTCATAGGCTCTTTCTTTTTTTAAAATTTTAATTATTTATTTTTAATTATTATGTTCAATTAGCCAGCATATAGTACATCATTAGTTTTTTTAAATTTTATTTTATTATGTTATGTCAATCACCATACATTACATCACTTGTTTTGATGTAGTGATCCATGCTTCATTGTTTTCGTATAACACCCAGTGCTCCATGCAGTACGTGCCCTCCTTAATACCCATCATTAGGTGAACCCATCCCCCCACCCCCCTCCCTTCTAACACCCTCAGTTTGTTTCTCAGAGTCCATAGTCTCTCATGGTTCATCTCTCCCTCCGATTCCACCCCCTTCATTTTTCCTTTCCTTCTCCTAATGTCCTCCATGCTATTCCTTATGTTCCACAAATAAGTGAAACCATATGATAATTGACTTTCTCTGCTTGACTTATTTCACTTAGCATAATGTCCTCCAGTCACATCCATGTTGATGTAAAAGTTGGGAATTCATCCTTTCTGATGGCTGAGTAATATTCTATTGTATTTATGGACCACATCTTCTTTATCCATTCATCTGTTGAAGGGCATCTCGGCTCTTTCCGCAGTTTGGCTATTGCAGACATAGCTGGAATGAACTTTGGGGTGCATATGGCCCTTCTTTTCACATCTGTGTTTTTGGGGTAAATACCCAGGAGTGCAATTGCTGGGTCATAGGGTAGCTCTACTTTTAATTTTTTTTTGAGGCACCTCCACACTGAAAGTGGCTGTATGAACTTGCATTCCCACCAACAGTGTAAGGGAGTTCCCCTTTCTCCACAACCTCTCCAACGTTTGTTGTTTCTTGCCTTGTCAATTTTTGTCATTCTAACTGGTGTAAGGTGGTATCTCAATGTGGTTTTGATTTGAATTTCCCTGATGGCTAATGATGATGAACATGTTTTCATGTGTCTGTTAGCCATTTGTATGTCTTCTTTGGAGAAGTGTCTGTTCATGTCTTCTGCCCATTTTTTGACTTGATTATTTGTTTTTTGGGTGTTGAGTTTGAGAAGTTCTCTATAGATCTTGGATACCAGCCCATCATTAGTTTTTGATATAGTGTTCAAGGATTCATTTGTTGCATAGGCTCTTTCTTATGCTAAATTGGGCTTTTCCTGACTGCTGAACTGCTATGGGAAAGTCCTAGATTTGGGGTTAGCTTCCACTCCCTATCACTTTTACTTTTGATTCCTATACATGTTTCACTATCCCTTATCATCAAAAGCCCTAAATCTGCTTTTTAAAAATCATGTATAATGGTCATATGACCAGAAGAGTTAATGATCATGGAATGAAGCCCCAGGGTTTAACATCACAAATATGTTTAATATGCATTTGAAAATACCCTGTTCCATTTCCTTGGAAGAGAGGATAAGTATGTTTATTCCTATATGATCCATTTTTCTTCCTCTAGAATAGTTTGGACAGCTTCTTCATAGTGTATCAACAAATAAGCAATGAAAGAACAATTTAAAAAAAACTTACATTTTGAGAATTCAATATATGCAGTGGTTAATTGGCAAATGCAAAATAAGAGATGTGAATTTCCAGAGGAATAATCCAGGATAGTATAAAAATATAAATTTAGTGGTGGGGGTGGTATAGTGATTTTATAGTGTGCTTCTAATTTTTATCATGTTGTATTTTACTGCAAAAATCATAGGTAAGAATGAAACAACTCAACAGAAATAAGAAACAAAAATAATCCACAGAGTACATGGAAAACAATGAAGCAAATTTTTCTTTCTTGTGTTAAAAAGGTGATAAAATATCTAGAACAATTATGCTTCCATTTTCTCTTATCATGATAAAAGGAAGTAAAAGTATTCAATAATAATTACCATACTATTCTATTTAAAAGAAATCAAAGAAGCAATAATATTTTTACCTGTTTGCCAAACTATGTCCTGCTAAAGAGGTATTGTACATAATATAAATAGATGAATATATGCTATAATGAAATAAGTTTTGGAAATTCTGATTTAAACAAAGGTAAACCCACAGAAATGTTACAGGGATTCTTAGATGCTTAAAATCTTTATTGGTACTGAATTATCCAAGGCAATGCTTTATGTTTCTGTAACTTACTTGATCCTATATCCTTCCACCATTCATTGGAAAACAAAATAAAACAAAAAAACACTCTTACAGTTCATGAAATACAAGAATGCTAGCCTGACAAATTTTAATTTGTATGCTGTATCTTCGTAAAAATTTATCCTACATTCTAAGTGATTTAAGGATTATCTTTGATAAAGTTATATCTGTACTCTTTTTCCCAAGACATACATTAATAAAAACTAATTAAACTTGATTCTACATAGTTGTCATTTATCCCACTTTACAAAACAAAACAATGAATTTTTAGGGTATAATAAAATAGCTTCAAAAGTCATATCTTTTTTTTCATTTTTTTGTACTTTTGCTATATTAATTACTAACCTTTATTCTATTAACAAAATACTTCCATATCATAGGTGAAAAAACTAGAAAACAAAAATTTCAGCTCTGTTAAAGATCTAAAATCTGATTCCAAAGATGAGAGTTAGACATTAGCTCCTGGATCAATTTATTAATATCTATTTTACAACAGCAAGGTCAAGTGTATTCTTCATTAGACTTTGTATTGATAAAGTTTGCCTTAAAACTTTAGGAATTTTAAACATGCTGCAAACAAATTAAAATCAATTCTGTAAAATTTGTCAAGCTTGAGTCTTTGTTAGAATTACTAATTATCTGTATCATTTGATTGAGAAGACATATGATTCTGTGCACAGCAAGGGGTATGTAAAATCATTAACTGTCTCTCCCTCTAGATATAACAAGTGATGTGTAGACCTAAACTCAGCAGGGACCATCTTTATAAGCATGCCCTGAGGGAAAGTAGACATGCTTCAATAGAATACTGTTAAATGAGCCTAATATGACCCTTCTTTCTCTCCTCCTCCATGTACTTATTCTCTGTAGGCCTTGATATTTGAAATGCTAGCATCAACTTCCATTTCTCCATGCAAAACATAATATGGTACATTACTATTTTTTAAACAAATCTAATAAAAGTAAACATTTAACAATGAAGAATGTCAATGATGCAACTCAGTTACCTTTTGAAATTCATAAAGAGCTCTGGTGTTGTGAAAAGTCAGTTTGCAGCACACACTATGATTTTAGCAGGACTATAGGTTTGGACTACCCTAGAGAGTAACATGATATTTGCTCAGTGCCTTCTCTCATAACATGCCCTATGTCAATTGTCTGAGATAGGAAGGAAGTTAAATTGGCCCTCACCCTTGGGAGCTCTGCTTCTTCACATGAGAAGTTGCCTGGACTATTCAGTGTAAGTCCTTTACCCTAAGCAATTAATGCTCTTTCCTGCTCAAACAAACGCTGTTCTCACCCTATAGCTCTACTGCTCCTCACAAGAGAAGTTTAGTTGGGAAAAAAGTGAAAAAGGAAAGGAGAGGAGAAGAGAGGAGAGGAGAGGAGAGGAGAGGAAAGGAAAGGAAAGGAAAGGAAAGGAAAGGAAAGGAAAGGAAAGGAAAGGAAAGGAAAGGAGAAAGGAAAGGAGAAAGGAAAGGAGAAAGGAAAGGACAGGGAAGGGAAGGAGAGGGAAGGGAAGGGAAGGAAAGGGAAGGAAAGGATCTTTCAAATCTGAAATAACTGTAGGTAATTTTTTTTAGCTGTGTTGTTAGATCTATAGGGCAAAAAAGAAAGAAAAGAAAGAAAGAAAGAAAGAAAGAGAAAGAAAGAAAGAAAGAAAAAGAAAGGGTAAATAATCACAACTTAGTACCATTTGTTCTTTTACACGAGGTCAATAAGGAATGCCTATAATTTTTTAGATAAATGAATTAAACAAGGGTCTGGGAGAAAAGAACTCCAAACCTAGGTTGTGGAACAAGAAGTCCTTTGTGGCTAAAACAGAAGAATAGGGTTTTGCAGAAGGGGAGAGTTAGGTAGGCTGGATTCTGTGGCACCTTTTAGACCACATTAAGATGCTGGGTTCTAAGTATTTGAATAAGATGGAATGTAATCATAGAGCATGCAATGGAAAAGTGACTTAATCTGATGTATTTGGATTACAATTGCTTTCAATTATATAGTGACTTGTAGGTTAAAGATGGAAATGGAAACATCAGTTGCTTTTGCAATTATTCAGGTAAGATATATAACAGTTCATATCTGGATGATAGTGGTACTATTTAGTGGTTTATTTGAGATGTATAATGAATAAAGGCATGTTAGCTTTTTCAGCTAGATTAGATGTGGTGTATGAGAGAATGATGGTAGATGATATGTCTTTGGGTTTTTGTCTTAAGCAAGTGGAAGAATGATGTTGTGATTTACTAATATGGGCAAAAGTCGAGGATTAGGTATGATGAAGAAGAACATATGTCTGTTCTTGAACATGTTAAATTTGAAATGCCTTTATGGACATCCAAGGGGATAACTGAGTTAGGCAGTTGGCTATATAAATCAAATGTTTAGACAACCCATCAGTTCAGAGAGTTTAGAGATATAAATTATGGAGTCATCAGCATAAAGATGGTATATAATGGCAGGGGACTTGATGGGATCCTCTAAGGAGATAAAGTACAAAGAGAAGAAAGGATGTCAGAGATTGAGACCTGGGTTATGCTGACCACAGTGATCATGAAGATGAGAAAGCAAAATTGACTGAGGAGCTGGAGCAGGAGAGAGGTGGGTGGATCAAGAGAAGGGGATTCAGAAGAAGAGAATAATCATCTGGGTTAAATTCTGGTGACTGATGAGAATTAAGAGCTGATTTTTGATCAGGACACATGGATCTTATATTAATAAGACTTGGAGAATAGAAACTTCTTTTCAATTGTGGGAACAAAAGTTTCAACTGCAATAATTTTTTTTAAATGAGAGGAAAAATTTGAGACTGCATATAGTTTTTCCTATGAAAAGTACAAAAATAATAACATGTAGTTTTAGGTCAAGGAATTATTTCTTTTTTTTAAGGAAGGAGAGCAGATGGTGAACATAAGATGTTCTATATGACATAATTATCTACTTGAAATTAAAAGTATGCAATTTACTCTCAGTCATTAAAATGAGTTGGAGCAAATTTGTGTGGTATTTTAAGAACCTGCATGTGATTTGACCATAGGCCATATAGATTGTTGAGCTTGAATATAGGGAGTTGAAAGACCATATTTTCAAAGATATAATTATTCTTGTCTGGCATAAAATGCTAACTAAAAAAATAAATGAGCTTCATAAATATTAGCCACTATTCATAGGGTCTATGCCATGTGGACCCATAGTAAAAATTATGTTTCCACTGCACAATTTAACTACCCAGTTTAAAATGTAAATGCAATGAATATTTAAGACAGATGTATCCAAAAAATTGAGGACAGAAAATATAATACAGAAGAGGTATGCTAATGAGAGAGAAAGAGAGAGAAAGCACCAAATATCAATAAGTAATATAATGATCCCATAATCTAGAAAAGGGGCATTCATATAATCATAATTAATATACTTAATATGATTAATAAAATAATAGAATTATATTGATATAATTTTTATAAGATTTTGCATTTTTAAAGCCAATCATTTTATCGATCCAGGACTAGGACTTTGAGAAGCAGAGCTCAGATCAGAAACACAAGTTTAGCCATCACCAAGATAACTAAATTAGACCAAGAGAAACCTGGCACTGTTATTAAGGCAAATTTACTCCAAAGGCATCAATGCAGTTCCAAATCTTGAGTTAAAACATGGTAAAAGGCACTAAAATAAACTATTAAAAGGGATAAATTTGATTACTCTAAATCTTGGTAGATCTACCACTCCCCCTAAATTTAACAACTTTTTTTTCTTGCTACTGAGTATATGTAAAATTCTTATTATTTATTTTCCAACTACAGGGAAAAGTTTTTAAAACTTTAAAAACAAACTCAGAATTGGGTCTTAAAAAGCTAGCAAAGATAATACTTTCAGTGTATTTATGAAGGATTTCTTGCCATAAGATCTGTTATCACAGAGATGAAACTGTATCCCATGTAATCAATAAAATATTATTAAAAATATAATAAGGAAAAATGAAGTGTCACCAGACAATCTGCCACAACATTTTTCAATGAACAGGATTTAGTTTAACTAATTAAAACAATGTGCTATTAAAATGATGATGTAAATCTGTTATACATAATCATGTGTTTAATGTACCATAGTAAAAAATAATGCATGCTTTACTCAAGTTTGTGAAGGATTCCTGAGTTTCTTGTTTGTTTTTAAGCTTTTATAGAAATACTTTCTTATATTGAAATTTTAAATAGGAAAAAAAGTGTCTAATTACCTGGTCTCCAATATGATGTTCATCTAGAATGGTTGGCTGGATTACCTTTTACCTTTAAGAAGACATGGAACTAATAGGGTAACAAGTCAACAAAATACCAATTGATACTCATTTTGGGATGTATCTCAGGGAAAAATCAACATATTTGCATAAGAAAAAAGGGCAAAGGAAATTTTTATATGGCACAAGAGTGCTACACTTCATCAAAGTAAACACACGAATAAAAGAAAATCTTGATATAAATACACCAAATAAACCATGCAAATATTTAAACAATAAAAATCTCAGTCATATGGAACTAGAAAAATTTATCAAAATGTGAAAATGAAGGGAGGGAAATCGGAGGGGGAGATGAACCATGAGGGACGATGGACTCTGAAAAACAAACTGAGGGTTCTAGAGGGGAGGGGGTGGGAGGATGGGTTAGCCTGGTGATGGGTATTAAAGAGGGCAAGTATTGAATGGAGCACTAGGTGTTATACACAAACAATGAATCATGGAACACTTCATCTAAAACTAATGATGTAATGTATGGGGATTAACATAAGAATAAAAAAAAAAGAAATAATAAGATAAATTGCCTGAAAAAAAAAAAACTAATGATGTAATGTATGGTGATTAACATAATAATAAAAAATGTGAAATGTGTACTTAAAACATTACTTTAAAAATGATTCCATATGATACTCCACTTTTTAAACAACTGCAGTTACCTAAATATAAGTGTATGGTTTGATGTATATTTTTGAATACAGGAACTCTTCAAATAATTTAAATTGCATTTTTCTATTGCAAAATATATATATATATATATATATTTATTGAAATATAATGCAGGGGTGCCTGGGTGGCCTGGTAAGCATCTGCCTTTGGCTCAGGTTGTGATCCCAGGGTCCTGAATTGAGCCCCGTGTCGGACTCGATGCTCAGTGGGGAGTCTGCTGTCCCTCTTTCTCTGCCCTCCCCACACTCAGACCCTCTCTCTCATAAATAAATAAAACCTTTTAAAAGAAGAAATATAATTCAGATATCATAAAATTCACCCATTTAAAGTGTACAATACAGTTTTTAGTGTATTCACAAAATTGTTCAAGAATCACCACAATCTAAGTTTACAACATTTTAAACATCTCAGAAGGAAACCCTAAACCCATTAAGTCACACCCCATTCCTCCCCAACCTGTCTCATGACCCCAACCCTACTACCCACTACCATGTCCTAGGAAACCACTAATCCACTTTCTGTTTCTATATATTTGCCTATTCTGGGCATGTCATATAAATAGAATCATATAGTATGTGGCCTTTTGTAACTGGCTTCGTTCACTTAGCATAACAATTTCAAGGTTCATCCATGTTATAGCATGCATCAATACCTCATTTCTATGGCTAAAAAATATCCCATTGTATGGATATACCACATTTTGTTTATTCACTCATCATTTCATGAATCTTTGGGTTGTTTCCGTCTTTTGGCTATTTTGAATATGCTACTATCAACATTCAAATACAAGTATTTGTTTAAACACCTGTTCTCAGTTCACTTGGGTATATACCTAACAGAGGAATTGTCAAATTAAATGGTAACCGTATATTTAACATTTTGAGGAACTGCCAAATTATTTCTCTAATGGACTGCCCTTCACATTCCCATCAGCAGCAATAAATACTTGCATTTAGTTTTTAATTAGAAGCAATTTTATTTGTAAATTCAGGGCATCTTATATCTATTTGGTCTGTAGTCCATCAAGTCCTGTCTCTTTTTGGCCTCAACATTCTTTCCCTCCATAGTATCATCATACTTCAACCCTATTAGACTTGATCTTGGTCTGTACAAAATCAAGGAATTCCAGCTCAATATTCAGACTGCACATCAACTCCTTTCTTAAAGCTTGAACAGCTTTGATGTGTTTTTTTTTTTCCTATTTAAAATTAGAGGATATTCATCCTGTTCTCCAAACCTAGGACCTGCCTCAAAATCTAATTGCATTTACCAGATTCCATTTCTGTTTCCTATGCCTGACATCTCTTCTGTTAGTAGCTCACCAGTACTCTTGTCCATGTAAGGCAAGGAATCTGTCATGCATGTGATATTTTCATGGTGAACTGGAGTCATATTGAATTCATTCTGATGATTTCGCCCATTACCATAAGGCAGATTTCCATGTCAGTTGATTGTCTGCCTAATTGTCAATTCTAGAATCGTCAAATTCAATTTCTAAATGGATTCAAGTTTTTTAGTCCCTATTAATGCATTCTCTTGCTAGTTGCTAAGTTCCATTTTACCTACTACCTGTGCCCACCATATGTGTTCCATTATCTGTATAGCTAGTTATCATGTTCTAAATGCTGGGCTTAATATTCTCCCATCATATGGTAGCCTTAGTGTCTCCCACTTTCTAGTAAGAATGTCTACTTACAGGTGCCTTCCTCAAATCTCTGACTATTCCATAGAACTTACCAAACTAGACCTGGCCATGTGCCAAGATATGACAGCTTTGCAAGATGGCCCACCTCTAAAATGACTGAATTTATGATTCTTTTGGATGTTATGATATTAATATATTATTTCAGAATTGCATTGTATCTGTAATTTTCCAGAGATTTTATCATAAATATGATATTGTTATGTGTATTTATACTTGTTAATAGAAGGCAGTTTCTACTTTCTTGAGCTCCATAGGTTAGAAAAAAAAGTAGAACACGTAAGTCCTTTTTAATTCAGTAAGATTTCTGTTGACAAGTATATAGTTTGTAGGTTTTCTAACAAATGCTATGGTGTAGGTCTATAAAATATGATATGAAAATAAAATAACAAAGCAGTTAAATGCAAAAATGATATTGTTATGTTCTGAACTGACAATGGAATAAAAAAGTTTAGAAAAAATATTTAGTATCATAAGTGAATTTAGGTATCAGAGAAAACAATTATTTATACTAAATATTTGATGAAGTTGATAATAATGGCCATTGCAATGTTGTAGAGTAAGTCCAAAAATGTCTGATTATTTAATTTCCAGTTGAATGTTTGTATCTCCTAAATTTTCAATAATACTTATTTCTGTTGAGTTTATGTACAACAGAAAAGCACATGGAGTAATGATGTAAATATTTTCAGGGGCACCTGGTTGACTCAGCCAGAAGAGCGAGTGACTCTTGATCTCAGGATTGTGGGATCGAGCCCTACATTGCGTGTAGAGATTACTTAAATAAATAAAATTTTAAGTATTCTCATGGACCAAGATATTATATGTTAAACTAATTACATGTTTTGGGGCACAAAGTGAATGTATTCATTTATATTTTACAGATATTTTCTTTATTTCCAGGTAAAACAATTTTTCACAGTTTGGGTATACAAATAATGATGAAAAAAGATTCTAAAATATTAAAGTTATAAAAATTCATGAGTCCATGATGATGTTAAAAAAATTGTAAAGAAAAACTAATTTGCCACCAATGTTACCCCAACTCTGTTATCTGAACTCATTAATTAAAGAGGCAGAATTAAGCATAAATGCTGTCCTTTAATCAAAAACTGTAATTCATCTCCTGTTGATAATCAAAAGCTCTTTTTTAGAGAAGACTAGCTAAAAATATAGAAAGAATGATATAATTAGAAAATTACTTCTTATTAAATCGATGATTCAGTAAATGATCATTAGTGTATGCAAAAAAAGTGAGTGAAGGATTATTGGGGATCAGATATTTTTAAAGTGTCAAAAGTATTATCTCACAGATTTCTTGCTATTCATAAAAGGAGGAAAGTATATCTTTATAATAGAGATATCTAGTCTGTTATAATCTCAAAGAAAGGAGATGAAAATTAGCATTACTTATTTTGGGACAACCTGGTGCTGTGTGCCAACTGATGGGATGCAATATATAGTAGATTACTTGTGCCATATTTCTGCCAAAAATTTTCATCTGAATTAAATCAGGCCTTTAGGCCTTACTTCCAGTTTAGAGGTAATAGAGTTTGAGGAAAAGGTAAAATGGAATCATCAGGAAACAATGGAGGAAATCTCGTTTGTGGAAGATTCTAAAATAAACAGACTTACTGTGTTCAAAAATGTGTCTTAAAAGAATAAAATGGTGGAAGTTTAATATAAATTTTAAAAATAATAAAAAGACCTAAAAATGCAATGTGTGCAACTTTTTGAATCATGGTTGAAAATAAAATAGCAATAAAAATATTGGCAGATATTTGGGTACTTTTGAATTTGGATTGTATGTTAAAATATTAAGAAAATGCTACTCTTGGGGCACCTGGGTGGCTCAGTCGTTAAGCGTCTGCCTTTGGCTCGGGTCATGATCCCAAGGTCCTGGGATCGAGCCCCACATCGGGCTCCCTGTTCGGCGGGAAGCCTGCTTCTCCTTCTCCCTCTCCCACTCCCCCTGCTTGTGTTCCCTCTCTCGCTGTGTCTCTCTCTGTCAAATAAATCAATAAAATCTTTAAAAAAAAAAAAAGAAAATGCTACTCTTTCTAATTTACTGTCATATCTAATATAGGATATTGGCATTGCAGTTAGTAAGAGTATATCCTGTTAAGGAAATGCATGGTGATTTATATGTAAGTAAATAATCATTGTGTAGCCATCAAATGGTTCAAAAATGTATATCTAAATATTAACAAGTAGATAAAGCAGTTATTACAAGATGTTAAAGAATTTTTATTTCTAGGTAAAGAATCTGTTATTTGTTATAAGATTCTTTAATTTTTCCATATTTTTGGAACTTGGAAATTTTTCACATTTTCCATAACAGTAAGATGAAAATGAAATATATAAGAGCATTTTTTAGAGTAAGCAAAATAAGATTATGATGGTGAGTAATTTTCTACCATAATATGCATATTTTCTTTGGTTTAATAAATCAGAATTTACAAAATTGTTTAAATGATGTCTTTAACTTGGAATACAAAATCTCTAAATTGAAACAAAGATCTAACATTATCAAAAGAATGTTATTTCAGTATTTACTAGATCGGTCTCCACACTCTCCTTTGAGCACTTCTATATTTGTAATACTTTTCTCTAATTTATAAAACTGCCAAGGACATTTTAATTGGGGGATTTTGGAAATAAACTGTGCTTCACCAAGTTGAAGCAAAGTCCTCCCTGTCCACCATTCCACACCGGGGCTTAAAGAAAAGTTCTGTTTTGCAGTTCACTTTACTCTTATCTAATAAAAATCACTGAAAATCATCCTATGGGCTGTTGATACAGCCTTTGTTAGATAATAAATAAGTAAAAGATCTAGAAAATGAAACAGAGAAATCATGATTCATGGGTAATGCTTTTGTGAGCAAGAATAACAACTCACTGCTCTTTTGAAACCAAAGTCCAACTCTTTGCGGTAGTCACATTCCAGTATTTGATATATTGCAGTACCAAATATGTTGAAAACAAAATATCTTTCACTAAAAATCCACAGGGCGTTCTAAGAGTATTTGCAGTTATTTAAAAATATCCACTATACTGCTTATGAAAAATAGGTAAATGCTTCTTGTGATTTCTAATTATTTGATACTACATCGAGAGTAAATAGTGCAATGTATGTAATATGGAAAGATGCAGAAAAATGCCAAGTGGCAGGATCCCAAATAACCTCAAATAACTGATCACACATTGGCTCAGATTCAGGTGCAATGAATCCTTGTAATTTGGAGGAAGTTTAAATGAAGACTGAAAGACATACTTTTAAATGCAATTAATGAAGGTATAACATAAGTGTATGATGTAATGTAACAGACTTATTATATTGGTGTTTACTAATAATTTATTAAAATCTTTCTAATTTTATCTGGAAAAAGCAACCTACAATGTTTCAATAATCTCAAAATTTTTCTGTCTTTCAATTTTTCTTACAAATCTTTTTTTTTAAAGATTTTATTTATTTATTTGAGAGAGAGAGAATGAGAGAGAGCACATGAGAGGGGGGAGGGCCAGAGGGAGAAGCAGACTCCCTGCCGAGCAGGGAGCCTGATGCGGGACTCGATCCCGGGACTCCAGGATCATGACCTGAGCCAAAGGCAGTCGCTTAACCAACTGAGCCACCCAGGCGCCCTCCTTGCAAATCTTAAAGCAACTAAAACTAGGAAACCAAACTCTGCATGATACCTTAAATTAACCATTACTACTGCAAATAACTGGATTTAAGGTATTGTTGAATAAGATTTCGGAAATATAGCTGAAAGTTGTCAGTAATAGGATTTGATGTTTAACTGGTTATTTTGAAGGAAATGGTGAGCACTTTTGGCATAGATATCCAAAACTATAGGTCTGAGTATCAAAAATTTCTAGTTAATTAAAGAAAATGCACCCTATGGGTAAATTTTACTGGATTTTGCTTTTATCAATTTCAATTTTTTAAAAAAAGTGTCTGTGATTAAATATATGAATTCTGTTTATGTATGCGTGTTTGCTGACACTGGGTATTTTGCAATATCATTCCATCTGTCAGGGACCACAGTCCATGCCGCTACAACGAGGCAACACTTTTACTCTCACTGTAATGTCTCTATAGAGCCCTCGGCATGTGTTTTTTAAATGATTGATTTTCACATGTGACTATCTGTGAAGAATATGATCTCTGTAGGTGATAGATCATGTCTTATGCAGCTTTGATTGCCTAGAACCATGCACAGGACCTGACACAGACAACATACCTGAGTCCCTATATATGGTGTGGAATGTAATTTGAGAAACTAGAGAGAAGTTAAGAGTTGCTGACTTGTGCTTTGAGAGACCTGGCTTGGGTACCAGCTCATCTGCTCTACTGCTTGGGATTTCTGAATCAACTTGAGAACCTAACTGGAGATTACAGGTTCTTAATTGTGTTATATTCAAATTGTCAGTAAGATTGCTTGCTCACAGGGTTGTCATGAGGATCAACTGCAATGATAATAACAATAGATATTCTTTATTGAGTAACTTTATGGAGGACCTACTCTGTAATAAGTGTGGTCCTCAGTGTGACATGCCAAATTCTCCCCTAAAAATTTTAGATAAATGATTTGATTTAATGCTCAATAACTCCATAAATTATACATTATTATTTCTTAACTTTACAGATTAAGAAAATCAGACAAATGGAGATTAAATAAGATGCTGAAGATCAAACAGAAAGTGGATTTGGAACCCAGGTAATTTGATTCCTCTGGTGCTATGTAAAGGGCCTGGATATAATAATGATCACTAAAGATTTAGATTTAAAAAACAAAACAAACAGTTGTTATTCATGAGGCTCCCTTTTTTTAAGAAAAATTGCAAAGCTTCTTTGGTCCAATAATTGCTAATGAGTGTGTCATTTTTATGAATGTATGAATATACTTAAGCCTTCAAAGACTCTCACTTCGGCAAGCTGTTGAACACTAAATGGATGTGAATAGCTACAGGGAAGTATTCTCTGCATAATAGGAGTGACTTATTTCTATTAAAGAAAACCACATGTGACTGGGGTAGGACGTGACACTTCTGCCATATGATTTACAACATATCTATTCCTTTAACTCTTCCTGCATGTTTTTGGCTTAAATTGCCCTTGCCTTTTAGTGGAGATTTGACATTTGGAAATATGAAATAAGAAGTGTTGTTTCCATCTAATTCTTAAAAATTTGGCTTCCATCTAGACAGGCACCTGATTTGGAGAAAAGTGAAGGCTCTAGCCAGCTGGAAAGAATGAGAAAGTTAAAAAAGAGTCAAGGTTTCTAAGAATATAGGTCTCTCCCCATTTAAACAGTTCCAAACCACACTGATAATCATAGACCAAAAAAGTCTTGACTCTCTCTATAGAACCTTTTAAATCATCTATGGCAGGCCAAGGGCTACAGCTCGAGGCAGCCACATGGCCAGAATCTCTGTTCTCATGTCTTTGGCTATAAGAAAAGTCTGTAAACCAATTTCCAGACTGTGTTAAAAGTAGTTTAACTGCCGAGAGAAAAAAAAGGTGCCTTTGATGTTCAATATTTGAAATTAAACATTTGGTTCATATATGTGTCCTTTTTAGGATTATTAAACTATAACTAGTCATTTATACTTGAATCTCACGTTGTTGTACCTAACAATTATATTACTTTTCAGCTGACTCCAGTATTAAGCTCACAAGTGCCAGTTATAATTAAAAAGAAATTTTAAAGAAAACTAATGACAGATTATTCACAATAGTGAATGCATGTACTTTGCGGAGTTCCCTCCAGGTAAGCTAAGCTAAACAGGCACAATTTTTCTGAACACTCCTCTCAGATTATTTTTTTCCTTAAATACTAATAGCTCTAAAAAAAAGTGTTTTCCATTATTTTCTGATGGATAGCTGTTGTAACATATAAGGAGGAACACTAGTTTGAGTGACTCAATTCTAGGAAAGTATATATTTTCTACAGTATAGGAATTTCTTTACTGTCATGATTCTTTCCTCCATTAATATTAGAGAGTCAGGGCACAAATTCCAACACATAGAAATGAAAATTTAGTATTTGAATAAAATTGAGACTAGTTAGCTTGGTCTACCCCAGAACACCAGATGAGTTCATGAAAACAGTCTATTTGCTGCCTTGCAAACCAACTACTGGAGAACATTCGCAAGTCTCTAGGGAGAAGTTCTATTTCCACAGGACTGTTTCTACAGAATACTATCAAGTGACAGCAATAAGGATGTTTTGGGGTTCTTTATTTTCCATCTCTATCAGTTCCCCTGGGTCACCCCATATAAATTGGAGTACAGTGTACTTGCTATTCAAATATATCTTCAGAGCAAGTCCCCTGCCGTCCCCTTCCAATTAGACTGACCCTCTTAAGCTTCTGTTAAATGGAATTTCTGAAGCTACTATTGGTGGTTATTCCTTCTATTTTGAAACAGCTTAATCAAATAAATTTCTAGTGAGTTAATTGTCCTATTCTCACACTCTAAAGGTTTGCCAACAGTCCTGTTTGTGCTGCCTAAGTAAGAACAGTTACTTGTTTCCTTCCCTTCTGTGAAGTTAGATAAAAGGTCTCTAATTTTGTGTAATAGTGGTAAACTTGGAATATAACATAAAAATTTGCTTCGAATTATCTTGACAGCATCATTTCTAAATTCATCAAAATATTCAAAACTGATAGATTTTGATTACTAAACAGACTTCTTATCAAAGTCCAAATGTATTAAATTTTTAAAAAACTAATTCTATAAAATTATATTAAAATATTTAATTAAAATAACCTTAATGATATTAGCATCCATATTTTTGAAATTAATGAATTTGAAAGAGAACAATGAAAAAGAATAATATTCAAAATATTCAGTTTAGCCTAAATATTCTGTAAGGTAAGGTTACATATTCATCCAGAGAATGATTCACATATTATAGGAATATGATGTTCATTTTGGCTTATAGACTTTTCTCTCATACAGTCTGTAACGAAAGTATTTGTGAATACAGTTCAAGAATCCACAAATATTAGTGCTTATTATTTGATGTAATGGGAAGATATATATTGCTCACTTCTTTTAACTATATTATCTATTAGCCTGCAAATGTAGAAGGATATCAAAGCAAGACTCCTTCTTTTCAAGCTTATTTAGAAAATAATTTCATGAATTTAACATAAACATTTTTCTTACCAATGATTAATATATCATAGAGGCAATTATAATAGAAGATGATTTGTGAGCTACAATAGGTTGTTTGGAAAAATAATTTTATTTTTACTCTAATTCCTCGTTTGTAAAAAGTAGTGTGAAATTAATATTACTGTGGTAAAATTATTCGTGTAAAAATCTATGTAATATTTCTTAATATTTAACTTCAACTTTATATTTAACCATGTATAACATGCATAAAGGTAAGTGAACATATCAGAAGACAGTGAGAAGGGTTGTTTGATTTGTATGCTTACCCATATAGCTACTAAACAAAGCAAGAAATAGAACTATATTCATATCCCAAAAACCTCTACTATGTGTCCTTTTACTTATAATCCACACAAAGGTAAGTAATTTTCTTACTTTCATAGATTTATTCACCTGGTTTGGAACTTTATATGGTAGAATCATGCAGAATGTACCCTTTTGTGTCCAATGTCTATCAGTCAAATATTTTGATTATGAGGTCTATCTGTGTCAATACATGTTACAGTGTCATTTTCATTTCCGTTACTGTGTTGTTTTCTGTTGTATAAATGTATCAAAATTTATTTATCTACCTACTATCAATGAACACTAGGATGTTTCCAAATTGAGACAATTTTGAAGAATACTGCTATGATCATTTTTATGCATGTCATCTGGTGCACATATGTACATTTAATTGGGTGAACATATGCACATATGTAGAAAGTATATGTGGAGAGTATACATAGAATTGCTAAGTCATATAGTATCTGATGTTCAACATTAGTGAACGCTGCCACTTTCCAAGTGTATTCTATCAATATGTACCCAACCAGCCGTGTTTAAGAGTTCCAATTGCACCATATATTTGGCAGTTCTTCATAAGGTCAATGTTTTGTTTGGTTTTAGTTTTGTTTTAATGTTCTGGGTGGATGTGAAATGCCATCTTTATTGCAGTTTTAATTTGAATTTCATGATCATATAAAATATGTAATCATACATTTATACTTTTTTAATAGGTTTTGATAATTGCCTGTTTTATTAAGTTACTTATTTTTTCTAATTGACTTGTAAGTGATCTTTAATCTAAATAGTATTCTTCTGTCAATCAAATATATTGAACATATCCCATTTTATGGCTAGAGATTTCACCCAATAATGCTTTATGATTTTTAAATATTAATAGTAATGCAGTCTAAATTATCATTTTTAAAACTTTTATGATTGTTGCTTTTTGTGTCTGTTTATAATATTGATGTTTATCTCCATGGTCATGAAGGGTTTTTTTTTTCTTTTTATATTATTTCCTATAAGGTAAATTATTTTAAGATGCACATTTTGTTTGTGAAAACTATGAGAAATTCATTATGACATATTGTGTTATATAAAAACCAAGTCTTTTATTTTTTTCATGAAGATATAAAGTGACTTAGAACATTTATTTATTTTATTAAGATATAATTCAAGGTCTTTTATTTTTTTCATGGAGATATAAAGTGACTTAGAACATTTATTTATTTATCCCATGGTCCTGGGATCGATATTATAAGATATCATAAAACTCATCCTTTTGAAGTGTACAATTCAGTGGGTTTTAGTGTATTTGCAAAGTGTACAACCATCACCGCCACATTTTATTACTTTTAAAAGAAGTTCCATATCTACTAAAAGTCATTCTCCTTTTTCCCTTTTCCTGAGCACCAGGCAACAACTAATCAACTTTCTGTCTCTATGAATCTGTCTATTCTGGACATTGCATATAAGTGGCACCATAGAAACGTAGCCTCTTGTGTCTGGATTCTTTCACTTAGCATAATCTTTTCAAGGTGTGATCACTTTGTAGCATGTATCAAGTGCTTCATTCCTTTTTATGGCTGAATAATTATCTATTGTATGGATAAGCCAGGGATATTCATTTGTCTGCTGAAGGGTATTTGGTTGTTTCTACTTTTTTAGCTATTATTAATTGCTTCTATGAAGTTTGTATCTAAGTTGTTGTGTAAACATAATTTTTAATTCTCTTGGGTAAATACCTAGAAGTGGAATAGCTGGGTCATGTGGTAACTCTGTTTACATTTTTAAGGAATGTTTTGAGGTGTGTTTTTCAAAGTGGCTGCACTATTTTACATTCCAACCAGCAATGTATTATACTTTAATAGTACTCTCACAAAAAATTGTTATGGTCTATCTTTTTGATTAACATCTTGGTGGATATGAAGCAGTATCTAGTGGTTTAGATTTTCATTTCACTAATGACTATTAATATTGAACACCTTTTACAGTGCTGACTGGCCATTTTTATAGGCTTTTTAGAGAAATATTTTTTAAATAGTTTAGCCCATTTTTAAACTTTTCTTTTTATTGTTGAGTTATAAGAGTTCTTTATTTGATTTCAACAGTAGTCCCTTATGATTTTCTATTTTTTTTTTAAAGATTTTATTTATTTATTCATGAGAGACAGAGAGAGAGAGAAGCAGGCTCCCAAGGAGCAGGGAGCCCGATGCGGGACTCGATCCCAGGACCCTGGGATCATGACCTGAGCCGAAGACAGATGCTTAACCGTCTGAGCCACCCAGGCGCCCCAGTAGTCCCTTATGATTTTCAAATATTTTCTTGATTCTCTGTATGGTCTTTTTCAAATTATTGATGATACCTTTTGAAACACAATGGTTTTTTAATTTTTATAAAGTTGATTTTAACTATTATTTTTCTTTTGTTGCTTTGCTTTGGTATTTGGAGAAATATCTAAGAAACCATTGGCTAGTTCAATAATCACAAGGATTGATACCTTATGTTTTCTTCCATGAGTTTTATAGTTTTAGTTCTTACATTTAGGCCTGTGATTCATTCTGTGTTAATTTTTTTATGTGTGCAAGGAAGTCCAAGCCACTCTTTTGCTTGTGATATCCAGTTGTCTTTTGCTTGTGGATATCATTTGTTGAAAAGAGTTTATTTTTTTTTTAAAGATTTTGGGGCGCGTGGGTGGCTCAGTCGTTAAGCGTCTGCCTTCGGCTCAGGTCATGATCCCAGGGTCCTGGGATCGAGCCCCGCATCGGGCTCTTAAAAAAAAAAAAAAAAAAAGATTTTATTTATTTATTTGACAGAGAGAGACACAGAGAAAGAGGGAACACAAGCAGGGGGAGTGGGAGAGGGAGAAGCAGGCTTCCCGCGGAGGAGGGAGCCCGATGCGGGGCTCGATCCCAGGACCCTGGGATCATGACCTGAGCCGAAGGCAGACACTCAAACGACTGAGCCACCCAGGCACCCCTCATTTGTTGAAAAGAGTTTAATTTCTCCATTGATTTGTCTTTGCAGCTTTATTGAAAGTTAACTGACTATAATTTAAGTGTTTATTTCTAGACTCTCAATTCTATTCTGTTGACATGTATGTCTATACTTATGTTGATACCACACTGTCTTGATTACTATAGCTTTGTAATATTTTGAAATCAGGAAGTCTGTGTCCTTCAGTATCCTCTAAATTTGTTTTATTATTCCCTAAGAATTTTTTGACTAATTTGCATCTCTCAAAATTCCATAAGAATTTTAGAATGAACTTGCCAGTTTCTGCATAATGGCAGCTGGGATTTTGACTGGATTTGCACTGAGTCTGTCGAATAATTGGGGGAGCATAGCCAGTATTAGTCTTCCAGTCAAGATATTTTTTTTCCATTTATTTAGGCCTTTAACTTCTTTTAACAGTGTTATAGTTTTGTTTATAGAAGTCTTGCACTTTTTTGTAAGCTTATTCCTAGGCATTTTATTCTCTTTGATGATATTGGAAATGAAATTGTTAATTTTGGAATTACTAAAGTATTGAAATTCAGTTGATTTTCCTATTGATCTTGTGTCTTACCAATTTGGTGAATTTCTTTATTAGATCTAATAATAGATTTCTATTTATTCCTTAAGTTTTTCTAAATAAAAGATAAGGTAATATGTGAATGGAGATACTTTTACTTCTTTCTTTCTAATCTGGACACTTTTACTTTTTTTTTGTTTGTTTTTCCTGCCCAATTGTCCTAGCTATAATCCCCAGTCAGTGTTCAACAAAATGGCATATGTGGACATCCATGTCTTGTTTTTGCTGTTAGGATGAAATCTTTCTGTCTTTTCCCATTAAGTTTAATGTTAGCTATAGGTTGTTGTTGTTACTATTTTTGTTTTAATATATTTTCTTGGGGCTCCTGGGTGGCTTAGTCTGTTAAGCAACCAACTCATGATTTTGCCTCAGGTCATGATCTCATGGGTCCTGGAATCCAGCCCCATATAAGGCTCAGTGCTCATCAGGAAGTCTGCTTGAGATTCTCTCCCTTTCCCTCTGCCCTGCCCCCCACTCATGCTCTCTCTCTCAAATAAATACATTTTTATAAACAAACAAACAAATAAATAAATTTTCATTATCTACTTAAGGAGGTTCCCGTCTATTGTGTTCATTTTGTCAAATGCTTTTTACTACATTTACTGAAATGATCATGACTTTGGTCATCTTTTACCTACCTATTTATTACCTAGGATACATAGCAATGTAGGGTATCCTATGTCCTCTTGGGCCAAAGTTTACTAGGTCATGTTGCTGGATACAATTTGTTAGTATTTTGTTGAGAAATCAGTCTCTATATTCATAAGGGATATTGTTTTGTATTTTGCACTCCTTGCCATCCTAAATCTGGCTTTAATTTCAGGATAATATTGGTCTAATAAAATGAGTTTGGAAGTATACCTTCCTCTTCTACTTTTTAGGAAAGTTGGTGAAGGATTAGTGTTGAATCTTTAAATGTTTCTTAGAATTCAACAAGGAAGACTTTTGGAGAAATTTTTTTAATCAATAATTCAACTACTTGTTATAGATCTACTCAGATTTCCATTTCTTTTTGAGTCATTTTCAGTACTGAGTAGATGTCTTTCTAGGCATATGTCTATTTCATCTAGGTTATCTAACTTATTGGTATAAACTTGCTCATAGCTTTCCCTTATAATTCTTTTTTTTTAATTCTATAAGATCAGGAGTTTATCCCTTCTTTCATTACTTATTTTAGTAATTTGGGTCTTCTCTGTGTTTTTGTTGTGCAGTCTAGCTAAAGATTTTTTTAAAAATTTTATTGAACTTTGCAAAGGAACAAGCTGTGATTTCGTTGATTTTCTGTATATTTTCTATTCTCTATTTCATTTATCTACTCTAATATTTTCAATTTCCTTCTTTCTGCTCACTTTGAGTTTAGTTTACTCTTCTACTTTAGTTTGTTTATGGATTTGAGATAGTTATTCCTTTCTAATGTATGCATTACTGGTATAAATTTCCCTTTAAGTACTGTTTTAGCAACATTCCAAAAGCTTAGACATGTTTTTATTTTTATTCACCTCAAAGTATTTTGTAAAAATTTCTGTTATGATTTTTTGACCCAATTTTTATTTTGGAATGTATTGTTTAATTTTATATATTTGTGAATTTCTCAAATTTCTTTCTGTTTTGACATCTACTTTAATTCCATTGTGATTGAAGAACAAACTTTGATAATGAGTTCTTTTAAAATTTTTGAGGCTTGATTTATGACCTAATATATGGTGTATCCTTAGAATATGTTCATTTTTTTCATTCATTTCCCTCATTGGTTCTCAGAATGGGTAATCTCAATTGTTTTATCTTCAAGTGCACCAATTCTTTCTCTGTCTGATGGCCTCTCTAGATTTTCATGCCAATTATTGTACTATTCAACTACAGGATTTCTATTTGTTCCTTTTTTGCTTTTATATCTTTATTGATATTTTCTTTTTCATGAGACATTGTTATCATACTTTCTTGTAGTTATTTATACATAGTTTTTCTATAGTTCTTTGAAAAAACTTAAAACAGCTGATCTAAAGTTTTGTCTCTGAAATCCAGTGTTTGGACTTCCTCTTGGACTTTTATTTGACTACTGTGCTCTCATGTATTGGCCATATTTTCTACTTTATTTGTATACTTTTATTTCTTTTTTTGTTAAAAATGGTTGTTTTAAATCATATAAAAATGGCAATTGTGAAAATCAGATTTTTCTCCTTCACCATGTTTTGTTGTCATTACTGTTTAGTGTAGTTACTGTTTGTTTGCTTAGTAACTTTTTAAAACTAATTCTGTAAAGTCTGTCTTCATTGTCATGTATGCTCACTGAAGTCTCTGCTTAACTAGTTTAATGGCCAGCTGTTGATTAGACAGAGATTTTCTTAAATATCCTGGACCAAGAAGTCTTCCAGTCTTTGCTAAGGTGTTCTCTGTGTGTTCTGAGTTATGCCTTCACTGTTTAAGCTAGTAATTTACAACACTGTACTATCCTTTACTTTCTGCTTATACAGAACCTCAAGTTAAGTCACATTTGAGAGCTAGGGGCTTTCTCAGGTCTTTTCTGTGCACGCACAAACCCTGGGCATGCACTCTCTTCTGTGGTCTTCTAAATTTTCAGGAACATGTCAGAGCTATTTTTTAAATTAATTAATTAATTTGTTTTGATTCCAGTATAACAAACACATGAAAAGATGCTCAACACCACTAATCATCAGAGAAATGCAAATCAAAACCACAGTAAGATATCACCTCACACCTGTCAGAATAGCTAAAATCACAGCTCTTCAAAATTCCCTATGAACATCCATTCACCAGCTTTTCTTTTTTTTCAACCTCTTGTTTTCCACAAATGTTATCACAGCCTCGGGCAGCTGAAATGTTCAGCAATTGCTGCTGATAATTTTCACAAACACCCTCAGAGAAGGCTGCACTGAATGAGCTCTGAGTCATGTCAAATAAATATAATCTCTGCAGCTGGGAGTCTTCTAAAGACAGGTAAAATAGTGGCTACTATGTAGCTGCAGAGATAGGTGATAAGTGATGGAACAAGGGCAAATTAAAACACCCACAAAGCTCTGTTCTTACTGGGATCATTCATTTAAAAAAAAAAAAAGTTATTTGGGTTGCTGCAAGCCTTTGGTTGATATCCAGAGCTCTGAAAAAAATAAAATCTGACTTTTTTTGTTTGTTTTTTTACTCATTGCTATTATGAAAGAACAAATTTCTGCAGTTCATACTTTACCATTTTTACTAAATGTCATTCTCCATTTGTTGTTTGCAGACTATTTTAGCCATGTATAAATTTATGGAAAAAGATTTTTTTCCATGTAGCACTTTAAGTATGTCATTTTATTATCTCTTCACTTATATGATTTTCAACAAAAGTCTTTTTAAATTATTTTCCTTATTCTTATGTAGATACTCTATATTTTTTCTATAGCTATGTTCAAGTTTTTCTCTTTGTGTTTAGTTTTCAGTAGTTTGAAAATGATATTATTTAATTTTGTATTTTTTTTAACATTTATCTTGCTTAGTTTTCTCTGAGATTCTTGGTTCTGTGGTTGGTGTCAGTCATTAACTTCTATGTTTTCACTATTTATCCTGCCCCTTTTCATTTTTTTTTTTTGTGATGCCAGTTATGCATATGATAGTTTGATATTGCTCCAAAGCTCTTGGATGTTCTGTTATGTGTTTTTCATTTTCTTCTTTTTGCATTTCACGTTGGATAAGTTTTATTGATATAACTTCAAATTCTCCTGATAATTCTGGAAAAAATTCTGATGTGTACAGGGTATGATTGTAAAACAGGTGAAGTTATAACTAATACAATGGGCACAATGGTTTTGTGGTGGTAGAAAGAGAACAATAATCTCATCACATGAAGAAACAACACTTCAGATACTGGGTGGCAAAAATGCTAAGTATTTTTGTCTTTTAGAATCTTCCCTAGAATGTTTCTCATGCAAGAAACCCTTCTCTATGTGACTCTCCTAAATTATTGAAGGTACTTTTAAACTACCTGACTGTAAGATTTGTTAGATCTTGACAGATAGCTCAAATCAAGATTTTGTTGCTGTTCTCTTAATATTTACCCATAAATATATGGAACACAAAAGAGGGCCCCACCAACCCCACCTCCAACACAAAACACCCATCAGTGTCTTTGGACATCGCATATCCACATTTCAGAGCCATCATTCAGTCATTCTATGGGGCAGACAAACTTGATCCTACTGGTAATTTAGACACTCACTATGAAACAAGAATTAGATCAATTAATCAAATTCAATTTGGAAACCTAAAGTTTATTAGTTTTCTTGGGGGTGGGGAGACTATATCAGAGGCATTCTCAATCTCTGTCCCCTGCCAATGGATATTAGTTCCACTTGCAAGATCCCAAACGTTTGAAAAATAATTTCTTCTTAGGGACGTTATATCTGTCTCTGGCATTGTGATTCTTTTCCAGTAATGGTGAACTAACCTACCAATTTCCCAAAATACAGTAACTTATAATTTAGGAGTAGATATAAGAGACCTTCAGGTGTTTTATGAACAAGTAACAAGAGATCATGCAACCCATATATGACTGTGGATATCTTTTCAAAATGAGGTAACTTTTGGTTGCTTGGGGATACTTCCAGAGGGATAGCTGATTTATTATTTATGTCCTCCTTGAAGGCAGTTATCTCTATAATGTGAGTCAACAAATTAGGACCATGTACAAAATTTATCCCTGGCTTTAAGTAAAGTGATCAATTATATTGTAATAACCCTGGAAGGCATTCAGTTCAGCCTGAGCTCACTGGTCATGGTTGTTATGGGTGACTGCCTGAGACTGTTTCCATAAAGGCCAAGGCAGAGTCTGTACAATCACTAATGTATCTGCTGTGTCTGGACTAATGCCTCAAGCCAAGTCAAAAGGTCAATGCTGAGGCAAATGGGGAAAGACACCAACCAGGCTTTCTAAGTTAAAACCTGATTTGTTTGTTCAGCTGTGTCTGCTACCTTGGGTGGCATATTTGTAGTTAACACTTCAAGTTGTCCTCATTAAGCTGCTTGGAATCTTATTGAGAATAACATTAGTTAAATGTTGTAAGAAATGATTGAATGGATTTTGTTCCTGGTCTCTGTAGGTCAGATTAATCAGAGTGGTCAAGGAAGTGACATACTTACTCGAAAAGTCACCAAATTCAAGACAATGTAGAAATGAGGGGTGAATATTGTTGGGAGACAATTCTCTTCAGAGCTCTCATGTCTCTGCATGTCTTGTGAGTGAGTCATTGATGGCTCTTTCATTCCAGACTGTGTTTTCAATGACATTTGTATAGAGGATCTCCTTAGAAGATAGAATTAGAATCTCCTTCAAGAGCAAATTGCAGACATGCTTAATATCCAGTAGAAAAAAGATGTCTTCCTCCAGAACAATGAGTAAGTGTAATTATTGACTATAATAAAAAAAACTCAGGGGCGCCTGGGTGGCTCAGATGGTTAAGCGTCTGCCTTCAGCTCGGGTCATGATCCCGGGGTCCTGGGATCGAGTCCCGCATTGGGCTCTCTGCTCCTCCCTCTGCCTCTCTCTCTCTCTCTGTCTCTCATGAATAAATAAAATAAAATCTTAAAATAAAATAAAATAAAATAAAATAAAATAAAAAAAACTCAGGTCCCCTAAACTTACTTTCCTATAACACAACCCACTTCATGTAGCATATTCTACCAAGGTGAAGGTGGGAAATTCTACAGGACATATCAGCCCATTTATTCAACTAACAAATGGCTTGGGAAAAACAAACAAACAAACAAACAAGGAAGAAGAATGAATGATGCCCTAGAGTAAGAAAGACATAAAGACTCATCAACCGAATGCAATGTATAGATCTTATTTGATCTTATATTTTTCACAAAAAAAATCTTATTTTTCACAAAAAATATATTTGTGAAACCATCAGTGACATTAGAATATCAACTATGTATTAGATAATATTGAGGAATTATTAATTGTGTTAATAGTGGTTACTAAGTTAAGGTTTTTTATAAAAAGAAAGTTCTACCTTATTTTAAGGATTTCATTTATTTATTTGAGAGAGAGAGGCAGAGACAGAGCACAGCAGGTGGAAGGGCAAAGGGAAAGGGAGAAGCAGACTCCCTGATGAGCAGGGAGCCAGATGTGGGGCTTAATCCCAGGACTCCGGGATTATGACCTGAGCCGAAGGCAGAGGCTTAACCAACTGAGTCACCCAGGAGCCCCGAAAGTTCTATCTTTTTATCTTTATTTTAAAAAGAAATATTAACTCATGAAAGGATATTTTGGGGATTTTTTAAGTTAAAAAATTAATGAAATACTTGCAAAATGAATTAGGATTTAGTAAAAGAAATAAAATACATATGTAGATGAGCAAATACTATGAATATAATCAAGTACGATAAAATTTTAAGTAGTCAAATCCCTAAATTATTTGGCTACTAGGGCTCACAGTCATTTTCAGAATGCTGTGTAGGCCCTGGTCTAATGATCCAATACTTGTCCAGTAGTTGTTACTGTAAGAAGACATTTGGCAATGGCTAGAGACACTTTTGTTTGCCACACTGTAGAGATGCTATTGGCATTTACTGGGTAGAAGCTATGGATGCTGCTAAACATCCTACAATGCATAGGATATTCCCTCAAAAAAAGAATTATTCAGGTCAAAATGTCAATAGTGCCAAGGTTAGGAAGCCCTGATGATTAAAATAAAGTGGAATTACTCATTGTTGTCATGTTCAAATCAACAGAACAGTGATAATAAAAAAGCCTGGATGTTCTGGCCTTATAAGTCAAGTTCTGGACACTTTTGTAAATCTCCCAAGCACGCCACTGTCAACCTCAGCTGATTCAAGAGAACTGCGTGATTCTTTAAGCTGCAATGGACACAGGGAGGGTTTAAAGTTGACATGCACTTAATCCTCCCAGAAAGAGAAATACTAAGGGTGAAGTCTGTTCCCACTTAGTCAATACTTTTGCCATCACTTATTCTGTTTTCTGGAAGTTATCAGATAACTGTGACCCTTCTTTGTTTTAAGGTAATATTCAATGAGCTTAACTTTATCTAGATCTTTGTGTAAGTTCATTGTGTTTTCCACTTGGCTTTCTGGGAACCAGACTGCTTCTCCACCTCCAGCATTATACCTTGCTTCTCAAGTTTTCTAAATCTAAGATCCCCTTCAGTTCAGCATCACTCTGTTCCCCAAAATTTCAGTACTGACTGCATTTACATTTCCATAGCAGAACTGGTTGTAACTTAGCCTTCCTTAGCTCCTTTTTGTTAAGAGAAAGGCATTCCTTTGGGGTGTCGCTTTTGTCCATTCCACTATCAGTTTGAAAAGAAAATTCTTCCAAGTCAACAAAGTAATACATTCTCCTAAAAGGGAATTTTCATTGGCTTTAGATTTAAATGCAAGAAGAGTGTCAGAAGGTTCCTTGCTAATCTGTCACTTAGTCACATCTGTGCCACCAAAAAATATTAAGAAGAGAGTATGTGGGGGAGGATATCATTGAAACAAAATTGGACAAATATTTCTAATTATTGAAACTAGTGATGGATACATAAAGATTCATTACGCTATTATCTTTCCCAACAAAACAGAACAAACATGAACTCTGGAATATAGCTTTTTTAAATTCAAAACCCAGGTCCACTGCTTAAAAACTGTGTGACCTAAGGAAATTTCCTTAACATTGTTTCTTCAATTTTTTCAACTCAGAATGGGGATAATACTAGTACCTGTTTCATAGAGTCGCAATGTCTTAACTGTGTTAACATTTTTTGGCACTTAGAATAATGCCTTATATGTATTACTCAAATACTAATATATAAATATTGCTGGTTACAATAATTATAAAACAAAGAATTTTGCCCCACAATTATGTTTAAGGGATTAATTATTAATGCATGTTATGGAATAAATACATCTAATATTAGATACATAAGTGGTAATCCTCTATAAAGAACCAATTAACATGATTTATAACCACTGATGTCTTCTTGTACTTTTTACCCTCAAATGGTAATGGGAGCCTTTTAGACAATTTGATTCTAATTTAAGATCCCCCAGTATTTTTATAACTTCCACTGCATGGACTAAATCTAGGATGTATTTTAAAAATTCTCTTTAACTTACATCCAAGTTGAAAAATCATTTCATTTCTCCTCCAGGTCTGAATAAATATAGACCATTTTTACAATAAAAAATCCCCAGAAAGCAAAGAAGATATTTTCTTCACTAAAATATACATTAGAATTGTAGCCTTCATGCATGGCAGATAGATAGCTTCCATTAATCAAACAACTCAATCAACCAATCAATCAATATTTTTAAATGAGTTACTTAACAGAATTCAAATGTTTCCTGACTCTAGGTAGGCAAGTAAAACTGTCTGCTTCATAAAATTCTACTGTGAATTCATAATAGAGAATAGAATTCACAGCAAGAAAATCACATTATCTACTTCCTCCTCCCCTAGTAAGTTAAAAGTGGTTTTTATATCTACTTCTGCCAGAGATCTCCATTTCCCACTCACTGCTGATGCCCTTGCCTCAAATATACTTCACAGAGGGATGATAATTTACCTTTCTCAATAAGAAATAAATGTTCAATGGTTTAGAGGAAAGAAAAGTCTTATATACTTGTTCATTTCAAATATTTCCCCACAAACTCACCCCAGTTATATTGGCTTTCTCTGAATATGAGAATGGAAAGTCCTGGAACAGAGATTCCATTTCCCAAGCTAAATGATGTGATAGTTTTACAACTCAAGTGGATTCATTTCACATTATCTCAATTACAGGATAATAAACTCTAGAACCAGTGAATGATTGCTAAGAACTACTAAAGAAAATTAAATAAAAAAGAAAATATAAAGTGAAGTAATATTTTTTTTAGAAAGAACAAGTCTACTTAAGTTATATGATAAACACAATGAAACATTTTTGGGGTAATTTTTGTATGACATAAAATTTAAATGACAGTAACACACGTACTGCATGGAGCACTGGGTGTTATATGAAAACAATGGATCGTGGATCACCACATCAAAAACTAATGATGTATTGTATGGTGACTAACATAACATAATAAAATAAAAAACAATGACAGTAACATCAATTCAATCAATAACCTCAGAAATAACTAAATTTGTACTTTAGAATTTGATACCAAATTTTAAAAGTCAACACTTGATCCTATTTTGAATTAATGACTTTGTTTTAGGCATTTGTGTTTGTATAAACTTGGAGAATGATTTAAAATTTGCATCTTGAATTTTGATAATTTGAAATACAAATAAGACTATTAATGTAAGTATTTTTTAGTACTGCATTTATATCTACATTAAATTACTTAAGAAGTTTTATAGTATTAAGTTGTTTTGTACACAATTAATTTGCTGATGAGAGTGTGACAGCAAGTGTGGGGATATAGTGCTGTATATTGCTATAGAAATATATATTTTAGAGGTAATATGGGCCAAATTCTAGTTCTGACTCCATCATTTACTAGCTGCATGACCTTGGAAATCACTTAATCTTTCTGAGTCTTAGCTTTCTAATTTTATAAATGAGGATGCTATCCATGAAACATAAATACAGATAGAACTTAGAAAATTATTGAAAGCTATATAATCAGGAAGTACATGTAATCCTGATATAACCTGCCAAGATAGCACAAGACAAAGAAAAAATTACAAAGTAGCACATCACAAAGTGTGTTGAATGAAATAATCATTGCTCTAATCATTATTGCTTTAATAATCATTGCTTTAATCAATATATTTATTTCTTTAAAAAAAGATAAATTGTTGATTAAAAGAACTGGGATTATACATTTCTATGGGTTGATATATTAATTTCTATAGTATTTTTCTAAAAAAATAAAGTTTCTAATTCTCACTTATGGAAAAAAATGATGTTAATTTCTAAATAAAATACTTTGAGATAAAATTAAACATATTCTAAAAATGTCATGTTTTGAAATTCAAATAAAAAAGGCAAGAAAGGAGAAATAGGTAAACTAAATTTAGAGATAACTGCACAACAAATTATGGAAGAGTATATCCAAACCCACCAATATTAATAATTAGATTAAATGCTAATGGACAAACCACTCCAAATAAAAGACAAAGATTGTCAGAAAGAATTAAAAATCAACAACAACAATAAAAACCCAAGACCCAGTTTTCCATACAGATATTTATATGGCTTTTCAGCACCATTTAGTGAAGTAAATGTTATTCCATACTGAATTACCCTACTGTATGTGTCCAACCTTGTTCTTTTTCAAGGTGGTTTTTTACTATTTTAAGTTACCTGTCTTTTCATAAAAGCTGATTGCTTATAAAAAGTTGGGATGTTGATTGCAAACACAACTTAGATTTACAACTTAACAATATAAAAACCTTCAATCCATTCATACCACATCTCCATTTTCTATTTTCTTTAATTTCTCTTTGTAATGCTTTGTACTTCCCTGCCTTAAGCACATGTCATTAAATATATGCTTTAGTATTTTAATGTTGATGTCATTACTGTTGGTTCATTGCCAGGATTCTGAATTACAAATGGAATTTGTATACTGATCTTGTGTCCTGTGATCTTGCTAAAATTACAAAATATTTGTCCTAATATACCTCATTTCTATATTTGTTTACAGTTTATTCCTATAATATCAATGCAGTACAGTTAACCTGTAATAAAGACTGTTTTATTTTCATTCTAGTTCTCATATCATTTATTTTTCTTCTTTTATTGTCTAATCATTAATACTGTTGAATAATATTATAGTAAGCTAAAATAATAAGATAATCATAATAATAATTATTATGATGTATCATAAGTAAATATATATTTACACATAAATATATATTTAACAATAAATATATATTTGTATAAATATTTGTATATGTAAATATATATAAATTATATTATAAGTAAAAATACAAAGAACCTAATTAAAAATGATCACCAGATTTAAACAGATATTTCTAAAAGGAAAATATGCATATGGCCAAGACACATATGAAAAAGTACTCAACAAAAACACTCATTAGAAAAAAATGCAAATTTTACTGTAGTGAAAATTTATTACATGCAACTAGAATGGCTATGATAAAAACACTGAACCGCAATTGTACACCAAACTCTCCTATATTACTGGTGAAAGTATAAAAGTATACAACTCCTTTGTAAAAATTATTTGATAGTTTTTTACAAATATATATCCATCCTATGATTTAGCAGTTCCACTCATATATTTATCCAAGTGAAATAAGGACATATTCACAAATGGTCTCTAAAATCAAATACATAGAAGCTTTCTTCATAATTGTCAAAATTTAAAAAAAAATGGAAGCAGTCTATTATAAAAGGGTTGAATAGATTATAAAATTCCATACAATGGAATACTTTCAGCAATTAATAAGAGTGAACAACAATCATAGGCAACAAAACTTGAATCTCACAGAAATACTGTTCTTGCAAAAGATTTTTCACCCTCTGATACAACTAACATGAATTTTAACTGGAGTAACACAAATTGGAAAAGTGTCTACCTGTTGAGCAGTAGATTTACTGAGAAGGGACATGAGTGAACTTTCTGAGATGTTTTCATATCTTAATATGGTTGTGAGTTATATGGATATATTTATGTGTCAAAACTCATTGAACTAAATACTTAAGATGTGTATTTTCCTATAGTTACTTATACTTAAATAGAAAAAGAAGATATAAAAAAAACTGCTACATATAAAATTATACCTAAGTAAAAAATAAATAGAAACATATGTAGACCTTGTTTTATTATTATATTCCTTTATTACTATTATAGCTGACTACAATATTGTTCAACAGTGCACTACTAGGAAATTGAAGTGAAACTGCCCTATTTGACAAACCAGCTAAAGCCTTTTTTTTTTTTATATATAAATAAGGGACAGATCTCAAATTCCAGACATTTTAGATGGATTAAGATTTTTTGGTAAATTCATTGTGCTTAAAATTTTAAAATAACACTGAATTTGTGGTAAAAACTTTTTCTAGAGATACAAACAAGTTTTTATAGGTAAATTATATATCTTGAATTTGAAAGAAGAAAGGGAAAATGGCATTAGTAGATAAAATAAAGGAAACAATATAAGAAAAATGTTGATAATCTTTGAAGTGCTACATGGGGATTAATTTTTAATATTTTCTCTTTTGGATACATTTGCAATTTACCTAATAAAAAGGTTAATATGATAACTTTTTATAGCTTTTAGGTTTTATGTCATAAGAAAATTTTCCCCACTCTAAGATTTCAAATGTCTCTCATGATTTATTCTAGTTAAATGCTTTTTTAAAGAAAACATTATTTTTCATCATCAATACATATTCATTGTAGAGCAATTAGAAAATGCAGATTATACCAGAGGAAGAGGATAAGCATGAACAATCAAACTACTTAGAGATAAGCACAATGTTAATGTTTTTCCATTATATACATGTCTTCATTGAAGAAATAACAGAAAAATTTTAAAAGCATCTTAGACTATTAAAGACTATGGTAAATACTTCTATAAAGGACACTGATTAATTTTGCTTAATTATATCTGTGTATATGTATGTGTGTGCTTGGGTCTGTCATGTAGTGTGCATACTCAAGAATTTATGCAGAAAAGTTAGGCAAATGTTTTGTTACAATGATTTATAACTCAGTATAGGACACCATCCATTCATATTTTAATATAATTTTAACTTTTGATGTAATAAATAACTTTTTATCCATCATTTACAGAATTTTTTTCATAAATTTATGTCTAAGTTATCAAATGCCATTTTGGATATATTGAAATGATTGTAATGTTATGCACTCATTGTTCTATGGTTGGAGGAATAGTTTCTCAACTATAACATGGGAGAAAGAGTTGAAGACAAAAGCAATGTTACTACTTTTAAATGATATGTAAACTAAAGTTCTTGACAATATACAAGTACTAGCATTACTCTTGTGAAACTATTCCTCCAACTATAGAATGATTTTCCCCAATTCCTTTTTAGAACTTCCTCCTTAGTCCTTTCTTTATGCACAAAATATATGGTGGGATTAACTCACTCTGAAAGGATATCAAAAGATGGTATCCAAGAAGTACTGATGGCTGCTGATGGCTTATAAAGGCCCCCAGGACAAAGTCCTAATTTTCAGATTGATATTTGTCCAGTTTTCTAATTGTTACATGCTCTGAATCTCTAACACAAAAAAACATATGGTGGAGGGGACTGCATAATTCTTGTTTTGACTGTTTTGGGGTAGTCTATATTATATTTAAGAACCTGGACATGTCAGGCAAAAAGTTGAAGACTAAATGCATTTTTTTTTCAATCTGGCTCCATCTATCTTTAAATACTGTTAATATATCCATGATTCAGGTATTCAATTGTCTGAGAATCTAATGTAGAGAGTACACCAATGTGTTCATGGTTACTTTACCAAAATTTTTGTATGAAAATATTGTGGGCTTCTAGCCATATTACTTTTTCTCCCAAGTTTTTACTCAAATTGAAGTTAACATACTGTTAGTTTCAGGTGTAGAATTTAGTGATTCAACACTTACATACAAAACCCAGTGTTCATCATTAAGTGCCTTCCTTAATCCCTACCACCTATTTCACCCATCCCCCTGCTCACCTCCCCTCCTAGTGATATTATTTTGAATTGAATGTATACTTACTTAATCAGAGAAATACATTTGTTTGTATATTCTCATAAACTGATAGAATAATTATAAATTAGCTGAAACTTTTAAGGGTCAATTTGGTGGTATCTACTTCATTCTAAATTTTATATAGTTGCTGTCCAAATTTTATAAAGATATGTTCAAAACAGTGCATGATAGTTATATGTTCATTGGTCTTTGTAGCATTACTTAAAATTGAAAGAAGCCTGGAAAACTATTTGTCAATTGGGGATTGCTTAAATATTAAATATATCTTGAATAGAAAGATTCATATAATTGGACTGGTATATAAACTCCTCAAAATTCTATTGTAATGTAAAACAAGTTTTTGTATGCATATTATTTTCCATTTATGTACATAATGACAATATGAAGATGTAAGTATGAATATGTGTGTAGTCTTTATAAAAACATATGTGTGTCTCTGTATTAATTTGTTTAATTCAGGTTTATATAACTGGAGGAATCCATAGCAAGAAGACATGTTATACTTCTGAGTTCATGTATTTCATTATTTTACATTTTGAGTACATTTATTATTTTAATAATTTAAAAAATACTGTAAATGAAAAAGCAAAAGAATATTTTAAAGAAAGTAAATGCTATTTTAAAGGAATATGATATGCATAATTAGACCTTTGTAATCTAGCATCCTTCGTGTTTTCCACAGCATAACATTTAAACATAGGATTGTTCACATATTACATAGTGTGTCCTTTTGTAATATACATATCTATGACATAGTCTTATGGTCCCTCTTTTATAATCATTTAACTCTTATTTATTCTGAAAACTGATTTATCATCAGAATTCTGCTTGCAAACATATATCATCTTAGTTGTGTTTCAGTTGCACTTTCACTCTTTTTTTTTTTTAAAGATTTTATTTATTTATTTGAGAGAGAGAGAATGAGAGAGAACACATGAGTGGGGATGGGGTCAGAGGGAGAAGCAGACTCCCCGCCGAGCCGGGAGCCCGATGCGAGACTCGATCCCAGGACTCCGGGATCATGACCTGAGCCGAAGGCAGTCGCTTAACCAACTGAGCCACCCAGACGCCCAATAAATAAAATCTTTAAAAAAAAAAATAACTTACTAGTTTTTGAAAAAATAAGTAGAAGAATATCCTTTGTATAATCTTAATAGACAAGAGCTACATTTCAGTCAAATATCAGACTATTCTAATTTTTATGTCCTTGCATGTAAGTTTTTAATAAAAATATGCTTTAAAATATCATAATATTGAGTACATAGATATTACTTAAAATATAAACATATCTAATTGTATTTTCTATATTTTCATTTAACACGTTTGACAAATCGACTTGGAAAAGAGCAGTGGGAGAATGTCCTAGCAGATAACAACCATCTGTGTAGTATCAAAATGTCCAATCCAGAGGGCATATATGTTCATGAAGATTAAGATACTGAATTAAAAATAACTTAGTCTTTTAAACAATCAAGAACTATGGATATAGTTCTTTATATCACAAAATTCATGTTTCTGCAGAGTCATAGACAAGTTAGAAGTAGAGCACACTTTACTAACCAGTGGACAAGTTAGCCTTTGTGCATTGGGTGTGAATTTGTGATAAGAGATTACAAATATCTGATCTCTCTTTGTTGACAAATAAAAATGGCTCATGAGCTTTGGTAACTGGCTAGGAACACATCTGTTGAACAAACAACATCCTGGCCTTTCTGTTAGTCTCTTCCTGCCGTCCATTCTCTGAAAGTCATCCAGGGCCCGGCGGTCACTTCCCTTATGTCCACCAACTGTGCCTCCTTTGCCCCAGTGGGTTTCACTCCTGAGAAGACACATCACTCAGTGTCTGAATGGTTTGATTTAAGGCTTTCTTTCCTCTGTAAAAATCTCTCTAAACCATAATGTTTACTTCTTTATGGAACAAAATGAATGGAAATTAGAACTGACACAGTGGTTTTCATGGCAAATGTTATTACAAATATGATGATGTGTAAAGTTCATTAAGCGGTGCTCATTTAAAGTTCAAATGCTAATAGATGCTGGATTTTCACAAAGCCAAGCAGAGGCCTTACTGGAGTCCTGGGTTCTATTCAAGGTCATGGATCTGGTTTGTTGGGCCATAGTCACTTATATGGCTTTAACCTAAATCTAGTGGGTTTTTCCGTCCATCTGTAAAAAATTAGGTTAATAACACGTTTATTTGTAAAGTGCTTCGGTATGCTCAGAGTAAAAAAGTCACAAGTGCAAATATTGTTAGTATTGTATTTATTAATTGCTGAGGATGGCTTCAGTGCACCTTTGCTATTTAAAAATCCTGCTTGCAGCTGTGAAAACATTATGCTTAACACAGCAATTACCAGTGGTGGTTGATGCAGAACTCACAGGGAAGACAGCTGCTGGAGGGGCCATTTATTAGGAGCAGAGTGAGAAGGGAAAAGAAATTACAGGTATTATTTTTAAAGTAAGGGGTAATTATATATGTTATCATGTTATACGTTATACATTAAGAGTGTGTACATATGTATATATAAAATGTACATGTGTGTATATATATGTATATATTTAACACTCCCATATCTGTGATCAAAGAAAGAGGACTGAGATTTTTTGTTTTGTTTTATTGCTGTCGATTTCTTGCCTTTACCAGCTTCCCCTAGGCGTATAAATTCCCTTCCTTTCAACGAAGCTTGCTTTGTGTACATGTGTTACTGCACCTTTGTTTCTCGATAAAGATGAACATATTATAATAAAAGAAGGGAGAAACGCTAAAGACAGCAAGTATCAGAAATACATGTCTTTGTGAAAATTATATCTTCTCCTCTTTTGTTCCTCCAAGCCTAATAGAGCTGGTTCTTGTTCACTTTGGTAACGGAGAGGGTAATAGTGTTTCTCTTCACCTGTATTTTTCATTTTACTGATCATCTCTGGCAATGTGTTATCTTACTAACTATACCCAAATTAACTTATAGTCATGCACTTTTATTACCAATTTTTCCGAGATGGTGTGTGTGGGTTCTCTGGGCTTCCTACCATCAGCACTTGTGTTGCTACTTATGGCAGCACGTGGATAGTCAGAAGGTAAGACCCTGCCATGAAGGTGCAGTTAATGTGCCTCCTTCTTGGTTTTCACCTCCAGCCAAATTAAAACTCCTCTATAAAGTTTCCTTTAGTGGAAACAAAGCAAGGTTTCACATACAGGGAGGTTATGATTAGTAAAATAAATTCCTTATTTGCGAAAAGAAACGAGAGGGAGATTTGGAAAAAGGGATGGATTTACAATGTCCAGGTTATTGATGACTTTTCTGCTGCTGCTTCTTTCAATTGAGTCCTTCATCTTTCATTTTTCTTTCTTTTATTTTTTTTTTCATTTTCTCTTTTATTCTCCTCTGCCTTCTTCTTCCTCTTGACTGTGGAGTTCTATTTGGGTCACTTAACTGATAAGAAAGAAAGTCATCTAAGGAATGTGGCAGCCAGTAAACGGCAATAAAACCATGACAAACTGAAGCGAGTATACAGATTATTTAGATAAATTAAAAATAAGTCAATATGCAACAGAAGTGACACATTGATTATTTACATCAACCAAATTAAACACCATCCATAACATGTTTTACTTTGGTTGTATGGACTTTCAAATAGCAAACTCTTGCAAATATGATATTATCAAGCTGTTCATTTTTAACCTCACTTGAGAGGGTTGGGTTAATAATACTATGTCACATTATCATCCTTGGTCCACAGAAAGACTTTTTTCTTATTTCATGTATTCCCTTTAACTCATATACTCCACTTGTCTCCCTGCCTAGTTCCCATTCTGCTATAAACAGCCTTTCTTATTCTTATCTTTGTTGTTTCTTTCTTTGTGTTCTTGTGAAAATGTACAATGGCATTATGTTATTAAACATATCTTGTTGCTTATGTTTAATTCACTGAGAACTCTGATTTTTAAGATCCATGTGTTGGCTCAGGTAGATTTCTAATGTAATGCTTCTAAGAGTAACATCTTTTAAAATGGAATGAGTTTGATTTGGGAAGGCAGCAGGCAATTAAGCTACTTGGGTATCAGTTTGATACTTTCAAATATTGTTAGAGTAGATTTGTGTAACCTTTGCCTTAGGATTAGTACAGCCTTACTACAAGGTGTGATCCTTTTGGGGTCTCTACAGAATATCATATTTGTTCAATTAATTCTCTTTTATCTGGCAGGTGGAACTTGAACATCTTCAAGCCCCATTTGAATTTGGGAACCATTTTATCTTAAATCACCCTAGTTACTGTTCTTTCCCCTGAATTTGTTCTTTTTCAGGTCTTATGGATTCTTATCTTAGGCATATACCTCTAAGTATTTACTTAAAAATCAGGATAACCCCCACATAGATTTCTGGAGCTCTTTATTTGTATAGCTTCCTCCTCTCTAGTAATCTGCTTCACAAATTCCAGCTTTTGAGCTCCCTAGAGTCTGAAATCTGTCCCTTTTGTCACTTCCTGTTTTCAATTTCTGAAAACACTCATTTCATTTTTTTTTTCAGTTTTCTATCAAAGGAAGGTAATTACAGTACCATTTCTTCCGTTGGGCCAAAAGTGGATGTAAGAAGTAAGTTTGGATTGTTTATCCTTTCTGCTTAATGTCCCTTAATTATAAAAACTTTAACTTTTCAAATACAGAAGAAAAACTCCAAATTGTAAATGTAAAATGCTTTCCAGGATGCTGCAAAAGCAAACTAGTACAAATTTAGGGCATATTAACTAATCTAGGATAATTCATCTAATATTAGCTTAATAAATTTGAATTAGTCCATCCCTAGTGACTTGGTTTCTTCAAAGGAAACCATACATAATATTAGATTACCAGCAGATTAAATACCTGACCTTTAAAATGCCATAAAAAGCTGGTCATTGGCAACTAGATCATGTGTTATGTCAATTAATAATATACCCATGAGGTATTTATTTATTATCAACTTATAGAAAGCAAAGAATTACAGATAACTCTTGTTCTTGGACACTCATGGTCCAACATGGAGGGAGGAAACCTGGTAAGCAAGTACTTACATCTTTTTTGTTTTTAAATATTTTATTTATTTGACAGAGACAGAGAGAGTACTCAAGCAGGGGGAGTGGCAGAGGGAGAGGGAGAAGCAGGCTCCCCACCGACCAGGGAGCCTGATGGGATCATGACCTGAGCCGAAGGCAGATGTTTGACTGAGTCACCCAGGCACCCCAAATACATACATCTTTAAAAACTCTAAACATCATATAAATAAATCAATTACATAAGTAAAATATAATTGTACTTAGGAATGTGTAGAAATCATTTACACAGTTTTAATAAATCTTTATGGAATACTGGCATTAATTTGGGCCCTGTATTCCAGAAAGGATTTTTACACATCTGGAAAAAAAAGGAAGGAAATTGGTGCTAGTAGATAAAAAGGAAACAACGTTTTCATGAACCACAAACACAATTGTAAAGAGACACAAAAGAATATTCCATTGAGAAGATCATTGTAGTTAAATCAGAATCTGTAGGGTATCACAAAAGATGAAGATTAAAACATAAATGAATGACAACTGTAGAGTGTATTGTTATTAAGATTATGAACTTTACAGTGTAAATTCAGATTTTAAGTTTTTTTCCAACATGTACAGGACAAAAAGTTTGAGAAAATGAAATTTACATTTCTGAAGTCTCACTATCGTCATCTGTAAAAATCTCCATCTAACACCTTGCAAGGTTGTTTTTTTCTCATCAAATGAAACAATGTAGGTTCAAACCTACTGAATTTTGAACATGTTCAAGAAGGTAAATGTCCTGGTGAAAATTTTGATTTAGAATCATAATCTAGAAGTTTGCAAATGATAGATTCCAATAAAGAATGGAGGAAATAATGGAACGAGATGTCTTTTGAAAGATTCCCCCTATTAGATAATAGGGCATAACCTGTTTACTTAGAAAGAAAAAAAATGACAGGAAGAGTCTTTCAGGGTTTAGACCCTGAGCTTAGAAGAGATGATACAGTAGTGGGTTAGTCCACTGTGACTCTAAATGGATTTAAGAAAGTATGATGGATCAGTGTAATGTATTTAAACTGTGATTATAGTAAAATTGCTTAAACTTTCCCATTATGTGAGGTATGGGTCAGATCCACAAATTTAAAAGTAATAAGAAAGATTACCTACAATTAAGATCAGTTTTCTTATTCCTTTCTTATTTTCATGAATATTAACAAAATTTAGCTCTTCTAAGCAGTGCTTTTAAAAGTGGGAAACATGGGGTGCCTGGGTAACTCAATTGGTTAAGGGTCTGACTCTTGATTTCGGCTCAGGTCATAATCTCAGGATTGTGAAAGTGAGCCCCACATTGGACTCTGTGTTCAGCACAGAGTCTGCTTGGGATTCTCTCTCTCTCTCCCTCTGCCCTTCCCCCTGTTCGTGCTCTCTCTCCATCACTCTCTAAAATAAATAAATAAATCCTTTTTAAAAAGTAGTAAGCACAACTGATTTGAGCATTCGTATTTTTTTTTTTTTTTCATATAAGGAATGGAAAAAATAAAAACTACAGCATCTGGAGAATGTTAAATGAGACAGACAGAGCTTTTTATTAAAAAGCTTAGACTTTAAAATCTGTACATTATATAAATGAGTAAGACCATATAGTAACCACTTTTTTTAAAAGATTTTATTATTTATTTATTTTATGGGGTGCCTGGGTGGCTCAGTTGTTAAGCATCTGCCTTCGGCTCAGGTCATGATCCCAGGGTCCTGGGATCCAGCCCTGCGTTGGGCTCCCTACTCAGCAGGAAGCCTGCTTCTCCCTCTCCCACTCCCCTTGCTTGTGTTCCTGCTCTTGCTATCTGTCTCTCTGTCAAATAAATAGATAAATCTTAAAAAAAAAAAAAGATTTTATTATTTATTTTAGAGAGCAAGAGAGCACGTGAGTGAGTAGGAGGAGGAGCAGAGGGAGAGGATCAAGCAGACTCCACTCTGAGTGGGAAGCCTGACATGGGGCTCAATCTCATGACCCTGAGATCAGGACCTGAGCCAAAACCAAGAGTCTGTTGCTTAACCAACTGAGCCACCCAGGGGCCCCATGTATCAATTACTTTTTAGAATTAGTTTCCTACATATTTGTTCTGTATTATTTGTGTTTTTTAGACTATTTATATATCCCCTCCAATTTTCTCCCCTATTTTCTTTGAGTAATCATTTTTAACTCCAATAATAATAAATTTCAATCTACATTCAAGTTAAATGCTGTGTTGTGGGGGGGACATCAGATTAATTCTGGCTGAGAGGGTTGGTGCTATCTCTGCCCTTACTTACACTTGTTTTCATTTCTCCCTTTAAATTTATTCTCCATATTATCATTGTTAATGATTTTTTACACTACCTGGAAAATGGTAGTATAAAAAAAACAATGTATTTTGAACTGTTCCTCCTACCCCCAAGTCATTTTGCCCAAATTGAAGACATAGCCAAGCTAGCCAAAAACATGACTATACTAATAAGTATTTTCAGCCAGTTTTCAGATGCCTAAATTCCTCTTCTAAATATGGCCTTACATATGCAGAATGATCCTGTGAATACCTATAAATCAGAGCGAAATGGGAAATAATTTAAAGAGGATATTTACAGAAGAGGTCATCCAATAAGTGAAGACTCTCAGAAAGAAATAGATGTCCAAAATCATCAGCAATTGTTGTCGGCACTCATTGTCCTAAAGTCTCCTTTAATCTGATAATAATAAGCTACTCCAGTTTTCTTCTAATGCATGTATACTTATGATTCATATATTATTTAATTTTGCCTTGCACATATTATTCCAGCCTACCTAACCTTTGTCAAATGACCGCAAGTGGTGTACACCACAGATGGAAGACCTCAGCCCACCTACAGCTATGTGTATCTGTGTGTCAGTTTGTTCTTGTTAGCTTGCCAGAATCCACATTTTGCAGGGGTGGTTTGTAGGCGGGTGGTAACACACAGATGTTTTACTTAAAACAGAAAGTATAATCCAAAGACTGAATAAATGCACTTCAACACTGGGGATAAGAATACAAATAACAGGGATTGGAAAAAATTTTACTTTTGTGTGGTACATACTTCAACAAAGCTAAAAGGACATTTAAATAATTTTTAGTCAGATTAGGTGATTCACACACTCGGCAATTTATTCTATTTTGGAGAAGAAAAATATGAAGTTTGTTTTGGGTTGTTTCTAACAAGATTTACATTCAAATATACATGATGAGTGGCCAAATGCAATTCAAAATCTTCCTGTTGCGGATGACTTATTTGAAGAATAATTCTACAGATGTCATACGTGATGTTAGCAACCCTTCATCACAATTACATAGAGCTATGTGGATGCAAAATTGGGTTCATTGTTTTGTTTGCTGACAGAAAATATGAAACTTGAAGTTCATATTAACAGTCATAGTCTATGATGTCATTTGTATTTATAAAGTGATAGTACTTTGAATTAAAATAATACAATACAGATGATGATCCAGATAGTACGGATTTTGGTAGCTCTCGTCATTTTGTCCAGAATATCCTTATATACCAATTTTCTTGTTCAATGGACTAGATTAGAAGTCAAAAGTACAGGACTGACCAGAATTATCTACAAAGAGGAATAGTTCACAACCTCAAATCAGCAAAAATCACATCAACTCAAAATCACTCCAAATACTTAACCTATTCTCTAGCTGAGAGTTAAAACAGAACATATGTTGGAGAGATGAAATACGAAGGCAGAGACATGACCCTGCTATACTGCCATTCAGGCCTTTCCAGTCAGACACGGAATGAGAGGGCAGTCTTTTTTAAAAGGTTCTTAAGTTAAAATGTTTTCTTTAGTGAAAAAGTTCTGTTCTGATTATAAAAGTCATATATACTTATTATGTAACATTTGGCAAATGCAGAAAAATAAATTTTAGATTACCGGTAATCCAAACATCCAAGATAATGTGGTTGAACAGTTTAATGCAATACTTCATTGTTTTGTTATGTAAATGTAAAAAATTATTTATTTATAGCTTTTATTACATGTATATGAGAGAAATCAAAGTACCAACATTATTTGTACTTCTGTATAAAAAATCAAATTTGTATTGGGTGTTCAATATGAAATTAAAAAATGACATCCCGTACCTAATAATTGTCAATACATGGTAATTGTACATATATATATTTGCTCTGAAATTAAAATTTTATTTCTTACAGCACTTTAAGACTTGAGTCAACAAGGGCGCCTGGGTGGCTCAGTTGGTTAAGCGACTGCTTTCGGCTCAGGTCATGATCCTGGAGTCCCTGGATCGAGTCCCGCATCGGGCTCCCTGCTCGGCAGGGAGCCTGCTTCTCCCTCTGACCCTCCCCCCTCTCGTGTGCTCTATCTCTCTCATTCTCTCTGTCTCAAATAAATAAATAAAATCTTTAAAAAAAAA
>NC_138376.1:71011830-71027049 GCF_054177405.1 Leptonychotes weddellii
AAAAAAAAAAAAAAAAGACTTGAGTCAACAAGATTAGTATTTCCTGTTTCTGAATCTTGTATGGCATTAGATTTGTCCAAATATGTATGTCATTGTACAAAAGCAATTTTCTTCTCTTTACTTTTATCTCAAATACTCATAAATAAATTCATTTAAGATGTTCACCATGTTTTCCACATTGTAAAAGTACATGATATTATTTTGATAATTCTCTCTTTTTCATAATTTATTCTTTGTATATATGTAACTGTGAAAAATGATATAAAATTGGAAATTATATATATGTACATAAGGATTTAATTTTAGAGGTATTATGCATATATATATATGCATACATATATATATATATGCATACATATATATATTTAGCATTTCGCAAATGCTCAGTTAAAATAGCAAAGAATTACATAGACTCATCAGTTGGAAGTGAAGGAAATACTAGAATGAGACATTTTTGATGAACAGAACAAAACATTTTAAAAATAATAAAACGTGACAGATGTGTAAACCTTAGATGTGTAAAACATTAAGTCGAACAGATTTTAGCAACCAAGGATGCAATGTTAGTGAATTTTCTCTGTCCCTGATTTTACAGTGTTTTTAAAGTTACTGTTAGGAAATTGTCTTAAATTTCTAAGATTAATCCATGATTTTTAACACTCCCTATAGTGTCTACCCATTACTATAAACTATTCCTCTTTGTAGATAATTCTGGTCAATTGTGTACTTTTGATTTTTCTGACTTGTAGAAGGTTAACATAGCCAATTTTGGAAGGTCAAAAAGTTGAGAAAATAAAGGTTAATTTCATAACAGTCACTAAGGATTTTGTTTATGTCCTTTGAAAGCCACTATCAGGTGATGGAATTTTTATATGGATAAATAATAAAGATATGCTAGAAAACTCTACTCTTCTTGCTGCTATGAAAATTCCCCAAACTAACCCACCTTAGGTATTATAGAATTACACCATGAAAAGGATTCCTAAATTATTTTTAAAGATACTTCCAACTGGTTCAGTTCTAACTGGTCTCACAAAAGTGACTTAAATATCTGTTTCAAATTGCAAACAAATATTGTTCTGCAAGGATAAAGGCAAAAGGCAGATTGATGACTTAAGATGACCTATTCATTTGGAGTATTTAATTTTAAAACACCTACATTTAACCTACTGAGGAGATAAGGTTGTGACGCTACAATAAACTTATCCCAAATAACAATCATTATTTACTTTCTTTTTAAACACTTCAGGCATTATTTAGCTATATATTTGTATACTCTAGTACTAGTAGATGACATCTAACACTTAGGAAAGTGCAGAAACTGGTATAATTGAAAGCAAACTAATTGAAAGCAAATACTAAATTTTACATTAAAGTAAATAGATATTGAAACCAGGTCTAATGTTTTTTTCATATTTTCCTGTATTGTAAGCCACATATTTAAACATTAAAGACTTAAATCTAAATCTTCTAATTCTTTCTTTTTCAGATTTTTATGTTAATCATATTTTTGAATGCCTATGAACTAAGGTTAAACTAAAATAAAATCAGTCATTTTTTTTCCCTGTCACTTTAGATGTAAAAAGATTCCAGTGAAAAGTTAAGATATAACAAGTGAAACTGGGAGAATTTATTTTTTAATATAAAGCACATGTATGCTTTTTCTCTTAAGTATCAAAACACATGCTTCTAGCCATTATTACATATGATCCAAAGGATAATTTTCTCCTTAGCCTCTTGGAAATTATAATAGATTTATATATAAGTTATACAGGAAGTTATGTCCAGAATTAGCCTACAACAAATTTTAACTCATTAACAACATATTGGCTATGCTACTAAAATTAAATTTAATGCTTTGAACAAAAGTACTATAGACAAAAATAAAATTTATGTAAAGTAGACAAATTGAGCAATTGTGATAATGTAGATGCAAACTTGAAGGCTAAATTTAATGTAAACATACCCAAATCATTAACAAACTTCTTTGACAATGTTTTGACACCAGAGAGAGGTATATTCTAGCTTTGTATTGAGGAAATAAACAAACAAAACCTCTAGCAAATCAGATATAAAACATTACATAGACATGGCATAATACCCTCCTCAATAGGGTTAATTCTTTTGTAGTATTTAATTATTTTAACTCAATGAAAAATATACAGTTATTGAAAATTATGAGTACATTCAGTATATAAGACTGTTATATATATATATATATATATATATATATATATATATATATATATACACCTCAAGGCCCAAAATATAGCACTCCAGGAGCAATTACTTTCCAAAGGGACACAGATGTAACACAATTTAATATTGAAGGAAAGGGAAATACTACAAAAGAAATGCAAGCCTTGTGTAAAAAGTACATACGTAGAGGGAGATGTAATCACTTCACCAGAAGCACTAGGAATTTCTGTGAAGAGATGTCAAATAAAAGTAGCAGTATTTCAATAAGTAGAGGATGGCACAAGAATCTGAGCATATATAAGTAAAGAGAGTAAATATATAAAGAGAGTAAATAAACAAGGAGGGATGGTTACCAGGTGTCAAACATGTGGTTATACACTTTACATACCCTGTCATCTAATCCCTACAAAAATTATTCAAGGTAAACAGCATCTCCATTTAAAAAAGGATGAGTTAACACCACTTATAACTTCCTTTGAGTCATGGTAGAGCCCATTTTTATAACAATTTAAGCAATCTATTCTTTTTTTTTAAGATTTATTTATTTACTTTAGAGAGAGTGAGCACTAGAGCAGAGAGAGCAGCAGAGGGAGAGAGGGGGAGAGAAGCAGACTCCCCACTGAGCGGGTAACCCTGGAGGGGTTTGATCTCAAGAACTTGAGATCAGGACCTGAGCCAAAACTAGGAGTCCAATGCTTAACTGACTGAGTCACCCAGGTGCCGCAAGCAATCTATTCTTATAAACAGAAGAAAGCAATATTCTGGATCTTGTGCTGATAGGCTAACTTTGGGCATCATTTCAGAACCAGCCAGCGTTTTTATCAAGCTAGGTCTGCAGTGATACATGTAAATCTAATTCGTTTTTCACTTTTTATCTGGACATGTGTAACTTTAGAGAATTCCTGATCAGTTTATGAACTTAGGTAATTTTTTGTCAAACTAGAAGAAAATAAAAGTAAATATGAGAACAAAACCAAATTCAGTGTAATTAAATGTTCAAAATCTGACCCATGTACTTATGCTTTAAGGGCACTGTGTGACATGGCCTATATTAGGGTATATAAAAAATAAGAGGAAACATGCAAGTTATTTTTAAAGGAACACACATATTAAAAAAAGGTAATAATTGATTCAAACAAGAATGCTTAAACCTGATCTTTTATTTTGAGAAGAAATAGTAGAAAAGCATCCAGTGCATATTTGTCTTATGGGATCTCCATTTTCTCCAGCTTTACTATAGAATAAGGATGGTCCTTTCTATAGGGAATTAATAGAGACCATCTTAAATGTTCCTTTTTACCCAATGTCAATTTGTAAACCAAATTATAAAGTATTTCAAAGATTTGTAAAAAAAAAAAAAAAGAGCAAAGGGAGATGAAATTTTTACAGCATATGGAGGGGTAAGAATATTCTAATTTTCTCCTCACTGGCATAAATATTGCATTTCCTTGAGGCTGTACATAAAGAACTCTGTTCCAACTCCAGTGATTTTTAAAAGTAACCAATTTGGCTTCTAACTAGATATATGACCTTGAGAAAATAATTCAAACTCTTAGATACTCATTTCTTTCATATGTAAACAGCTAGAATTGAAATATATATTTCTTAAGCCCCAATCAACTTTAACATTCTGCTGGAAGCAGATGTTTTCTTGACTTACAACTTTTATAGCATTGAAAGAAAGATACACAGTTATGGTAGACTGATTAGAGTATAAATAGCTTGGTAGGAACACATAAAATTTGAAACCAAATGTACAAACATTGCAACTAGTTTCTGGATATTGGAAACCCTATTTAATATATTATTTAATATATGCTGTTTTCCTTTAATGGACAAAAATCAAAATCTATAGGCTTATCGATCAACCTTTTCAAATGCAAGTAAAATATGTTTCTCTATTTGATCATTTTATTACTTCCTTTTGCTACTCAACATTATCAGAAGGATAGAATAGTCTCAAAGTCTGAAACAGTGTAACTTACTGTAAGTAAATTCTGACAGTTATATACATATATATATTCCTCTATATTGAAATAATTTTATTGTTTACATGCTTATTTATCATTCTCTGCCATATACACATATGCAAATTATTCTTATTACTGAGTCTTGCACCTCCCCATCTAATACTTGTAATTAACTCTATTATTTCTACAGTTAAGAAGAACTATGTTTTAAATGACCTAAATATTTCATTCAACACTATTAGACAACATATAGTCAATAATCACTGGTAAATTTTTGAAAGCGTGTTTGAGAATTTATAGGTTATATATATTATAGAATATATATATCTGTACATGTATCTATTTATATATAAAATGGTAAGGTGCTATATATATTCATTAAAAAATATGTAGTCTACCTGATGACAATATTTATCAGAATACCAGGAAGTAAGTTGCAAGATACCAGGTGGAAACAATTCCCTATAGTGCATTTGCAGTGCAATGTCAGTCAGGAACCACTGTCCTGACCCTGCTTTTCCCTTGACTCCATGTCATACTCTCAGTGCTGTCCACTGTGAACAGACTAGTTGGTTTCCCATTTCCATCTTAGCTTTGATGATTAGCCATTTTCTCCCAGCTCTAGCAATGTGTCTGAGTCTGTTAAACTACTTCTAATCACATACTCTCCTATGTGCATTCAATGAAAATTCTGTGATTGTCACTCAAAACAATAACATAAACAAAATTATCTTCCTAATTTGATGGTTTAGAACTCAAACACAAAATATAATTGACCACAGTATTTTTTTCAAGGTGTCTAACTTAGAGGATTTTAGTTTGTCTTTAAGGTACAAATGTCTCAAAAATCTTTAGACTGCAACAATATCTCTACCTCTCATATTTGTGCATGTTTAAGGAAGCATTTCTTCAAACTCTAAGTCGTTGTATAAGAACTATAAATAAATTGAACCCACAAAAACACAGTTACATGTATGAATATGTGAATAAATTATGGAATAAATCAATGAACTATTAGATATATGTTGGGCTTTTTCATTCTACTGTTTTTGACTCTCTTTGATTTTTTTAATATACTGCATTTTGTGTAATTTCTTCAGATTTCTCAGTTTACCAATCTCCTCATCTGCTATATTCTAATTAATCCATGAGTTGTTTTATATTAATGATTATTTTACGCTTGGAATTTCAATACAGCTCCTTTTCAGTTCAGCATATGTGTATATGTTGTTTGTATTTGTGTTTCCGTTCTTTTGCTTTTTTTTGTTGTTTTTTCTTTTATATTTTAATCAGTTAATCATATTTATTTTATATTATCTTACAGATTATTATCTCTTAGTCTTGGAATTGTGATGGTCTTATTTAGCTAATCTGCTATCCTTCCTTATGAAGAATTGCTTCTTTATGCAGTTGTACATTTTTTTATTGTTGAATTCATTCTCAGTGGGAGATTATACTTTATGAGATTCCAATATATTCCTAAAATAAGGAGGTATCTCTAGAGAGTGGTTTTGCCCTTGTTTTTGCCCCGGGTTTTTTTTTTTTTTAAGATTTTTATTTTATTTTTTTGACAGAGAGAGACACAGCGAGAGAGGGAACACAAGCAGGGGGAGTGGGAGAGGGAGAGAGAGAAGCAGGCTTCCTGCTGAGCAGGGAGCCCGATGTGGGGCTCGATCCCAGGACCCTGGGATCATGACCTGAGCCGAAGGCAGACGCTTAACGACTGAGCCACCCAGGCGCCCCTGCCCCAGGGGTTTTACTTGTTTTTGTGATATTATTTCATGTCCTAGATTCCAACATCATGTGGACTGGAAAGTCTGTCCATATATACATGCCTGATGTTGGCATGGAGTTTCTATTAGTGGAAGTGTTTTCCTCATTCACAACTCCATATAGAGTCAAGCTTTCCTATACCAGAAAACAGATTATAGCTTTTCTTTGTTTGTATAGCTCTGTGAATTCAGCTGGACTGTGGACTTTGTGATGTGACAACTCCAATTTCTAGCTTCTAAAGACTTTATCGGTATACAATATTTCTCTGGGCTTTTCAGAGCACCAATTCACACAATAATTGCTCAGTGACAGCCCTCTGTCAAGAACTGTGAAAGATTACAGATTTTACCTTACTTTCAAATTATCAAGGCAGCCTGCCACAATTTCATGGATGCTGGCAAAAGACATAAGACTCATGGACCAGAGGTAAAGGATAGTCTACTGTTCACAACAATAGCAGTAAACAGAGTATCAGTATTTTCTTGTGCTGAATTACCACCCCTCAAATCCCACAAGAAAATGCAGAGGTCCAGGTGAAAACTGCATACTCAGTAGGGATATTATAGGAGAGGGACTATGAGTTTATGGATCCTGAATCTTTTATAATGAGCAACTAGCATACCTGACTTTTTCGCAAAAGGCACTATCTTTATCTTCCAAGGCTTTAACCAAATCTGCCCTTTCCTACAGAGGGAAACACCATCTCTTTCTTCCAAGGCTGTTTGCCATACAGCTATCCTTCAAAATATAAGAACAAAATGACAGTTTCTCCCTCAAAAGGCATGCCCTAATGTGAGAAATCCATAGGGAATGTTTTCCAACACTTTATTTCTACACCCTAGAAATTTATGATTTTTTTAATAGTTCTACACAGTCAATCATTTTGTAGTTAAATTTTAACCAGAATTTCTACATGTTTGAAATGGGAAGAGAGTAGTCCATCTTATTTTATGGCTGCATGTGTTACCTAGTTACTTGTCTCTTTCAAAAATGATATTTTGGCTGGAAAAAAAATTTTAGGTTTAAAATTATTTTCCTGATCACATTGATTTTATTCTATTCTCTTCTGCCATTTTTATGAATAACAAGAAAAAATCTGCAATTTTAATGTTCTTGTGTTATAAGTAAGCTTCTTTTTTTTGTTTATCCCTTTGGTACATTTTAAGATTATCTCTGATTGTAGATAGTATGCATCTATACTCCAGTGTTCTTTAATGTTCTAGTTATATCAAAGTTCTAGTTACAATACAACTAGATGTATTGTTACGTCTAGTTACAACTAGAACATTCACAACTAAAATGTTAAACTTGTCCTTAGAGTGTCTCATTTCATTTTAGATCTCTATATGGATGCTAATAAAACCAAATTATCAATCATCTCACTTTTATGTGTCCTGGACACATTATATAAATCAACTTCATTAGTTAACCACTTGGTAAAAAACCACGTATGCCACTATACTCCACAGATACTAATAAAACTTTTGAGGAACTGAGGACAGTTGAATTACCTGGGTCTCTCTATTTAACATCAGTTATTCTCTGATATCATTCTTGTAGTCTGGGTCACTGTCACCAAAAGAATTGTAATCCTGTTTCAGAGGCAGACTTACTATTTTCATAATTGTGATCATTACAGAGTATTTATGCTATCCTAAGTAACGTGCTGGGTACTGTTGGACTTAAGGCACAATGACTGCATCTCAGAAATAAAATCCTGCTCCTACTACTTTAATTGGACTTTAGCCAAGTGTGTTTGTGTATGTATTTGTGTATTAGACATTATAATAAAATATAGAAATGCAAATTTAATATATTTATAAACATGTTAAGTTTAAGAAACTTTAAGATCTTCATGAAGATGTAATGAGAATATATTCTGAATTTAATTCTTAATTTCCTAAAGTTTCTAAAAAGGCTCTATTCCAGACCTGCCCATAGCCTCTGAATATGACTATGAGTAGTGTTCAGTTTCAAAGAAAATATCATATTAATGGCATTTTGATACAAATTATATCTTATGCCCTTTCCAAAAGAAAATTCCATGGCATTCTCTCACACTTAGTTGTAAAAATTTCATAAATAATGGTTTACTCTAAACTGGTGTTGATAATAACTTTGTTTTTCATTTATCTAGATGGCATTACTTAGCCTTATGGAGAATTTTGCTTCCCCCCGCCCCGCAAACCCACCATTAAGCCAATTTCTCTTTCACCAAACTGATTAAAATGGAATTCTCCTCAGTAGAGCATATTACTTTAAGGTCTATTCTATTACTAGGACATTCACTGGATTCACCTATATATTTCCCTTGTGACCTTTCTTTCTTCATCTTTCTGAATATATTAATGATTGTTTTGCAGTGTTAAGCCTTGATTACATAGGATACTGCTCTCCTACTAATCCTGCAGCTTTAACATGTGAAACTCTACAGGATTTTCTCTTGTTATAGTTTTCCTGATAGGTCATACAAAATTGTTAGAGGTCTGTTCTTGTTGAACCCCCAAATAATAGTCAAAGTGTTTGGAGATAGGAAATATATGGAAATCACCTTATTTCTCCAGTTATCATTATGAAACTCTGTTAAATTGTCTTTTTTACTTTCTATTTTCTCTAGATGCCATCTAATATTTCTTTCTCCTTTAGAGGAATTGCATTTTGATCAAAACAAGATGTAATATACATACAAATGAATATACATTTCACACTGTGGAGTTAAATTTCTATCACTTGCAAGTAATACTCAATTCAATCATTATATGCCAATTGAGTACAACTGTTAATCTTTCTCTTAGGAGCTAAATAATATTTTATTGTCTGGGGCGCCTGGGTGGCTCAGTCGTTAAGCATCTGCCTTCGGCTCAGGTCATGATCTCAGGGTCCTGGGATCGAGCCCCACATCAGGCTCCTTGCTCAGCGGGAGACCGCTTCTCCCTCTGCCTCTGCTGCTCCCCCTGCTTGTGCTCTCTCTCTCTCTCTCTCTGTTAGGTAAATAAATAAAATCTTAAAAAATAATATTTTATTGTCTGATAGTAACACAGTTTATTCATTCACATACTGAATGATATCTTGGTTGCTTCCACATTTTAGCAATGATGAATAAAGCTGTTATAAACATTTATACACAGGTTTTTTTGTGGACATGTTTTCAACTCATTTGGGTAAATACCAAGTTGCACAATTGCTGGATAGTATGGTAAGAGTATGTTTAGTTTTATAAGAAACTGTCTTTGAAGGTGGTTGCAACATTTTGTATCCCACCAACAATGAATGAGTTTCTTTTCCCACATTCTTATTAACATTTGGTGTTGTCAGTATTTTAGTTTGTAGTCATTCTAATAAATATGTAGTGCTCATTGTTATTTTAATTTTTAATTCCCTAATGCCATATAATGTGGAACATCTTTTCATATGCTTATTTTCCACCTGCGTATCATCTTTGATGAGGTGTCTGTTCAGATATATTTCCCATTTTTTAATTGGGTTGTTCACTTTCTTATTATTGAGTTTTAGGTTTTCATTATATATAATGGATTGCAGTTTTTTCAGACATGTCTTTTGCAAGTATTTTCTCCCAGTTTGTGGCTTATTCTCTCATTCTCTTGGCAATGTCTTTGCAGAGCAGAAGTTTTTAATTTTAATGAAGTTTAACTTATCATTTATTTCTTTCATGGATAGTCTCTTTGGTGTTCCTTAAAATCCACTGCCAAAATCCAAGATCATCTAGATTTTCTCCTATGTTATCTTCTAGGACTTTAATAATAGTTTTACCTTTTATATCTTAATCTGTGATCCATTTTAAGTTAATTTTTGTGAAAGGTGTAGTGTGTCTAGACACATTTTTCCCCTTATAGATGAAGATTTTATTTTTTAGAGCAGATTTAAGTTCACATAAAAATTGAGAGGAAGGTATGAAGAGTTCATATTTACCCATTTCCTCTACCCATGCATAGCTTCTTCCATTACCAATATCCCCCACCAGAGTGGCATATTTGTTGCAATAAATTAATCTATACTGACAAAATCATAATCATCCGAAGTCCATAATTCGCATTAGGGTTCACTCTTGGAATTGTACATTTATGGGTTTGAACAAATATATAATGACATGCATCCATCATTATGGTATCACATAAAATATTTTCACTGCCCTAAAAATTCTCTATGCTCTGATTATACATCCTTACCGCCTTCCCTGCCCTGCCCCACCCACCGCCCCCTGGCAACTACTGATCTTTTTACTATTTCCATAGTTTTGCCCTTTCCAGAATGTCATATAGTTGGAATGAATGCTGGCAGGCTGGGTCTGAGGACCCAGAGGAGGTCCTCCAGGACAAGCCAAGAGAGTCCTTGGCCATACACAGAATGAAAACCAAGTGTGAGCCAGCAGGAGGTGAAAGCACAGTTTACTAAAGAGAGAGAGGGAGAGCAGATAACAAATGCAGTGAGTGTCCAGGAGACTCAGAAAGGAAAGGAGGGAGTCCTGTCTTTGTCCAGGGTCTGTTTTTTTTTTTTTTTTAATTGAGGATAGAGGTCTGGTGTACATGTCTTCTCAGGGATCCAGGAACCAGCTAGAACAAAGATGAAAGCCCAGGTGTTATTCCTTGGAGCCAGGGGATCTTGGCATCGGGATGATTGGCTCCAGTGGTCTGGAATGAACATATGATAGCTTTGGCTCACCTGGTTCTTCCTTAGATGTTATTTATTCTAGGGAATCATTAAATCCTTGTCCCTTACAAGGAGAACATATGCTATTTGCAATACAAGGTATGTGTACAGTGGGGTAGGGGTGCAGGTCTTAGCAAGAAGAGAAGTCAGAAAAGAAGCAAAGGAAAAAAAAAAAAAGATTTTTCTCTCATGGGGTCCCTTCAGTTTCCCTGTCTCAGAATCATTCAGTGTGTAGCCTTTTCAGATTGGCTTCTTTGACCTAGTAGTACGCATTTATAAATTCGGTTTTTGCACAAGGATGCCTAGTTGTTCCAGCACTATTTGTTTAAAAAACTATCCTTTCTCCATTGAATTGCCTTTGTTCTTTTGTTAAAGATCAGCTCACTATAGGTGTAGGTCTATATTTGGGCTCTATATAATGTTCCACTGATTGACCTGTCTATTCTTACCCCATTGAATTTTATTTTATATTCTAGGAGGTTATTTCTACAAAGTATCATTTTTATTATCAATTTCTAGAATAGTAATATTCTCACATCAGTACATTCATGGAATGCATTTAATGTGCACATTTTGGATTTCTTCATCCAGAACTTAAATAAATGCATTGAGTAATTAAACCTTAAAATAAATTCTTATTGCACACATCTTTATTACAGACATTTAAGAATTAAGAATTGTGTGATTTGCAATAAGTCCAAATAATGACAATTACAGCTTAGTTTTAGCCCCATAAGATAAATACACAGTTTGCTTGTCTATTTAGAAAAGAACCAAGATAGATTCTTACCTTGTCGCTTCTTCTAAAATAAATTTCAGATAGATTAAATATAACAAATGAAACCAGAAAATAGCTTTTAAAAAGTGTAGAAGAATATATATCTAATCTTAAGCTGGGTAAGGCCTTACTATTATTTCAGCAAAGGAAAGATTGATAGATTTGGGTATATGAAAATGTAATTATCCTAAAGTAAAGAGAAAAAGATATTGTAAACAAATGGAAAATGTTTGCCATATATGTAAATCAAAGCTTTAGATTCTTGTTCTATAAAAGTTTTAAGAAATCAATAAGAAAAGATAAACACTCTTTTAGAAAAATAAAAGGCAGACCTAAGCAAGGAACATAAGAAGTACTAATGGCCAATAAACTTGTGGAAAAAGTGCTTAATCACAAAGAAATGCACATTAAATCAATAATAAAATACCTTATTTTACTTTTCACATTGGAATTTTTTATTTTAATACCAAATGTTGGCAAGAATGCATAGAGGCTTATTAATAAAAGGAGCTGATACTTACTGAGCATTCGCTTTGAGCCAGGAAATTTCAACTATGTTTGGTAGGATTGTACATTACTACCAAAAACCAAAACTAAAATCTTATACAGTATAATTTAATTATCTTATCACCTCATATTGCTTTATAAAGTCAACAATTGCTTTTTTTTTTTAATTTTTAGATATGCTTGCTGTTTTGAACCCTAGATTTATGGTTCTTTGATTAACACATGAACACTATGTGTTGCATTTCACATATTGGTCATAAAGTTCATTAATTTAACTTTCACTTTGTTAAAATAATAACATAAAATTTAATTTATATACTGCTATTTATTTAGTTCCTTATTTAGCAGAACAGAACAATGAAGAACTAATCATGTTTCTATATTTCCCTAATGTTTACTGCCTTAGTCAAATCATTTTTGTGCTTTTTCCAGTCTAAATAATTACACATTTTTGCAGTTTCTCAAACTTGTACAGAATCTTCCTACTTAAAGCAAATAGAAGACCATGATATAATCATATAATCAAAATGGAGACAAGGTTGTTTAAGAGAAAAATAGAACGCTGTAACCTGAAACTTGCTAAATATTTTTCTAAAAGGAACAAGAAAATGTGCAGCAAACAGAGAAGACGCATTTACTGTAAATTCCACAGGGGGCTTATATTTTCTGTCTTCAATGTGAGAGCATTGTTAATCAGCCCAACACGGTTTTTAGAACAAAGTTCATTTCTATCTGAAACCCAAAATATGCCTAGGTCATGGCCAACAGTATACTCAAAACTTAAATCGTACCAGGAAGTGTTTTATCCTGCTGGGAGCACTCTGGAACAGTGTTAAAATATGCTTCTATTAAGAAAAGCAAAGGAGCAGCACAATTATGACCAGGAATCACGTGTGTATATAACTATGTTTTGCCTTCTTCTACAGCAAATTTGCGGGGGATACATTAATCATTCATTAAACTATTACTTATTGAGCACTGGTAATGTGTGCAGTACTGTTCTAGGTGCTTGGAAACATCAGTGAAAAGAAGCAAAAATATGTCCTTCAAATTATAGCAAAAGAATAAAGACTATTTAGCAAATTATATAGCATGTTAAAAAGTGGTCAATAATGTGGAAACAAGAAAGAAAGAGATAAGAAAGAATAAAGGACGGAGTGGGAGTGAAGGGAAATTGTAAATGTTAAGTAAGATGGTCAGGAGTCAAGAAGGTGATAGATAAGCAAATACTTAAAGAAGTGAGGGAGTTAACCATGGGATAGTTGGAGGAAGAGCATTTCAGGAAGAAGAAACAGACATTTCAGAGGCCCTAAAGAAGAAATATGCCAGGCATGCCTTAGGATCAGCATGGCAGCGTGGCTGGAGTAGAATGGAGAGGAGTGTAGTAAGGAATAAGTTTAGAGAGGTAATGAGAATTGGAGGGTATAGATCATGTGGGTTTTGTAGGCTGCTCTAAAGACTTTGGAAATTGCTCAGTGAAATGGAGAGACACTAGAGAATGGATACATAATTTTATCTTCCAAGGCTGCTCACTACATAAAAATCCTCAAAAAGATACTTCTAAAGAAAGGTTAGTCAGTGTGTTGCTCTAAGATGTGCAAAACTGTGAGATCCATGAAGAACTGTTTCCCATTGATCAATTTCCCCCTCATATAATTTCCTTTATTTGGCAAAATAATAGGGACATACACTTTGTCATATACTTGTCTAAGTCAGAAACATGAGTCATTTTTAAGCCCTCCATTTACAACAAAGATACATGATTTTCCTGCTGTAAGCACCCATGAAAGATTCTGACATCATATTGGAAATTTGAGCAAAGCCAGCCTCAGGATGAAGCCAGTTATTTGAGGAAAACAGGATATAGAGATACAGAGTAACTGGACTTTGATGACAGTGTTCAACAGCTTTCAAGCCTGACCTGAAGTCACACCAATCTTTAAACACTTTAATTCCTACATTGTTTGTGAATTTTAGTTGGACCCACAGCTAACATCATACTCAATGGTAACAGATTGAAAACTTTCTCACTAAATAAGGAATTAGACAAGTATGCTCACTTGCACCACTCTTATTCAGCATAATTCCTAGCCAGAGGAATTAGGCAAGAAAAAGAGAAAAAAGGCATCCAAATCAGAAAGATGTAAAATTGTCCCTTTTTGCTGATGATATTATCTTGTATAAGGAAAATTATAAATATTCCACCAAAAACACTGTTAACTAGTCAAAAATTTCAGTCAAGTAGCAAGATACAAAATCAACGTACAAAAATAGTCTTGTCTCTATACACGAACAGCAAAGTAAGAAGAAATAAAGACAACAATCACATTTAAAATACCATCAAAAACAGTGAAATACTTAGGAATAAATTAGCCAAGGAAGTGAAAAATCTGTATAATGAAAACTACAAGACTGATGAAATAAATTAAAGAAGCTATAAATAAATGGAACAATATTCTGTGTTCATGGATCAGAAGAGTTAACATTGTCAAAATATTTGTACTGTCCAAAGCCAGCTATGAATTCAATGCAATGAAGCAGCAGAAAGGGAAATTAGAAATCAATCCCATTTATAATTGCAAAACAATAGATACCTAGGGATAAACCTAATCAAAGAGGTGAAAGACCTGTACTCTACACTATAAAACTAAAAAACACTGATGAAAGAAATTGAAGATGACACAAAGAAATGGAAAGACATTCCATGCTCATGGATTGGAAGAACAAATATTGTTAAAATGTCTATACTACCCAAAACAATCCACCCATTTAATTCAATCCTTATCAAAATACCAACAGCATTTTTCACAGAGCTAGAACAAACAATCCTAAAATCTGTATGGAGCCACAAAACACCTGAATAGCCAAAGCAATCCATCAAAATCCTAGAGGAGAACATAGGCAATAACCTCTTTGACATTGGCCACAGCAACTTCTTTCAAAATACATCTCCAAAAGCTAGTGAAACAAAAGCAAAAATGAACTTTTGGGACTTCACCAAGATAAAATCTTCTGCACAGCAAAGGAAATAGTCAACAAAATAAAGAGGCAACCCACAGAATGGGGGAAGATATTTGCAAATGACACTACAGATAAAGGGCTGGTATCCAAGATCTATAAAGAACTTCTCAAACTCAACACCCAAAAAACAAATAATCAAGTCAAAAAATGGGCAGAAGACATGAACAGACACTTCTCCAAAGAAGACATACAAAAGGCTAACAGACACATGAAAAAATGTTCATCATCATTAACCATCAGGGAAATTCAAATCAAAACCACATTGAGATACCACCTTACACCAGTTAAAATGGCAAAAATGGA
>NC_138376.1:71027149-71051934 GCF_054177405.1 Leptonychotes weddellii
AACCCTCTTACACTGTTGGTGGGAATGCAAGTTGGTACAGCCACTTTGGAAAACAGTGTGGAGGTGCCTCAAAAAATTAAAAATAGAGCTACCCTATGACCCAGCAATTGCACTCCTGGGTATTTACCCCAAAAACACAGATGTAGTGAAAAGAAGGGCCATATGCACCCCAATGTTCATAGCAGCAATGTCTGCAATAGCCAAACTGTGGAAAGAGCCGAGATGCCCTTCAACAGATGAATGGATAAAGAAGATGTGGTCCATATATACAATGGAATATTATTCAGCCATCAGAAAGGATGAATACCCAACTTTTACATCAACAAGGATGGGACTGGAGGAGATTATGCTAAGTGAAATAAGTCAAGCAGAGAAAGTCAATTATCATATGGTTTCACTTATTTGTGGAACATAAGGAATAGCATGGAGGACATTAGGAGAAGGAAGGGAAAATGAAGGGGGGTAGTCAGAGGGAGAGATGAACCATGAGAGACTATGGATGCTGAGAAACAAACTGAGGATTTTAGAGGGGAAGGGGTTGGGGGGATGGGTTAACCTGGTGATGGGTATTAAGGAGGGCAAGTACTGCATGGAGCACTGGGTATTATATGAAAACAATGAATCATGGATCACCACATCAAAAACTAATGATGTATTGTATGGTGACTAACATAACATAGTAAAATAAAATTAAAAAAAAAAAGACCTTGAAAAAGAAAAGAAAACTGGAGGCATCACAATTCCAGACTTCAAGTTATATTATAAAGCTGCAGTGATCAAAACAGTATTGTGCAGGCATAAAAAATAGGCATATAGATCAATGAAACAAAATAGAAAATCCATAAATAAACCCACAACTATATGGTCAATTAATTTTCAACAAAGCAGGAAAGAATATCCATTGGGAAAAAGACAGTCTCTTCAGTAAATGGTGTTGGAAAAACTGGATAGCAATATGCAAAAGCATGAAACTGGACCACTTTCTTACACCATACCCAAAAATAAATTCAAAATGAATTAAACACCTAAATTTGAGACTTGAAACCATAAGAATCCTAGAGGAGAACACAGGCAGTAACAATTTGACATTGGCCATAGCAACTTCTTTCTGGATATGTATCTAGAGGCAAGGGGAACAGAAGCAAAAATAAACTATTAGGACTTCATCAAAATAAAAAGCTTCTGCATAGGGAAGGAAACAATCAACAAAACTAAAAGGCAACCTAGGGAATATCTATTTGCAAATGACATATCTGATAAAGGGTTAGTATCCAAAATATATAAAGAACTTAAGATACTCAACACCCCAAAAATGCATAATCCAATTAAAAAATGGGCAGAATACATGAATAGACATTTTTTCCAATGAAGACATACAGATGGCTAATAGACACATGAAAAGATGCTCAGCATCATTCATCATCGGGGAAAAGAGACTGAAAACTACAATGAGATATCACCTCAAACCTGTCAGAATGGCTAAAATCAACATCACAGAAATAACAGGTATTGGCAAGGATGCAGAGAAAGGGGAACCCTCTTGCAGTATTAGTGGGAATGCAAACTGGTGCAGCCACTCTGGAAAACAGTATGAAAGTTTCCTCAAAAAGTTAAAAATAGAACTACCCTAAGATCCAACAGTTGTATTACTAGGTATTTACACAAAGGATACAAAAATACTAATTCAAAGGGATACATGCACCCCAATATTTATAGCAGCATTATCTACAATAGACAAATTATGGAAATGGCCTAAGTGTCCATGGACTGATGAATGAATAAAGAAGAAGAATATGGAATATTACTCAGCCATAAAAAAGAATGAACTCTTGCCATTTGTAATGACATGGATGGAGCTAGAGAGTATTATGGTAAGAGAAATAAATCAGTCAGCAAAAGGCATATACCATATGATTTCTCTCATATGTGGAATTTAAGAAACAAAACAAATGAGCAAAGGGAAAAAGAGAGAGAAAGGGAGGCAAACCAAAAACAGACTCTTAACTACAGAGAACAAACTGATGGTTACTGGAGGGGAGTGGGTGGGAGGATGGGTAAAATAGGTGATGGGGATTAAGGAGCACACTTGCTGTGATGAGCACGGGGTATTGTATGGAAGTGTTGAGTCATTATGTTGTATACCTGAAACCTATATTATACTGTATGTTAACTAACTGGAATTAAAACAAAACAAAACAACTTTAAAAATTCCAATGTAATTTTTCACAAAAATAGAAAAAAAAATCCTAAAATCTATATAGAATCACAAATACCCTGAATAACTGAAACAACCTTGAAAAAGAACATAGATAAAAGCATCACACTTCCTGATTTCAAACTATATTACAAAGTTATAGTAAACAAAGTAGTATGGTACTGGCATAAAAAGAGACATATATACCAATGGAATAGAATCAAGAGCCCAGAAATAAATCAATGCATATATATGTTTAACTAATATGTGACAAGGGAGTCAAGAATGCTCAATGAGGAGGGGATCATCTCTTCAATATATAGTGCTATTTAAAACTGGATATTCACATGCAAAAGAATGCAATTAGGCTTATATTTTATGCCACTTACATAAATTAACTCCAAATGTGTTGGAGACTTAAAAAGTAAGACCTGACACTGTAAAATTTCTAGGAGAAATCATAGGGAAAAAGTTCCTTGTCATCAGCATTGGCAATTATTTTGGGGGGATATGACACCAAAAGCACAAGTTAAAAAACAGCAACAAAACACACACAAAAGTCAACAAGTGAGACTACCAAAAAGCTTCTGCATAGAAAAGAAACTATCAACAAAATATAAAGGCAACCTACAGAATGGGAAAAATATTTTTAAAGCATATGTCTGATAAAAGTTTATTACCCAAAATACACAGGGAACTCATACAACTCAAGCAAAAAACAAACATCCGACGTTAAAATGGGCAGAGGACTTGAATAAATATTTTCCCAAAAGAGGAAAACATAAGCCAACGACTACATGAAAAGGTTCTCAGGATCACTAATCATCAAAAGCACAATGAGATACCTCCTCATGCTGTTAGAATAGTTATCATCAAAAAGCAAGAAGTAATAAATATTGGGGAAGATGTGGAGAAAATGGAACATTTATGCACTTTTGGTGGGAATATAAATTGGTGCAGCACTATGGAAAACAGTATGGAGGTTTCTCAAAATATTAAAAATGTAACTACCATATGACCCAGTAATACTACTACTATGTGTATGTCCAAAGGAGACAAAATCACTATTGAAGAGATATCTGCACTATGTTCATTGCAGCATTATTTACAAAAGCTAAGACATGGAATCAACCAAAATGTGCATCAACAGAAGAATGGATTAAGAAAATATGATATATATGTATAAATAAGCTATAGCAAGGAAAGAAATCCTGTCATTTACAATAACATGGATGGATCCTGAGGGCATTATGCTAAATGAAATAAGCCAGATAGAAAAAGACAAATTATGCACGAAATCACCTATGTGTGGAATCTAAAAAAATCAAACTCAGAGAAACAGAGCATAAAGTGGTGGTTTAGCAGGGTCTGTACGTTGGGGAAAATGAGGTGATGTTGATCAAAGGGTACAAACTTTCAGTTATAAGATAAATAAGTTCTGACGATCTAGCGTACAGCATGATGTCTATAGTTAATAATACCGTATTACAGACTTGAAAGTTGCTATGAGAGTAGAGCTTTAATGTTCTCACCATAACAACAATAACAAAATGGTAATTATGTGAGATGAAGGTGTGTTAACTAACGTTATTGGGGTAAACATAAAATGTTTATGTGTGTGTATCAAATTATCACCCTGTAAACCTTAAACTTGTATAATGTTAATTTTATCTCCATAAGGCTAGGAAAAAAAAAAACCCTCAAGCTTCTCAGAGAGTTCTTAGTAATAAGTCAACACACATACTGCATACATACAAAAACAAAAACAAGAAACCTTTTTTATTGATCTCTGACAGTCCAGGATGTTGGGAAATAAGAATAGAATTATTTACCCCTGCCCCTACACACCACAGACGAAATCAAGTCTGCAATGTATTCAGTGACAGAGATATCTCATTTACTGTACATATTCTGGGAAGGCTCACATCGTATTTGAATCTACTAAAGTTTTTTTTTAGGGGGAAAGGAAATAGAGGAGAATGGGTTGCCACATTCCCTTTAATAAGGGAAGGGTAAAATTGTAATTTTAAGTCCTGAAAACGATAAAGAAATGGTAGCTAATTTTAATAGCATGTTTCCAATGCCAGTTATTATTCTTCTTAACATGTATTAACTCATTTAATCCTTAACACAGCACCATGAGTTAGGCATGTTTGTTATTATTGGGCTACTAAGGCACAGAGAATAACTCACCTGAGATCATGCAAGATTCACACCCAGAGTTCCTGCTTCAACTACATCATGTATTGTTTGTCATCCATCATGGTTCATTCTGCTGCTTCTCATTTCATAATCTAGCCTGAGACTATCATATCATTCTGTTTAAACTGTTTCTTATCAATTGTCATTGCAGTTAGTTTGCTATATTTTATGTGTAACTTTAATGAGAGAAATGCATTTATAAGGAATGGAACACAAGTTTTCATATTAAAGAAAAACTTCAAGTTTGCCAGATTTGCCCTTGAACTTTTGATGCACTCAAAAGTGAGTTGCAGAAAAGTCCTCTTAATACAAAATTAAGTACAAGGATGAAGAGTCAGAGTCAGTCTAATAGTGACTGTTCACCATCTGGCTATTCCATCAAAAGAGTAACACTGAAAAACGACACAGGAAATAAATTAATGTTTTTTGTTTCTGCCAAAGAGTGGGTACCTAAGAAACCAAAGAAATGGAATCACTAAGTGATAGGAAAATTCCAACAGTCTATGTTTACCATTGGTATGAATTTATGATTGTTTAAAGCAATACTATTCTCTCATCTACATACTCATTGTTGGCTGTCTCACCACAAGAATGCCTAATAGTGACTGAAAATACTTGAAGAATAGACTGAAAAATGATGAGTGATGCTGTAATTGCCAGCTCTTGGTGTGGCCTAGAGTTAACAGCGAGCACATATACCTTATTTGTGCCTTTCCAGCACCTCCCAACTAAGGGAATAGCATGTTTCGGATTACCACTCTCTATTTATCTCTTAAACCACCCTGTCTCAATTTTGATGTTGTGATTATATCATAGTGTGGTATCTACCTTAAGTACGTGGTTCCTGGCATTACTTGGGGAAACAGAAATGACTGTATAATTATTTGGTGTAGAAGACAAAAGCCCTCAAGGGAATTTTATGAAGGAATTTAAAGTTAAAGATGTGGAGAAATATGATTATCTCATCATCAAGAAGTTAGTTAAATTGTGGTTAAAGAGCAACGCAGAGCAGTTCTATTAATACAGACAAAAAGGTTAGTGAAATCACTACACAAAAATTGGCAGAGCAGGCACAGTGCTGATACTGGATCAGTGCTAAGCAGCGGGGCCAATCAAACAGCCTCCTTTGGCTCCCGTGTGTAGGTCCAGGCTCTATCTCAGAGGCTGAGGCTGCTAGGCTGCAGGGTTGAATTCAGTTGCTAGGTAGAGTTTGGGACCAAGTAAGTGTGTGTGTGTGTGTGTGTGTGTGTGTGCGCGCGCACGCATGTAAAAGAGAAATATGAACGGTGACTTTGTAGTAGTATATGATTCTAAGTTATACCCCAATTTAGTTTTAAATCATATAAAAGTTTTGAGGGGCACCTGGGTGGCTCAGTCGGTTAAGCATCTGCCTTCAGCTCAGGTCATGATCCCAGGGTCCTGGGATCGAGCCCCGCATCGGGCTCCCTGCTTGGCAGGAAGCCTGCTTCTCCCTCTTCCACTCCCCCTGCCTGTGTTCCCTCTCTCGCTGTGTCTCTCTATCAAATAAATAAATAAAATCTTTAAAAATAAATAAGTAAAATAAATAAAAGTTTTGATATTTGGAAAAGAAAACAAAAGCAGCAAATCTAGTTTTCCTTAAACCAGTTGCATACAGATGCCACAGATTTTTGAGGGAGAAATGAAGAGTCTGTAGCTAACTAACTTGATTTATTGGCCCAAAGTATTAAAGTTCTGGTGAGAGGGGTGATAATTTGAGGGAGCTATAGACTCCTTTGAACTCTGGGAATAAGGTCTCCTGCAGCAGGCTTAATTCACCCTTGCCTGTTATTTTTCTTCTGAACCTTACTATTATTCCTTTTGTCTCTCTAAAGATGTAAAGCAAAGGGGAAAAAGGAGAAGGTGCTTCCTTCCAAGTGGGGAGCCTCTGTCCTCTGAGAACCAGTCCTCTAGAGAAAAATTCAAGAGGCTAATTCTCTTTAGCAACAGACGAAAAAAAAAAAAAACCCACAAAAAAAACCCTTGTGTCATATTTTTGTACTTAATGTGTATAGTTCTCCCTAAATCCTGTGAAGAACCATAGATTCAAACTAATGGTATTACCCCAAAAGACTAAATATATACTTTGATAAATTTAGGACTTTGTGTTACATTTCTTATCACAGAGGAATTTGCTTTGGTAGGCAATTTATAAAATGTATGAATATATGGGTCTAAGCCCCTAATCAATAAAACTCAACAGGGTACAATTTTCATAATTACAAGCTGTACTAAGTAGTAGAGCAAGATTTAAGGTAGAGTCTTGTTACTTTATGATAAATGCATACCCTTCAGTTGTCTTTTAGATAGCATAAATATCAGTTACCACAGGGTAAATTTTCTTTAAGCTTTATTTAGAGACAATACAATTGGACATTGTGCTTCTTAGACAACATTTTCAGAAAGGATTTAAGAAAATTATTTTCTTGTAAAATTCTGTGTCTTTTGTTAGATAATTCTGGGAATAAGAAAAGGTGAATTAGAGTCTACAGTGGTGCCACAGAGGACTGTCTGGAGATTTCTGAGATTTTGAGGGAGAGTGGACAAAAGCCAGAACTACGGCATTGACAGTGACTGTCATGCAGTGATGGTTTGGGGTTAGATAAACCTCCCTGAGGGGGAACTGTGTACCCCTGAAATGTAGGAGGCAAGCCTAGCATGGTACCTATCCTAGCAGAAATGCAGATGCCTTCCTCCCTCAACTTTTCATAGTAATACATATTTGTTTAATCTTTTTTCATAGTACAGTTTACCAACGATACCAACACATACACTATACATATAATCCTTCACCTAGAAATCCCCCTTTAGGAATTTATCCAAGCAAATAGATTAGGGAAACACAGGCAGTAACGAAGACACAAATACATGTGGTGATAGGTCCAAGCCAGGACTGGAGTTCTCAGTTTCTCTTCCATCTTGTAGAATACGGATAGCTCTTGTCTACAGCCTGATCGTTTCATTACTGTTACATAATGGTGCATGTGTGATGTCTGGTTATTTCTTCTTATAAATTGTGGAAAAATAGTAAGATCCTTCCAGTGGCTTAGTAAGAAATTATATCCAGAACCCAGATGTTAAATATGGGTTGCTAAAGGCATTAGAAAAGTTACTATAAAAGATAACTACCCCAGAATTTTATCATTACCTGGTTTGGAGGCTGAAATGTTGGAAAGCCACACTTAAGGTTTCCCATAATCTTGTAGATTTTCAATCTTTAAACTAATCACCTGGTGACAACTTTAAACTAATCACCACTGATCTAAGCTTCTCTCTCAGGAGGACCTTGAGAAACAGAAGAGTCCTGATTGATTACCCAAGCCTGTTTTTTTTTTTTTATTTATTACAATGAATCTTTCCAGCTCTTTTTTTTTTTTAAAGATTATTTATTTATTTATTTATTTGAGAGAGAGAGAATGAGAGAGAGCACATGAGAAGGGGGAGGGTCAGAGGGAGAAGCAGACCCCCCGCCAAGCAGGGAGCCCGATGCGGGACTCAGTCCAGGGACTCTAGGATCATGACCTGAGCCGAAGGCAGTTGCTTAACCAACTGAGCCACCCAGGCGCCCGAATCTTTCCAGCTCTTGCAGATAACTGTTACTTATAAAAGACCTATTTGTCAAAGTATTTATTTTTTCCCAAGGGACATAAAAGCAGTCCTGTATGGTCATATATCAGGTATACATGAAACTGTTAAAAACAAAAAAATAAACAATATCAGTTTAGCATTGTTTTATATATAAAAATTACAGTCATGATAGCTATGAAAACAACAATGATGACAATAATAACAGTTAATATTTATTGAACATTCATTTTATGACCATGCAAAGGTACTCTTTTAATGGTTTTACATACAATAACATTGAATCTTTATGGGAAATCCTTGAGGTTGGTATTATAACTATCTCTATTTTACAGTGTTTGAGACCAACCAGATTTGATCCCATGTAATCTGACTTTAAAACCAGGATTTCTCAGAGGTGCCTGGGTGGCTCAGTCGGTTAAGCATCTGACTCTTGATTTTGGCTCAGGTTATGATCTCAGTGTTCTGAGGTTGAGCCCTGTGTCATGATCCACCCTAGGCTGGTTGTGGAGCCTGCTTAAGATTCTCTCCCTCTCCCCCTGCCCCTCCCCTCCTAAAAAAACAAAACAAAACAGGACTTCATATTACTCCATTCATTATTAAAGGAGTTCACATTTTTTCCTTTCTTTCATTCTTTCATTTTATATAGATTATTATAGAGAGAGATAGATTATATAGATTGTCATATATAAAATTATTATATATAATGTATATATAATTGTATATATGTATGGATATGTACATACATTGAAAGTCAGGGGATATTTATGAAAATGTTAACGATGTTTATGATGGAAGATTTGGGGGACTTTTTGGTTTTCACTGTGCATATCTTTCTACATTATTTGCAATTTTAACAAGACAATATATTATTTTTTATAAAAATTATTCTGAAAACTAAAATATATAATTATGTGGAAAATATTTGAAATATATTGTTTAAAAAAGTAGGTTTCCAAATTGGTATGCACTTATGATGATATTTTTGCACTCTTAAGCCTACACATACACCCACACCCATAACCACACTCACAGGTAAAATGTTGGAAGTATGTCAAAATATTGGTTATAATTATCTGTGGGTGATGAAATTATGTGTAGTTTCAGTAATCTTTTTGGTAAAATGTGCTTTATTATTTTACTACAAATTAACATATATCATTCTGTAATGGGAATTAAAGCCACTAAAAATAAACCTTAAAGAAGAAAAAGAGAGGGAAATGACAAAACAGCAAGGGAGAGCATGGGTGGTGGAGTTGGAAGCATCTGGAGTATAAAATCTAGTTCTGTTGTCACTTTTTAATGGCTGTCACTCACCTACATAAACCTCAAATTCCTTATTTGCTAAGAAATGTATAGGAGTAACATTCACTTCATATGATTACTTTGTAAATCAAATTAAATAGTTTACATGAAATATATTCATTAAAATGAATTCAAATCCTAAGAATGACTCTTCTGTTTAGCCTAAAGAAACAATATAACATGATTCCTAGTGGGAAAAAAAAAGTTGTGGTTCAGGGTAACATTGAAAAATTATAGAACTAGATCTACTTATCTACTAATTTGACCATGTGTTCTAACTAGCCTTTTTGGTGGTCTTCCCATTTTGTCTTAAACTTTTTCACCTTTGAGCAAATGGTTTCAGAAAAATTGACAAATTCAAGGTTTGCCCTTCTTCTGACTCAATGAAACAGCATAATAGCAGTTTCTGTTATACCTAGGGTTTTATGCTGTCGAGCACTGCCTTTCTGCTTGTGCTCCCAGAGCAGAGACCCCACAGGTGGTATAGGGAATGACCACTCTGCAGATGCCTACATAACAGATGCTTTTTCAAGCTCTGTATAAGTCCAGGTTCTTTAAAGTATCTAGGCCAGACTGCCTTATGCAATTGTGTGTCTATTGGAGAGGCTCTTATAACTTCATCCGTTTTAGTCTGTGTTTAAACAACGTTGCTGATCTCTGGAATGTGTAACATGAAAATGCTGACTTTCTCTTGTATCTTTCAGATGTAATCAACTGACCAACTAATCAAGCAAACACCAAAACAAGTTTGATTTCTCTGTTAGTAACTTTTTGGTATTTTATTAGTCCGTCTCTACTACTGACCCATGTCATCACGATGGACATGCCACTCTCTTAGCGCTGCTTTTTACCTACATTAGGGCATTCTTTGTGATTGATTTTTAAAGTTCACTCTTTTTTTTTTTTCCCCCTCTCTGAGATTATATTCTTTGATCTCTGAGGGCAAATGCAATATCCAAAACGTGTTCCGGCTTCTCCCTGTTCTCGGATTCAGAGGTCTCATTAGGCCTTTTATTCAATCCATCCTAACTGAGAATAATCTCCCTTCAGCCTTGAGTCTATTCTGGGGAAATAATTTACAGTGATTCATCTGTGCCACATGTATGTGGCGCCCGGCTTTGGATAAATAGAGAATAGTGACACAGTTTTGAGTAAAATTATATAATTGAGTTTGATGGATCAGTTTTATCTCAATGTCATATTTATGTTAAGTACTGAAAATGTTTGTCATAGAAATGATGAGGTAGAATAGAAATAACATTGGAACAGTCATAATGTTGGCTATGAGACATCAGTATTAGACTCCATTTCTAAATTATCTTTTGTGGATCAAATAAGATGACATGTTTGAAAATGTTTTCCCAAAAATAAGGTTTCAGTAAATGTAAGTTAATTTTAAACTTATTATGCCTAAATGCAAATAACCACTGCAAAGATTTTCTGGTATGTTAGATGAGTTGGGATTTGGAGACCAAATATCGTCATCAACATCATCATCATTACCATTGTTACCATCCCGATGTTAACAATAACAACTATAAGTATTGAGTGAGGATAACTATGTGCTATAAATGGTATCTGATATTTGAAAAATATCCCTGGGGCGCCTGGGTGGCTCAGTCGTTAAGCGTTTACCTTCGGCTCAGGTCATGATCCCGGGGTCCTGGGATCGAGCCCCGCATCGGGCTCCCTGCTCGGCGGGAAGCCTGCTTCTCCCTCTCCCACTCCCCCTGCTTGTGTTCCTGCTCTCGCTATCTCTCTCTGTCAAATAAATAAATAAAATCTTTAAAAAAAAAAAAGAAAAAAATATCTCTAATCTTCTGAACTTGAAAGGAGGGTGGCTTGAGTAGCACCCACAAAGCCAGTGAATGACAGACGCTAAAATATAATTCCAAAGCATGCAGGTTCTCATCTGGAATCATAAGGTGCCTGGAATGATAACACGGATTTGTTGGTTTTCCTTACAAATGTAATGGTTTGTTCAAAACATATGTAGATAAAAGGCAAGCGATTGGAGAGTACTTCTAGATCTGCTATTTGGGATTCTGCATCCACAAGCTGTCCACCCATTCTCTGAAGGATGACTCATCCTTCTGCCATGGTCTCAGCTTGGGTACTTGGGATGCATGCATTACTTGGTACAGGAATCACCCAACTGGACTTGAAGGGCCCAACCATGGTTAAGGATGCAAGTTACTCAAGAATTAACTTCTCCATTGTCTTACAGCTTATTTTTAATAATTGAGTTAGTTTGAAATTGGATTTTATCATTTGACTTCTCAGCCTATCAACACTACAGGACTCCTTTAATGTTTTAACCTTCAACATCTAGTTTTGCTAAGGCCAATATTGGCAACTGTACCTGGTATAGATTTATGTGAACATTCTCCTGCCATTTATGCCATAATTATTGTGGAAGATTGCCTTCACAATCTCCAGAACAATCTCCATATCTTTCTATCACCATTATTTCAGGAAAAATGTAATCTTTCAGAATTTCATTCCTGACTTTGTAATTTATGAGAAACATTAATTTCTCTACCTTCAAGGTTCACATGTATAAAATGTAGGTAATATTATTGTACTGAAGCTTTCTTTAAATGAGATAATATATGCAGACTACCAAAAGAATGCTTCATACATATATACATGCTCATTAAATTATAATTTCCTTCCTATTTTCATCCACCTAGGATGAATCAACCTTTGGAGAACACATGGGCAATAAAAAACTGTGTACGGTTGTATACATGCATGATTTTTTTAAAAAGTACAGTATTTTATATGTGTAACACATCAATCTCATACAACCATTTTTCTTAAGGAAAAAAAACAGAAAATATAGTTTAAGTTTAATATGAAGTGAGGATATACATAACGAAATGTCCCTAAGAATGAAGGCTTATTAAAACTAGGTCTTGTCTGAGCCCTCTCTAGAGGTTTGGAAATCAGGCATAGCTTCACTTTATCCCTTTTAACTACATCCACTTAATTTCTGTATTAAGTAGTTCTGCTCCATTTGACCCAGGGACTCTTAACCCTTATTTCAATTCTTCCCACTTTAAGTGGAGAATAGTAATAACATCTTTCTTACCCCTCAGAGGGTTGTTGTGAGGAGGAAAATGAGAATGAATGAAAGTGAAAGAACATTAACAAGCTGAAAGTGTTGAAATAAATATGTTAGGATTATTCTGTTAGGAGCTACCTTGAGCGGATAGTTTCTTTACTCAGAGATTTCAGGGTCTAAAAAGCTGAGGCAAAGATTAGTACATATATCACACAAATTTATGTTTGCTACTTTTCCTGGGCACATTGTTAGAATACTAGGTCTCCCTTAATTGTGATGGAGTGACTAAGTCATAATCAGGAGAGTATGAGCAGAATGATATATTTGATTCCTAGACTTTGCCCATAGAAACCTCCCATGTAGACTCCTCTATTGTTTGTTGTTGTTGTTGTTTCTTCAAAATGTGAGAATGGAGACAAACTGCAAAGTGATTCTGGGCACTCTTTGTCCAAAGTGGCAAAGTCTCTGTCTGCATGGTTCCATGAATGACTACAAGGAGGAGAGATGCATCCTTGACATATGAGGAAAAAATTAATTTCTACTGCATGTAAGCCCTTACACAGATTTGAGTCAATTTGTTAGTGCAGCCAAAATAAGTCTAACCAAGCTTGAAATCTACTCTAATCATGTTGAGAATAACCTACTTCCACATATTTTGATTCACTTAAGTCCTTCTAACGAACACTTGAAAATTAAAACATTTGCTACAATCGAAATAGGACATTTGCTGCCAACAAAGCCACACAAATATTTTTCAGTACTCCTAAATGGGATCTGTAGATCTGAATAATTCCTATAATGCTAATAAAGTTTTACAAGGTTGTCATGATGATGATTTTTCATATTTTATGTAAAGTATCATTATGTTGCCAGGCTTTTAGTTCATATTCATTAAATAGTGGCTTAGTATGAATGGAATTCATTGGGTTTTTCAACCTTTCAAAGGATATACTGATGATAATAATTTATTACTAATAAAAATTGCTACATGTTTGGCATATTTTTAGAATTTACATGCATTTTCTCACTTAATTCACGTAACAACCGTCAGGGTAAATACTATTATCACTCCCATTTTACAGACAAGGTAACAGAATAGCTAAGAGGTTAAGCAACTTGCCAAAGGTCACACACAATATTTGTGAAGATGAACTCGTTTATGCTGCAGTAAACAAACACAAATTTCAGGGGCTTGACAAAACAAGTTTCTTCCTAGGACTACATACTAGTAGGTTTGCAGGGAGGAATCCATGCTGACTATTGTTGCTCAAGGACCCAAGCTGACCAAGTCCTCCGTTGGACAATACCTCCCCCTCTTACTCTGACAAGAGGAAATGAACATGACACATCAGGCACTGGATCTAAAGCTTCTTTCCAGACATGACATATGTTTCTCTTTTCACATTTGGATTAAAGCATGTCACAGGGTCACACCAACTTTTAAAGAGGTATGATCCTACCATATAACCAAAAGGAAGAGACATGAATTCTTATGAATGACCTTAATATCTAAAGGTTACAGCTAGTAAGTAGTGGAGGCAAGGATGCAAACTCAGGCAGTCTGGCTACAAAGTTAGGACTTTTAACCACTAACATTAGCACTGGGTATAATGAAATGAGATTCAAGTGAGGACTCAGTAGGTATTATCCTCCTGACAGGAACCTGGTAATTTCTTTGTGACTGGGTACCATGGAAAGATGACCCCAGCTCATACGGGTTTCATCATTATCCTCTATACCTTGAGGAGTTAGGGCCGGTGGCATCCAGGGCCCCTTTGTCCTCCTGTCAAACATCTAAGAATGCAACTATAAAACTGAGCCTCTTTTCCAGAAATCCTTCTGCTGTTGGTTTTGTAGAATGCTTATCCCTGAATCTTACCATAACAACCTGGTTCTAATTCATATCCTTCCTATCCTAGTTGGCTAAATGACAAGGTCACCTTGCTTTTGCACAATGCATTGCAAATTATAGTGTTTTTTTTCCACAATCCCATTTCCTACCATATCCACAAGTTTTGAAGGTGTGGGGGAAAGTAATTTAGAAGGTATCAGAAAGCAGCTTTTCAATTTTCCCAGTGTCCTGCATAGCATTTCTCACTAAGAGATTTCCTCCTTATCCAGGGGTTTGCTTTTCATGGTTTTAGTCACTCACAGATAACCATGGTGTACAAGCAGATGACCTTCCTTATGATGAATCAAATCATCAGAAGGTCAATAGTAGCCTAATGATAGGCCACAGTGCCTATCTTACGCACCTCACTATCTCATCACTAAGGCTTTCTCCTCCACGCCTCCTTGCAAACAAAACAAAACAAGCAAATAAATCCCCAAAACACAACATTAAAATGTTGGAATTTTAAAAGACATAATCCTACAAAAGCAAAGAAAATAAAATAGTAAGGGCTAATCAATTTTTTTTCTTATTTTTTATTCCTTACTTTTTGTTGGCCTATTTAGCATTGTGTGTATAATTTGAAACATTCTGACATTGTAAACACAATCTAGATAGTGAATTCTATCCCTTGTATGCCTTTGTAATCCCTCTTCCTCATCTCCCTGCTACCAACAGCCTCTGCCTATCTTTAGCAACCATTGACCTGTTTTCTGTCATTAGTTTGCATTTTCTAGAAATTTATATAAATTGAATGATATAATATTGGTTTTATCTGTTTTGTTTTTTGTTTTTGTTTTTGTTTTTTTTTTACTCAGCATAAGAGATTCACCCATAATTAATTCTTTTAATTGCTAAGTAGTAATCCAATGTGTGGATATAACACAATTTATCCCTTGACTACTTGACAGATATTTCAGTTGTTTCTAGATTCAGGCTTTTACAAATTAAGTAGCTACTAACACAGATGCATGAGATTTAGTGTAGATTTGTGCTTTCCTTTCTAGTGAATAGATACCTAGGGATAGAATGGCTGGGTTATCTGGCAGTTGAATGTTTAACAATTTAAGAAGATGCCAAACTTTTCTAAAGTGATTGGACCATTTTCATTCTCATCAGTAGGATAAGAGAGCTCAAGTTGTTCCCCATCCTTGACAACACTTGGCAGAATCAGACATTACATTTTACTCATTTTAATAAATATATACTGGAATCTGATTATGATTTTAACTTGCATTTTCCTAATGACTAATGATGTCAAGTATCATTTCATGTGGTTATTTGCCTTCCATATATATATTTTTGTGAAGTGCTGGCTCAAAATTTTTCCCAATTTTTTAAATTAGATTGCTTGTGTTATTACTGAATTTGAGATTCTCTCTTTTCTTTCTCTCTTTCCATATATATTTTATTTATGTATCTCTTATTATATGTGATACATTTTATCAATATTTTTCTTTTAAGGATCATGCTTTTGGTGTCATCCGCAAGCACTCTTTGTTTAACCCAAGTCTCTTATGTAATCTTCCATTATTTTATAGTATTATATTTTACCTTTAGGTCTATTATTTATTTTGAAATTTTATAGGGTGCAAGGTAAGGAAAAAGTTTATCTTTTTTGCATATGTATATTTAAAAATCTCAGCATCAAGTGTTGAAACTATTCTCTCTTCACTGATCATCTTTGTAACTGTATCAAAAATCAGTTGTTTATGTGTGTGGGTCTATTTGTAGACTCTGTTTTGTTTCATTGACTTAGTGTCTCTCTTTTGTCTTTACCATGAAGTTTTTATTATCTGTAGCTTTATAATAAGTCTTGAAATCAGTTATTGTTAGCCCTTCAACTCTGTGCTTTTTCAGATATGTTTTGGCTATTCTAAACCCTCTGCTTTTCTGTATGAATTTTAGAATCAGCAAGTCAGTTTCCATTAAAACCAACACAAAAACAAAAAAGCCTAATGATTTTTAATTTGAGATACATGTTTAATGAATAGATCAATTTTGGAGCCTTCCTATCTTAACAATACTGGATCTTCTGATCATAAACAGGGTAAAGCTCTCCATGCATTTAGTTATGTTTCGATTTGGTAGTTTTCAGTGTCTTTTGTCAGATGTGTCTATACTTCATGTTTTTGATTCTATAATATATGTATTATTGTTTTCTTTGCAATTTTTGTTTGATCATTGGTAGTATATAGAAACCTGATTGATTTTTGAATTGATCTTGCATTTCTATATAGCTGAATTTATTATTACTCTCTTCAATGAATTTTAGCCACTTTGGTCTCCTCAGAATCTCAGCTCTGTCTCCTCAACTCAGAGGTCCACCTGGCTCATCTGGTTTCAACCTCTCTGGGATATATGTGTGTGTGAGTGTGTGTGTGTGTGTGTGTGTGTGTGTAAAATTTAGCAGAAGAGAGAAAGCTGAAGTTTATGCTTATGAAAATGGGAGTAGAGGGGCACCTGGGTGGCTCAGTCGTTAAGCGTCTGCCTTTGGCTCAGGTCATGATCCCAGGGTCCTAGGATCGAGCCCCGCATTGGGCTCCCTGCCCCGCGGGAAGCCTGCATCTCCCTCTCCCACTCCCCCTGCTTGTGTTCCCTCTCTCGCTGTCTCTCTCTCTGTCAAATAAATAAATAAAAAACCTTAAAAAAAAAAAGAAAATGGGAGTAGGTATATGGGAGAGACAATCAGGGCTATTATCACTTGCTTACATTATTTTTTCTAGAAAGGCTAGAGGATTTGGTGAAACCGGATGCTTTTGAAGATGACTTGCTTTTGAGGGTGGTGTTAAAACTGCAGAATTCATTGAAAATTCTTACAAGGAACAATGATCAAACCCAGACAAATAGGAGACTGCTGCTCAGAATCATAGTGAAAGGACTTCCTGTGACTGGTGTCCATACAGTGCAGATCAGGGAAAGAAGGCAAAGGACTCCAAGAAAGGGAGGTCACCAGGGATAGGAAATAAAAGCACTTGACAAATTAGCTATGTGTTTTACTGGCTTATAAGGAAATTTATAGTTTGTCAGGATACTTGGGAATGAATTAATGGTAGGTACTCAGAAATCTAAGCAAATGAAATGAGTCAATTAGCAACTTCAGGGAAAATTAAAAGTTGTACAAGAATGAAAATGTAATCTCTGTGATCACTTAATAAGACCGAAGATTTACATAATATGATGTCGTTAGGAATACTGACCTACCAAAAAAAAAAACAAAACTAAATAGCATTGGTTGGGAGGGCAGGAGTAGATGCATGCATGTGTGCCTATGCAATGAAAGCGCTAATCCTCCTCTCTTTGTAACAGGTAAGAAATACCATGTACTGGGGCGCCTGGGTGGCTCAGTCATTAAGCGTCTGCCTTCGGCTCAGGTCGTGATCCCAGGGTCCTGGGATCAAGCCCCGCATCGGGCTCCCTGCTCGGCGGGAAGCCTGCTTCTCCCTTTCCTGCTCCCCCTGCTTGTGTTCCCTCTCTCGCTGTGTCTCTCTCTGTCAAATAAATAAATAAAATCTTTAAAAAAAAATACCATGTACTTAAAAATCAAGAAAGAACAGTATGGGTAGGCTTTGTTTTATTTTTAGAAATACATAGCTAAATGACAGGAGAAAAGAGAAAATTAAAAGAGGTTGCTTTGAGTCATTAAGAATCAGATGAATAGTAGTGACCATAAGGCTGCTGGTTATTATCATTGTTTGTAGGTCTCCACACATGTATTACTTTGGTGAAAGTAAAAATAAATCATAACAAAATTTATTTCAATATCTACACTTACATTTAGCAGCTTCAGTGTGTCTGGTTAAGAACTAAGAACCTGTAGACAGACTGCCTGGTTTAGAATCGCAGATCCTCCAGTGACTGAGTTACATTTGAATGTGTTACTTCATCTATTGATGCCTCGATTTTGTGATCTGCAAAATGGAAATAGTAGCTATATCTGCCTCATAAGACTGTTAAGGGAATGAAGTAAGGTAACATTTGTGAAATGCTTAGTATTGGGGCTAGCACATAGTATGTGCTATCTTGTGGTCTTTAGCAAAAACAAAACAAAACAAGGACATTGATGTAGAAATGTTACCTAGGCTTCATTTTAAAATCTTTACTGAAGAATCAATGCCAAGAACATGGAAACATTTGCACTGATTCTGGATTTAAAATATTCAAAGATTAAAGAAAGTAAAAGTTATTTTTGATGCTCTTAGATCTGCTTACATTTTTTTTACTTGCACATTACTCAGATTCTGATTGCCCATTTTATTCAAAATTTATTCATTCAAGAATTTTTTTCGAAGCACTCAAAACCCTGCAATACAATTTTTCAAAAACAGCAGTGTGGAGGAACAGCCGGCCTGGCCAACCTTCCTGGCCTAGTTGTGAGCCTGAGTCTGAGATGGATTATCAGAAGAAAAGTTGGCCTACTTTGAATCTTTAGATAGAAGGAGTTTGTTAAAGCAAAAATGGCCCTGAAGGACATTACTGGTGTAAAGAATAGTTCATTCCAGTTTCCACTTATTTGTCAGGCACTAGGGAAAATATAAACTATATTAGCCTCAAGGCAAGAGCTTATCCTATGGAAGCACTGCAAAATTATTCCAAAATATGTATTAAAACCAGCAACAAAACAAAATAAGCCCTTTTTCCTATCTTTTCCTTATTTTAGTAACCTTTCTGGGATTTGTTTGTTGTGAATAATATATTGCTATGAAGAATTCAGTATTATAAAAGGAACATAATTATCCTGAGGAAAATATTTTTCATTAGCTCAGGAAAAAAAATATTTAAAGAGCAAAATACAAGGAAAACTTCAGACTACCTATTTTTAAACTGCTTGGCATATCAGGATCTCCTCAAGGGCAGTTGCTTTGACTTTATGTGTGTGCCTCCGTCCAGGACACTTTCATTGTTCAGTGAACGTTTATTTCATTGAGTTAAATGCTGGTTGAAATTTTTTTTCTGCCATTTTATTTTCACTGTAACTCAGAGTCTATCTTGATGAATATTCAGTTTATTCATGGTATTGTACCATAAAGGTCACCATGACAGGGCAATAGAGAAAATATGAATATAGGAACTTGAAGATGAGTTGATTCATTTCACAAAGGTAAACATGAAATGCTGCATAACTGTCTGCTTTTAATTAGCTTGTCAAAAGATTTTAACAAAGATCTCCAGTGGATTACTGAACAAACCTGGATACAGATTACTTTTATTGAATCACTTATTGTCTTTCATAGCTTTTAATAGAATTGATCTAATCGTGCTCATCCTATTCTCTTATCAATTTCACACTCCTCTTTTATTTGCATTTGTAACTATAAGGTTTTGTAGAGATAATTTTACCTTCTCCATGTTTGCTGTGCTGCTCTCAGCTTGAACACGCACTTTAGATCTCTCCTGATATTTTTATTTGGGTCTGAGACTGATGTTTCTAGTAGTGTTTATATTCTTATTTCTTTCTCTTGCTTTTTGATAAACAGTTTTTTATAGCACTCATCTCCTTCTTACATTTACTATTATAACAAAATAAAGAGATGGTCATTTTTTAAAAGAAACTCCAGAAGATAATGTCTTCAGTATAATATCCAATTTCCTTGGTGTTCTCTTTCTCATAGATTTTTTCCATCCCCCTCTTCCTCATTACAAATAAGAACAAAATGTTTCTGAAATTAGCAAGTTATCTACAGAATGAGATGATCTGATACAAATCAATTTTCATCTTCACAGTATTAAATGAATTAATTCACCAAAGTAGCTTGCAAGATAATGAAAGCAAAATGCAAGCAAAGAAATTGAATGACCTTTAACAAGCCTCAAATAGAATTAAATGTCAATGTCCTTAAAAGAAGTTCCCTCTGTTTATTTCTGGTAGCTACATGTTATGTTGTAGCCTAGCCATAGGATGATGGAGAGTTGTTCTGTGATACTGATAACTTGTATTTAATTTCTAGTGAAAATTTACTATTCCTAGCAGGACCACAATGTATTTTTTACTTTAGTAATTCCTTTCTCTTGAACCTCTCAAAATATTTCATTGTTTTCTCTGAGAGAGAAACTATTTTATCAAGTATTGCCTTTACTTGACATATATTAAAACTGCATATTTAAGTCAAAGTTGGTTATAGCATGTGATACAGGTATTTTACAAATGTCACGAAATTTAGAAGTATTTTTCTGACCAAAAGTCAGAGTAGACAAGCTGTTAAAGTGCTGAGCAACTCAAGTGCAAATGTCCATATCAAAATGAAGATATAAAAGATTCAAACTCTTAAGAATCAAATCAAAAAGATAAGGAAGAAGAGAAATAAATAGAAGTAGAAATAATTAACAACAATAATAATAATAAACCTAGACTTTGTGTTTAATGAATAAAGTCAAGCCAGATTCTAACATCAAATTATTAATACTCATACTCCAGCATATTATAATTGATTGCATATTCTACAGTATGTGAATTTAATTATAACTCCACCAGTCAATTTTATTTTGCATTTGGAAATTTATATATCACTCTTTGCTGGTGCCTCATTTTCAATTATAAAGAGGTGGGACAAAGAAATGGGAAAAACTCAAGCTAGTGCGTCTCAAAATCATGCCAATATAAAAGGATTTCTTATGTACTGCTGATCTGGGTACATAGAAATATAACAAATGCCTCTAGGTAACATAGATTGCCAATGGAAGGAACTTGAGCCAGTGTGTTGATCCCTATTTCAGAGCACTAGCTAGGTGTTATGCACAATAGTAGAAGAACCAACTGTTTTCAGTATAAAAAATAGGAAGAGAAGCATAGAGAATCAGGTTTTGAGCCACTGGATATGATGAGCATAATACTGTGCTTTTCAATGCAGGGACAGTTCTAATTTTTTCTAGGATCTGAAGCACCTCTTTCTACAATTAGAAATGAAAAATTAAGTTATTGATAAACACTAAACTGCAACACATAGAGAAATTAGTTTTGTCTTACCTGCCTTGGTAACTGAATTTCAGAAATTCAGTCATTTCATTATGTTTAGAATATATTAGGATATGGGGCACCTAGGCGGCTCATTCGGTTAAGCCTCTGACTCCTGATTACTGCTCAGGTCATGATCTCAGGGTTGTGAGATCGAGCTCCACGTTACACGCTCCACGCTGAGCATAGAGCCTGCTTAAGATTTTTTCTCTCCTCTCCTACTGCCCCACCCCCTGCTCATGTGCAATTTCCCTCTCAAAATTTTTTCTCTTAAAAAAAATATATATATAGGGGCGCCTGGGTGGCTCAGTTGGTTAAGCGACTGCCTTCGGCTCAGGTCATGATCCTGGAGTCCCGGGATCGAGTCCCGCATCGGGCTCCCTGCTCGGCGGGGAGTCTGCTTCTCCCTCTGACCCTCCCCCCTCATGCTCTCTCTCTCTATCTCATTCTCTCTCTCAAATAAATAAATAAAATTTAAAAAAAAAAATATATATATATAGGATATATAGATGATATATAGGATAGATGATATATATATATATAAGATATATAGATGATATATAGGATAGATGATATATAGGATAGATGATATGAATTTCAAACCCCACAGGAAATACTACTAATTGACAATGTGTTTGCACTTTTTTGCACTTTTGACAAATGTTTGCACTTTTTTATTTGACTGTTTTTCTAATATAGCAAGATATATACCTAAATTCACTCTGCAGATCTCCTTGATTAGAAAAAAGATAGGAAAAATATGTATGTTGAGAACCTACTTTGTGAAAATCACTCTACAAGCATATAAGGGAGACAAAGAAATGCAGGACATAGTTCTCTTCTTTAAAAATATCAAAAATATATTTTATCAATAATATATGCACATAAGAAGCAATTATAATAAGGAACAGTGTATACAATTACATTCATATATGAATCTAATGATCATCTGCTCTTCCGCATTGTATAAGAATCCAGTGGCGAATACTATCTCTAAACTTTGTACCCTTGTAGTCTTTATAGATTTGGGGGTAATTAGACAAATATTGTATTGGAGTAAAAATTGTAACAATGGTCCAAGAAACAGACATAAATTTCCATTGCTATGGTTCAAGGCTGAATTTATTCTGCATATTAGAAGTTGGTTATGATAAATAAGTTTATAGGAAATAGAACAATCCAGGGAGAGAATGGACATGAGCACACCCCTTCCTCTGGAAGTCATAGTATTGAAGATGTATTATCTTTCTGATTTTAGTATAAACACTTTGAGTCCCAATATTTCAATGGATTTATTGATTTTTAAAATTTATTTGTAAATTCTACTTCACCTAGTAACAGGCCTTGGATATAATAGGTGCTCCATAAATTTCTCCTCATTGGATGACATATTTTTCTTATCTATATATCTATTTTTAAAACTTTGCATCCTCAGATACAACTGATTTCAAAATACAAATTTTCATGGGTGAAATTCTTTTGAGCATGACTTTTGACATATATGAGTTTTAATTTCCCTATGAACAAAATACAACTTTAATATTTAACATGTATGTATTTAAAATATTTAATCAGAAATGCAGGTAACATGTCCCTAAATTGTGCCTGGAACATGCGTGCTTTTCCTCCTCAACTGAACTCCTTATTTAAAGCTTAACACCACTATCACATTTTAAAAGCTGATGGTGTTGAAGAGGAATATGTTCCTCAGCCTGAATTTTGACATTTGTATTAACATTTTGGCAGATTTAGTAAAATTAATCACTCAATATATTTTTCAATTCTGCACATTCTAACATTTGTATATCAGGATTACTTGCACATGTAAAGGTACACTTGTGTTGCCAAGACATGTCTTAGAATATGAAAGGATTTCAGAGGAAAACGCTCTATAGAGAAAAATTTGAAATAAATCCATTCAATATTAGCATTACTAAAATTGTATCTTTTTCCACCCAGAACTGATTTTTGGCAATAGAATGCATTGTGTAGTTCTCAGGGCTGAGAGCAAATGGAACTTTTTTTTTTCTACTAAACTCAATAATTTCAGAAGCAGGCATCTAATCTGGATATTACATTTTTGTGTGAAGGTGCCTTTTCCCCATCTCATACGCTAGGCATTTAGTCCTAATGGATGCTATTTGCAGACACTGTCTCACCATAAATAACTGTTTCAATGAGGTCAGGACCCTTTGTGTTCAACTTATAGTCAGTGTTCCAACTGAATGGCATCTGTGCTTATATCCTGCTTCAGGGGGAAAAAAAAAACCCACACCCACGAGTCACAACTGTTCCACAAACCACATCTCCATTCTACACATCATTATTTGTGTCAAGAAAGTTTTGGTCAGAACGAAGCAAGGTAAATTGAAGATGACAAAATTTCCCATGTTTTCTAGTCAAGAATCAAAATGTGTTGTGCTCTGCTGTATATCTGCTTGCATCCACCCTACATATTTTATTTATTTCTCATTTATTTCTAAATAACTAGACCTAAATGTAAATTTACAGATATAGAACATGGAGCCTCTGGGCATGTTTAAAATACAAGGAAATAAATAAGCATTCTTACAAAAGTGCCATAAAAACCACAACGGAACCCAATTTTCTTTGTATAGCAGGTAAAGAGAGAAAAGGCACCTGAGTCTGAAGAGACCAACTAAAGATTTAACCATATGGAAGTAAAATCATAGTTTCATGAGTTACCTTGTGCTACAGAGGATTGGAATAGCTGTGTGGCAGAATAGTATGGAGAAAAACATGGTTTAATAATGATACCAAACTTTTTAGTTTAGCACATAATAAAAGTGTCTATTATTTTTTATTACTGCTATTATAATTGTTTTAAATTGCTAAGCTGAGGGCGGCTGGGTGGCTCAGTTGGTTAAGCGACTGCCTTCGGCTCAGGTCATGATCCTGGAGTCCCAGGATCGAGTCCCGCATCGGGCTCCCTGCACGGCGGGGAGTCTGCTTCTCCCTCTGACCCTCCTCCCTCTCATGCTCTCTCTCTCTCTCTCTCAAATAAATAAATAAAATCTTTAAAAAAAAAAAATTGCTAAGCTGATTCATTAAAATCCCCATATAAATTAATCTTTGAAGGAATCATTCATATCTCTTGAATCTACTTCATATAATAATTATAAAGCAATATTTTCATAATTTAATCATAATTGAACAAACATTATTGACAAAACAAATGTAATAGATTTTCTTGTTGCAAGGTAACATGCTATTCGAACTCATGTATGACTATGAATATTAGACCTCAGGATGTTTCTAGGAAGAAGGGAATTTTAAAGAACAGTTTGCTCAGGTAAATTTATTGTACTCTGTAGTAGAACACTATGGAGAAAACAATGATACCAAACCCTCTGTGAAGAGTAGAATAGTTAGGCACACATGTAATAAGTGTGCCTATTATTATTGTAATCATTATTATTTAATTGTTAATCTGGTTGCTTAAAATCATTGAAGAGTTTAATAATTCCTCTAACAACTAATCACATCTCCTATGGTCCATTACATATAATAATTTTAAATAATCTTGCAATAATTGAATAAACAAAAATAA
>NC_138376.1:71052034-71067963 GCF_054177405.1 Leptonychotes weddellii
AGTCTACCAAATGTAAAAAAACTATCAGAAAACTAAATGTATAATCCTTCTGACACAGAAGTAATTCAAAAATATATAGATTGGGACACTTCTGGGACTCTTGTCCCCAGTGAAAAGCACTAACATTCTTATTAAAGTTTAAGCAATTTGTTCTTTTGTAGTTATTCTAAGTATAAATTATTAAATATTTACACTGCATTACTTATTAATGTCTTGATTTGAGTAACAATTGTCATATATGATCTTCCTGATGTTTTATCTATAATTACATTTCCTCACATAAGAGAAAAGTACATAATAGAAGACAGAGAAACTTTCTTATGATTTAAATATTTCAAATGTCAGAATCCTGTAGAAGCTAATTATCAATATTTCAAACTTTTCCAGCTCAAGAGAAAAAAAGCATCCTAGAGCCAATGAATAGAGAGAAATTGTAAAAGCCAGACAACTTTTAACAGTAATTTAGAAAACAAAATTTTATGCTAATAACACTGGGTATTTATTTTCAATTACCCTAGGTAATTTGCTTTCCTTAACTGCAGGAAACTAGTTTTCAGTAATTAATATTGCTTTAAACTTTATCTGGAACTCCTTCTTAAGGAGTTCTTCCTAAATGGCATAGAATTTAAAAATTAATGACCCAATTTAGGAAAAATACCACATTCAGATCCCTGAGTTAGGTAACTTAGAGTTATTTCAGAGGAAACATACAGAGCAAACAAGGAAACATGACAATAAGCATGAAATAAAAACCATTTACGTATATTTGTGTACATACATACATATATACATACATATGTACAATACATATATCTTCTGATTTGAGTGTTAACAATGTGTGCTCCCTTCCATTTTTTTCCATTTTATTGGAGCACTTAACTGACTTCAAAAGGAGCTAGTATTTAATAAAAAAAATGACTGACAAGACAGGGAATTGGAAATATATCTCATTATATACACAGCTTCAGTGCTGGTTTTGTAATTTCCCTGCCTTGATGGTTTAAGAAGGGTACTTACAGGTCATCTTGCCCCTCCTTAATAGATATGTGATTCAGGGAACAGCACCATTGTGTAACCACAAACAGAATCCCAAGCCCTACCCCAAACCTACTGAAGTAGAGTCTATTTTAACAAGGTCCCAGAAGCATTGCACACACACCTTGTTGTTTCAATCAACTTAATTGAAACCATAACCCCCAAAGTAGAGCTTACAATAATTAAGGTTGGAAAGCAGGAGCAGATCATGGAAGGCTTTGTCTGGCATGTGTAAAGATGTATATAAGAGAAATCCTCACTCAGTGGACTTTAACAATAAAGACATTTGCTCAGTGTCCAGAGTCAAGGTGGCCTACAGGGATAGTAACTTCAGGGGATGAGTTAAGTCTCACTGCAATTTGTGTTCACTTCATAATCAGGCTGGTGGCTGAATGGGTGCAGCTATTCCGAGCACTACATCAAGAGGTGTCATTTCCTCCCATAAATCTTCCTTAGGAGTAAAGAAAATTTTTCCAAGACTTCTTTCATAAAACACTCATTGTTTCTCATCTGCCAGAACTGAACCACATTCCCATCCCTAAAACAATTAGTGGCAATGTAAAACAAGACTGCCATGATTGGCTTAGATAATCAACATCAGCCCCAGAATCTCACCATGGGGTCATTTTCCCCTAAGTCACATAGAGTTAGGTTCTAAACTTGAAAAATAGGTGTTCTGTTGGGATAGAAGGGAATAAAAAGGTGTTTTGTAAATAACTTCCTCCTATAGTCAAAGTGGAAACAGTGAAAAATTTTAAAGCGGGTTAGTGACATGATTAAATTGTGTATTAAAAACATTGTTAAACATACATGTTGAGTGCAAGGCAGAGAAACTATTGTTAAGAGGCTATTATAATTCAAATGAGAATAGACTAGGGATCCAAATCAAAGTAATTGTAGAAATGAAGAAATCAACTTAAGGGGTATAGTATCTAACAAGCAGAATAGAAAGGAGCTAGTGACCTAGTAGTTGAGTAGATATGAAAAATGAGATAAGAAGGGGCCTAGGAAGGTTTCTGGGCTACACAGATTGAATATTTCCTCAAATGTAGAAATTATGTGTATTTTGTTCACTAGACTATATCAAATCCCTAGCACAGTGAAAGATACTCTCTAAGGCATCTATAAATATTTGTGAAGGTAAGAAATAAATGTGTCATTAACTGAAGACATTAATTCAGGTAGGAGAAGATTTGAGGATGAACAAAAATGCCTGTGGATCTGTGAAATGATGCTCAGTAGACAACTAAAAATTCAGGTCTAGGGGTGACTCAGTGGGACAGTTGGTTAAGCATCTGACTCTTGGTTTTGGCTCAGGTCATGATCTCAGAGTTGTGAGGTTGAGCCCTGCTTGAGAGTCTGCTTAAGACTCTCTTTCCCTCTTTCCCTTCTCCTGCTGCCCCCACACTCATGCGCTCTCTTTCTCTCGCTCTCTCAAATAAATAAATAAATCTTTTAAAAAAAATCAGGTCTAGGGGAAGATATTAAAGCTCAAGGTGGAATAGATACTTAGAAAATCTCTAGCTCTTTTTTACTTATATTCACTGTTTCTTCCTTCTTTTCCTTTGTTTCCTTTCTATCCTACTCTCTTCACCAGGGTTACTTTCCCACACTGATGACAGGAAAAATGAGGATATTGAAAGCCATTCAGGGGAAATCATGGTCTCTGAATGTCATAACTTCAGACTTAGAAATTTTGCATACTTTTTCCATGAAACCATTGTTAACCTTTGTGAGGAAAGTAATAAACTAGGCAAATTTCCAGAAATTAATTTCTGAATCATGTTATAGGATGATCAAACACTGTATTTTCTCATAACTCTGCATTTTTCACATTCTGTTTCTTCTTCCTAGAATGTTCTTATTGCCTTTATCTGCCTGCTTAATTTTTACTCATCCTTGCAGTTTCGAATAAGTGTCACCTGAATTCAATTTTGAAACATCTATTAAATAACTATTCTGTAACCCTAAACTGTGCTAGGTGCTAGACTTACAAAGATAATGAGATATAATATCTGTGTTCAAGAAGCTTACCATGTAGGCTTCTTTCCATATAGGAAAACAATCTTAATACAAAGTACGTGAAAAGAATTATGGATATGCTTTGGATTTTATGAAAGCCAAATGGCTGCTAACCAGACTTTGAATAAGGTCAAGGAAATCTTCCAAAATTGAAACTCAATTCTGAGATAATATGGAAAAGGTAGTTTCAGTCCAGGAAAAGGAGATTGTGTGAGCAAATGCAAGCAAGTGATGGATAACACTACATGTACAAGGTGGGGTATGAAGGGGGGTGAGTTGTTGAACCTCAAGCAGGTTTTTTTTTTTTCCTGTATGTATACATGAAGGATGAGGTAGGGGATTGACATTTACTGAGGCTGGAAAAGTAGGCATAGTTTCTTTCATGGGGGGCTTTAGATGGCAGGTCATTTAGCTTAAAACTTATCAGATAGGTAATGAGAAGACTTCTTTTCCAACCTTCCATTCCCCCTCCAATCCCACCGGATTTATTTCCAAATCCTTATCTTATACTCTAATACCAAATGCATAGCACTATTAGAATACTTATTTGTGTTTGTTTTCATTTTTGCTTACCATCTGTGAATGTTTTGTTTTACTTATTTAAGTCTGTTTTACTTATTTAAGTCTACACATACTGGACCTTCAATAAATGTTTCTTAAATATATTGATAAGTGTACCTCTGTAAAACCAAATTCTCTTGTACAATTCACCAGATTGTTAGAATCTTGAAGTCAAGACTTTTTTGTTATTGTGCTACATTATTCAGTGATTATTCGCGCACACACACACACACACACACACACACATACATTTCTCCATAAACTCATAGCTTGAATTAAAGATAAATGGGGAAGGAGATCAATTCTGCTCTTTCAAAAATTATTATGCAAAAAGAAAAGCTTCATTTTCAGTATTTTATATACTTGCAATTAGCTATAACCTCTTTTCACTTGGGGAAAAAAAGAGATGAACTGATACAGTAGCTCCTAGATTTCAACCTTTTCTGTAACATTTTTGTATACTCTTTCAAGATCTTGCCCATAATCTAAGGGAATTAAGGTAAAATAAATGAACACTATCACTTGCATGAGTAACTTTGATATCATTTAATAGCCCATCTGCATAAATTTCTGTTACTGAATCTATTGACGTAATACAGACATTAGATTAACCTTCAGATAGACTTTATAGAAAGAGCTATTAAACATGCATGGATGGTTAAAACAGGTATACAAGCAAAGTTTATAAACCAGCACGAATGAGAAACATCCTGACTTATTAAACAGATTCATTTCACTATCCCATCAAAATAGCAAACACTTAATAGGTTATATTCTGTATTTTAAAATGCTTGAGTCAATGGTTTTGCAGTACATTGCACAAGCAATAGTCCCGTCAAACTATCTGGAAGTTCCTGGAAAGTGTTAATTGACAAGAATCTATGGAATCTGGAGTATAATCTTGAATATTGTGCAGACCAGTTCTTAACTAAAACAGCAAAATATCAAATTATCTTAAGAAACAAATTATGTCTGGCAGGTGAGGTCATTATGAATTTTAAAATATCAAAAGAAAAAACTTTGTGAAGTTATATTCATCCTATGTCTACATTTTATAAAATCACATCAAAAGTGATGTAGTGGGGAAAATAGACTTTGGAGAAAGATAGTCCTTAGTTTGAATCCCTGTTCACCCACTTATTAGTTGGATAACCTTGTGTAAATAAAATCTTTATACCTTCTCTCTTGTTGAAGGTGAGTTGATAATTCCTACCTTGCAGTGTTGCTGTGGGGATAAAAGAGTAAATAAAAAGAATAAGAGAGAGACAAAGATAGGTATGGTGTCAAGCAGGAAAATGATAAAGTGGCTTCTAATAACATAGTTATGCACATGCCAGTAATAGGAATATATTAACATCTTTTATTTGCTAGTAAAATTTACACTGAAAAGAAGAAAAAAAAACCTTCTGTTTTAAAAGCACCAAATCTTTTGAATGATGATATGGTAATAAAAGAGCTGAAATTTAATAAAGCACCATATCTGTATCTGCCCAACATCCTCCATATCCTTTGGGATATGTTCCTTCTCTTCCAATTACTTATGGTTTTAATCACTTTTTAAAAACACACAGATGGCTTTGAAATACAGGCTCTTGGATCTGCTGGTGAGATGGAGTCTTTAATCCATAAACTCACTTCTTCGGTACCAGGGCAGGCAAGGCCATCATCTGAGAAGACCTAGATTTGGTCAGATTACCAACTGGTATAAGATGAACCCTAGACATATGCTCTCCCAACTTCAGCTGTCCCTTAACCTTTGCCATTCTGCTAGAAATGGATGCTTTTTCTTTCCTTTATATATGCCCTTTTCCCAAAGCTGGGTTATAAATTTGCAGAAGCCCTGTTTACTTTGACATCCATCTTGTAGGAGACAAACCAATGTTACAAATTATCTCTACATGAACCCAATGGAACAAAATTCTGTTCTAAACAAATTAGTGACAAGGAATAATTGCAATGCTATCCACCTGAACTCTCCTGTTGCTTATTCCTGGAACATTCTGCTCCCACGCTTCACTGACACACTAGATTCTCTTAAGCATGGGATGTACTATATTAAACTGTATTTCTGGCCCACTCATTTGAATTCTTACCCAAATCCTCATTATTCAGTGGGACAGAGTTCTCAGTATGCCTCAAATCCAGATCAGAATTGACTGTGGCAGAATATATACCAATGAAAAATTAAGTTTCAGGAATGCAACAAAAACATGTACTCATTCAATCATTCTTACAAACTATGGATATTAGTCAGGCCATTAAAATACACACATATAATTTGAATCTAAAAGAAAAAAGAACTTGCACATTCATACTTTTCACATTTGTGCAGAGATAATTGTCATTTTTTTTAAAAAAAAATCCCCCATAACATTGCAATCATTTTTTTTCCAAAAATTTATCCTTTTTGTATGGTTTAACACATTCTTTTTTAAAAATACATTCTAAAAAGGAATTTTTCTTAAAATCAATTGTTGTATGCATGTTTTACCGATATGAATGTACACATTTTTGAGCATCTTAGATTAGTCAGCTTAGGCTTGTTAAAACAGTACCATAGAGCAATCATTAAGAAATTGAATGAAAAGGTTTATACAATAAAGCCCTAGGCCTGAGAAATGGAATAAAATATACATGATGGGAAAAGAGAATATTGCAAAAATAGCTCATTCTAAGAAAGTAGAAATGTATGGGCTGGAATCACGTGAATGGTATAAGTAGGAGGATTACCCTATGATTATATTTTTTAAGAATAAAAATGCCCTATTTATGTATTTTTATTTAATTTCTAATACCACGTAAGTGTGGCAAGCATTGATTTAAATTATATAATAAGAGATTCCAATATATAATAACCTGTCACTTAAGTTAACTTTGTCTTCCATCTCACGTTATATTTTAGCTCGAAAATACCTTTTCTCTTAAATTCCGAAGGGGCAAGAAGTCTCTGTTTCTTAATTTCAAATTTGCAGTAATATTAAACCACATAGAAAATAAAAAATGAGACACTGGCCTGGATGTATAAGCATCCCAGTCCACATTCAGCTGAATGGAAGGCCATGCCAGGAGTAGAACATACTCAACTTTCAGTGATGAATGACTGGTGCTAAAAGCAGCTACCAAGGCAGAGCCATTAGAGAGATAGATGAATGTTATCAGTAAGTAGAGGCACACATATCTGCTGATGGGAAGGTCGCAAAACAAACATTAACAATTAAGAACATTAATACCTTCTCCCACACCAGTGCTTTCTCAAAAGTGACTTTTGACAGGTACAATCTGCCTCCCATATGTCTCCTGCTAAACCTCGGGGACAGTTTTAGTTCAGTACACAAACATGTCCACAGATTTGCCTTTCAAGATAATAGAAACAACTGAGACAAAGCGTTTCGCTTTTTTTGTGTTTTGTATCCATTGGAACTAGTCTCTTCCCTGAGTATACAAATGAGACTGGTCTGTGAAGTACTATATCACATAGCATGTGTAAAATAATCATACTTCATTTATTCATTTTTAGGAATTATGTGTGTTGCTCCCTATTGGCATTATATATATATATTTATATTTATATTTATATTTATATATATATTTATATATATATTTCAGGGTTTTTTTGTTTTTTTTTTTAAAGATTTATTTATTTATTTATTTGAGAGAGAGAGAATGAGAGAGAGCAAGCACAAGAGAGGGGGGAGGGTCAGAGGGAGAAGCAGACTCCCTGCCGAGCAGGGAGCCTGATGCGGGACTCGATCCCGGGACTCCAGGATCATGACCTGAGCCGAAGGCAGTCGCTTAACCAACTGAGCCACCCAGGCGCCCTCAGTTTTTTTTTGAAGGGACCAAAACGAATATTAAATAAGGAAACCACGCTTACACTTTTGGGGAAAGGAGAAAAATAAATGACCAGAGAAGATGAAGAAATTACAAATCAGTTTTCCAGCTGGTGTATTGCTTGTCTTATTGTTGTATTTGGGGCCTCTGAACACCCCCTAGACCAAGAGTTTATACAGATGTCAGGCAAATGGCACATAGGCACCAATGAGTATGAAAAAAATTATTACTTGCATAATAAACAGCAAAAAGATTCTCCAATGAGAAGGGCTCAGATTAGGTCTGGAGCAAAATAAGAGAGATGGAGGTTGGTTACTTTGATTTTTATTTTGGCTAGGACATGGGACAGCTTTCTTGCAGGCTACTTCAGGTGTGGGGGAAAGGGGAAGGGGAAAGTGTGGGGCTTGAAAACTGTCAATGGTCAAACATTAAGTTTTTCTCTTTACACTTACTTTACTGTCATAAACAACATAATATCCACCTTCTAAGTGCTGAGATAAAACAGCTATTCTGATATTTTCTTTCCCTGAACAGCCACAATTTCCCAGTTAGAATAATTATGCTCTGCTTTTTCATAGTATTTCTAAGAGATTTTGCCCATTACTTTATTTGACCATCGCTAAATCTGAGAAGGACTTAGATCTGAAATTATTTTGCTCATTAATTAATATTTCCTTCCTCAAGTTAATTGTGATATCACTGCTTAAATTCCAGTTAAAAAATAGACCTTAGCAATTATTATACTCTTGAACAAGACTTGATTTTACTGGAACTCTGCTGTTCTTATAGAATTGTCAATTGAAATTATTTGCATTTATAGAAACTGGGGTCAGACCAGAAAGCAAATAATTTTTTACAGCAAATGGTAGAGATATTTTGATATATGTGAAAAATATTTGAAACATAGCAATCATTGTAAAGATTAGGTATGTTAGCATTTTTAATTTGGGGGGAGGGGCATGGAGAGAAAAGAAAGCTGACATTCATTAAGTGATGATATGTGTCAGGCCCCATGCCAGGTGTTTTACTTCTTTTTCAAACCTCTTCCATGTAAGGAGGGTGTCATTTTTCACAATTTATCTTTGATGATACTGAGATGCAGAGAGATTAAGAAGTGTCCTCAAGATTGCTCATCTACAAAGTTAAAACTAGGATTGACACAACTTCAAAAAGCCATGCTCTTTATCTTTTTTATATTTGCTTTGCCAAACTGTATTAACATATAATTTGTGAAATGATATTTCAGTAAAAGGCATAGAACAATTACTTATGTAATTATACACACACACAATTTTGTTATATCACTATTTGAGGTACTATATAGTCTGTTTTAATCTCAGCTTAATTATAAGTATCTGAATTTCCATAGCAGAATCTACATAGCTCTCTCACATGGTTAGTCTTAACATGGTTCATGTTATATTGCCATACTATTTTCATTCATTACCATTGTGGAGTTACTCTTACAGTAATTCTTGATTTTAAGCTTATTTTCCCAGAACAACTCAAGCTTTCTTGTGATTGTTCTCTGTATAGTATCCTTTTCCAAGTCTCTTAGTATTATTCTATTTATAAAAAATGGCCTTTATTAAGTTGAGTTATGTTCTTTCTATATTCAGTTTGTTGAGAGTTTTTATCATGAAAGGATATTGAATTTTGCCAAATGCTTTTTCTGAATCTATTAATGACTTTTATCCTTTATTCTGTTAACGCAGTGTATCTCATTTATTCCTATGCATATGTTGAACCATCCTTGCATATCAGCAAGAAATGCCACTTGATCATGGTGTATGACACTTTTAACTGAAGTTGGTTTGCAAATGTTTTGTTGAGGATATTTTTATCTATGTTCATCAGGGATATGGACTTGTAATTTTCTTCTCTTGTAGTGTCTTGGGTCTCATTCTTTCCATGACTGTTGCACAACCACATTTTCCCTTGATGTAACCAGTTGCTTTTCCAGCCCTCAAATTTTATTTCCAACATCTTCAGCACTGATGACTATAATTTCCAGTCTGTTGTAGCTCTGGGGGCTGATCAATGTCCTGGAGAAAAGAAGATTCAGTTTTTTTTTGTTTTTTTTTTTAAGATTTTATTTATTTGCGAGAGAGAGAATGAGAGACAGAGAGCATGAGAGGGAGGAGGGTCAGAGGGAGAAGCAGACACCCTGCTGAGCAGGGAGCCTGACGTGGGACTCGATCCCGGGACTCCGGGATCATGACCTGAGCCGAAGGCAGTCGCTTAACCAACTGAGCCACCCAGGCGCCCCAGAAGATTCAGTTCTTACCCCTACCATTTTAAGTTGTTTGAGATCAAACTTTGCTATTTCTTTCTATTTTTAGATACTTCTCAGTGTTTTTTAAATGTTCTTTTAATTTTATTTTAGTTGCAATTGTTTTCCATTGAGTGATTGCAAGGCCGTTTTACTTATTTACCCTTACATGCTCTTTTCTCATTCATTTTTACTGTATGTTTTTCAACTTTTGTAATCACTGTAAAAATTAAGAAGACACTGGGCAATGTATAAATCAATCTTATAAATGTTTATAATATGTACAATATTTATTAGTATACGATTTACAATAAAATGTTGAAATATGAAGCATACTTTTAATTATTATAATCTAGTGGAGATATTCCATATTAGAAAATAACATAAATATACTATAAGTATCAATATAAAATAATTTATTCTATGATGTCATCGCCTGGAAAAGCATTATATGGCCATGCTCAGTTGGTCTGAAACACTTTGGAAAATTATGAAACAATTTGAATCATGAGATGTTGATATCTCTGGGTGCCATCATTGTAGCTTCTGTCTGGAATTCCTCAGGTCATTTCACTTTTATCTCAGCATGCTACCTAAATTTACCCTCCTACCAAGTAGACTCCAATCCTTCTACATTCTCATATACCCTGAGTTTTGTGCCTGACATATCTTTACATTTTCATTAAATACATTCTTGTCTTGTGTTCCAACTATTAGTTGTTCTAATATTGTACAATGTTATTATTAGATAGACTTATATAATAAAATGTATGATACCGATCACTAGAGAATCCTAGGGGAGATTTCCCAGCTACCAAATAGTGGTCGTATAATGGTAATGATTTTGATGACCTTTAGGAATGTGTTTTGCATGGTTATCCACTATTCACATATTTTCCACTATATGTTTATTAGTACCAGTGAAATACAGGTCTTTTTATGCCTCCCAAAGCCTACTGAGAATGAAATAGCCCTCTTGATAATATATCTAAGACCCAAAACAATCTCATACAGCAGTTTATCTTTCTGTCCTTAGTCATTATGTTAGCATCTCTATGAACTACCTTAGGAGGCATTGGTTAGAAAGAGAAGATACAGGGCGCCTGGGTGGCTCAGTTGGTTAAACGACTGCCTTCGGCTCAGGTCATGATCCTGGAGTTCCGGGATCGAGTCCCACATCGGGCTCCCTGCTCAGCAGGGAGTCTGCTTCTCCCTCTGACCCTCCTCCCTCTCATGCTCTCTGTCTCTCATTCTCTCTCCCAAATAAATAAAATCTTTAAAAAAATTTTTAAAAAAAGAAAGAGAAGATATATTAAAGCATATTGCATGAAGAGCCTTAAGGATGAGAAAGAGAAGAGATTTGAAGGGAAATGGTGAGGTGAAAAAGGATCAATATGACATTTAGTAAAAATCTGATGGAGAGTCATTCAAAGAATATCTCCACACAAGCAGATCAAGATTGTCCTTGCAAAGAATACATATATATATACACATACATATATATATATAAATTATATATATATATATATAAATATATATATGTATGTGTATATATATATGTATGTGTGTGTGTGTATATATATATATATATATATATATGGAGTGAGCAATGAGATAAGAAGTTCAGAGTTTTGGAAAAAGTGAAGAAAATAAGAGTCAGAGAATATAAAATAGAGATCAAACCAAGAGCAAGTTAAGAGGCTCTGGAAGGCAGTTCACAGGAAGAAAGTGTTTAAGCTTGGTGTGAGTCTGGGAGGTCAGCATATCAGTCATGGAGAAAGTCACCCAGCCAAGAAGTAGAAGATATTGGACATTTCTGATAATTCCAGTTTGTAAAATAGAAATGTTGTATGTTTTCTTTTTTAGGAATAAACAGTCCTGAACATAAAACTAAAATATACAAAGCTATTGTATGGAGTTCATTATCATATTTGCTCTGTCATTTAATGTACCTTTATGATGAGATGTTCTATTCTTTTACTCTTTCTGCTAACACAGTGCTAATGTTTACACTTAATCATACCAACAACTTCTGTTGAAACTTTTTCCCTTAAAAATCAATAACCTCCAAATAGGGTTGCTTGTTAAATTCTCTTTTATGTAGCATGCACATTAAATATTGTGCAGAAATATTGGCCTATTAATGACTTTATTTTTAATGGCATATATTGACTTTGTTTCTAAACTCGGTATTATTCAGGAGGAAGAGATGAAGGGTTCATTTTGCAAAGTGAATGGAACCACAGTAAATTTTGCAGAGACCCAGTTTTGAACTACTGACCCAGGAAAAACTTTGACTGAAAAAACCCAAATATAAATGTCAATATAACTAGAGGAAAAAAAAGAGTAAAATTAGAGGATTGGAGGATAAATATGAGTAGTAGAAAAATAAACAAAGAGAAATAGTGTATTACTCTTTTCTCTCCCTTTTTCCTTTTCTTTTTCCTTCTTGCATTCTTTCTTCTTTCTTTGTTTCTTTTCTTTCTTTGAAGGATAAGATAGGAATAGATTTTTTACTCTTAATGGGGGAAATTGGATTCTCTTTGGAGATAATTGTAATAGCCATGTTTCTAGTTTCCATGTTTGATGACTTGGCATCCTACCATGGACCCTACTCCAACCATCAGCCTTGTTTACTACCTTAGGTCTAGCTCTGTCACTGCCCCTTTCAGAAAGGCACACAATTGATGTTATGCAATAACCAGTGCCCTTTGAACCTATCTTCATTTCTTGCATACACCAATGAGAAACTTCTGCTCTTCTCCCTTTCCTGCCATAACCACAAGAGAGGCTCCAGCCTACAGTTTCTCCCTCTCTGTCCACCCACCCTACCTCAGTGCTTCCCTGATGGACTATCTTTGGTATGTTGTGCCTCTTGTTTCCAGGGGCCTGGGCATATATTAAAACAAACAAACAAACAAACAAACAAAATTTCTTTCTTCACAACAATTTTTTCTACTCTGCATGTCTTAAAATACCTGAATAAAACAAATCCCAGGGCGCCTGGGTGGCTCAGTTGGTTAAGCGACTGCCTTCGGCTCAGGTCATGATCCTGGAGTCCCGGGATCGAGTCCCACATCGGGCTCCCTGCTCGGCGGGGAGTCTGCTTCTCCCTCTGACCCTCCTCCCTCTCATGCTCTATGTCTCTCATTCTCTCTCTCGCAAATAAATAAAATCTTTAAAAAAAAAAATTAAAAAAAACAAATCCCAGATACCTTAAAGTAATGATAGTAATGATAGTAATGATTGGTAGGTAAAAGTTATATTATTCTTGTTCATACTACTCTATAAAGTAACAGATACATCATACGATTTACACATATATACTTATGATAAGTTCATATTCCATAATGAAAGTAATGGGCTGGATTTAATTTAATGTTTTATTCCATGTACTCAAATGGGTGTTTGAGAAATGTCCACTGTAGGAGAAAATAATTGTCAGCTATCCAAAATTTTAACTCTCTCCACAGTCCTATCTTCCTTTACTTAAGTTGATATCCTTGCTTAAAATTCTCCAGGAAATATCTACATCTTCTGGCAAAACTCACCTTAAACTGAAGTGCACCTAGACATAGAGTGCCTCATTCTGCCAAGACTACATCCTCTCCTTTTTTTGTAATGCTTGATTTATTAGTCTACTTTCATGTAGCTTTTAATATCCTCTGTGTATGTGTCTGTGTTTAAGAAAACTAAATCAAACCTCACATGTATGCTAATATATGCCAAATATATCAAATTTTAAAAATTTTATATCTAATGAATATAAAATAATTTTTCATGGTGGTTCTAATTTGAATTTCAGTGACTGTTAAGGAAGTTGAGCCTGTTTATGTTAATAGATTATTCCTGTTTCATCTCCTATGAAAGTCTTGTTCATTTTTGCTCCTTATTTTTGTTCACTTGTATTCTTTTTTCTCTTTTTGTCCCCTTGACATGTGGGTCTTCGTTACATATCTTGGATACTTGTCCTTTTTCAGTTAAAATATATAGCAAATAATTTCCCCTTACATCTTTCTATTTTCATTGCCCACCAGCTTCTGGAATAGTGGGGTGTCTCCCACCTAGATATCAATTCCTGCTCAAATTTTTCTGGGCATAAATGCCTAGAACCCCATGATATCTTTGTGGGTGTGTGGGCATCATCTAGATTCCCCAGTTGTTCCAGCTGATTAGGAATTGACAACTCTTGAGGGATCATGGGATAGTAACTGCAAAGCAAATGGGTTAGCCATAAGATTATGTTCCTGAGCAAAGAAGCACAGTAAGAATTATATTGCCCAGGGCGCCTGGGTGGCTCAGTTGGTTAAGCGACTGCCTTCAGCTCGGGTCATGATCCCAGGGTCCTGGGATCGAGTCCCACATCGGGCTCCCTGCTCGGCGGAAAGCCTGCTTCTCCCGCTCCCACTCCCCCTGCTTGTGTTCCCTCTCTCGCTGTGTCTCTCTCTGTCAAATAAATAAATAAAATCTTTAAAAAAAAAAAAGAATTATATTGCCCAAACTGAAGTTTTTGTGCTAAGTTACATGTTTTAGCTCAGCACATCAAAATCCCTTAGTGGCATTTCTGGTACAAGCCAGACTAACAATAAAAGTACCTTTTATTACATTTCCCATTATTCCTTGTTTATCTCCTTCCAGGAACATAAGGGGGCAGGATGATAGTTCTGCTAAAACAAGATTAAGACATCCCTGTGCAATCTCATTAAAATGCCATGCAATGCCACCTCAATTTTTCATAATTTCTAACCTTTAAGAAATATAATCAACTGGATTTAGTGAGCAACAGAACCTGAGAGGTGGGATGAGAAAGGCATCTAGAATAACCTTCATATGTCAGATGAGGAAAGGAGGGTGGATGGCAGTGCTACCTTAGACAAAATTACAGAAGAGCATATGACCTTGGAGAATTGAAAAGAAAATTTTGGGGGGTATATATTCTGTTCCTTTGTATAAAACTAAATGTATTTACTATTATTGACAATATATGTTCACTACCAGTTTTAGTGTTGCTATATATTATTTTATCCTTGCTCTCAGGAACAGAAACGAAGTTCTTCTCTTTATTTCACATTTAATGTGCAGGATATTTTGAAGTACATTATACATGACCTCTGTCGCAGCTGAATATCAATTTAGTTCATCATCACAGAGTATTAGAGTTTATGTACAGTAGACAGGTAGTAGATGGAACTGACTGATCCTCTGAGAATGATGACAAGGGGACAGATAGAAACTAGATATACTGAGAAGTAGAGGTTGGAACAAATTGTATTGTGTTTTAAAAGCATTACAAGCCAAAAAAAAAAAAAAAAAAAAAAAAGCATTACAAGCCAAAAGAAGCAGTGTTTCAGCTTTTGAATGCTTCTTTTCACAAATAATTATTAATAACTATTATTAGTTAGTGCCAAATGGATCACTGTGTTTCCAGCATTTATCTTTATCACATATATACAAAATTTAATGAAACCATATAAACAAGTGTTATTTTTTTCTCAAGAAGCAGATTTTAAAGAAATTTTGATAAAACTGGCTATGCATATAGATCCAAATATAATCTGTTAAAAAAACAAAATTCAGTTGAGTAAATTTGGAGATCTAATTGGCTTCATTAAATGATTCATGAATTGGGCAGCACCCCATCTAGCAAGTAGAGGGGAGCTTCCAGGAGTTTTACAAAATGGGAGGTTTATATAGGAAGGAGGGTCAGGGGGATGCGTAGGTGGCTCAGTCAGTTAAGTGTCTGCCTTCAGCTCAGTCATGATTTCCAGGTCTCGAGGCCCGCATTGGGGTCCTTGCTAAGAGGGGTGCCTGCTGGTCCCCTTGCTTGTGCTCTCTCTCTGACAAATAAATAAATAAAATCTTTAAAAAAAGGGGGGGAAGAAAGTTATTAGCAAATGAAAGGATCGATCTGGACAAGACAACTTTCCCTTAGGGGGCAGGGAAAGGGATCTTATTATGCACATTAATTCATCTTCCTTGGGGGAAGCCAGAGAGGGCCCAAGTGGCAGATTACTTCTCTGGTGCTGATCAAAAATTCCTGACTGACCAGTTAAGACTATATATCTGGAGGAGGTTGAAACTAGATTGAGGACTCAGCCATTTTGGGCCTGTGATTTTCTTTTTAACAAAACAAAAGGAATAGCTCATTTTAAATTGTATATTTCTCACATTTGACTTGTCTCAAGTACCTTAGGATTGCAAGTGCTAA
>NC_138376.1:71068063-71081846 GCF_054177405.1 Leptonychotes weddellii
CTGGTGATGGGTATTAAAGAGGGCATGTACTGAATGGAGCCCTGGGTGTTATATGCAAACAATGAATCATGGAACACTACATCAAAAACTAATGATGTAATGTATGGTGATTAACATAACATAATAAAATAAAATTAGAAAAAAAAAAGAAAGCAAATAGGCTGGTTCTGTGGCTATTTGTAAAACAGCAAAAATAAAAGATTTCTGATCCAAATATTTCTGAACTAAATTTAAGTGTATATCAATGAAAGATTGGCAAAGTGTCTTCCAAATTTCTGGCACAAAATTGCACCCACATTGTCATCTGTAAACCACAGCTTGTGAGCATTTAAGAATCCACAGGCAGTCTAATCAGCTGAAAATTTTATTCTAGTTATATACAATATCTTCCTGTATAATTAAAGGCAGTTACTTCCTCCCTACTCTGATCTCACCCTTCACTGTACCATAATGAAAAAAATTACAATTTTAAAATAATCTTTACAATTTTAGAATGATTCGGGATTTATAGAAAAATTGCAAAGATAGTACATAGAATTACCATATATCCTACATCCAGATTCCCTTATTATGAACTTCTAACACAAGTGTTTCGAATTAATGAACCATATTGATGCATTTTTATTAACTAAAGCCTATACTTTATTCGGATTTCCTTAGTTTACCCAATATTCATATTCTGTCCCAGGATCCCATCCAGGATACCATATTATGTACAATGATCTTTAAGCTCCTCTTGGATGTGACAGTTTCTCACTTTTCTTGCTTTTAATGACCTTGGCAGTTTTGAGGAGGACTGGTCAGGTATTTTGTAGAATGTCCTTCAAATTGGAATTGTTTGTTTTCCTCATAGTAAGACTGGGGTTATGTATTTTGGGGAGGAAGACCACAGAGGTAAAGTGTCATTTTCATCACATTATACCAAGGACACATACTATCAACATAACCTATCACTGTTGATGTTGACCTTGCTCAGCTGCCTTAGGTAATGTTTGTGCAGTTTCTCCACCATAAAGTTACTCTTTCTTTTTTTTTTGGAAAGAAGTCATACCACTTAAGGAGTAGAGAATTATGCCCCTCTTCCTTGATTGTGGAGTATCTACATGAATTTTCTGGAATTCTTCTCTACAGGACATAATGTGGGAAACAAAGGCAAAAGAAAAATTAAATTTCCTTACCTCTTACAGACCATTGACAAGTCCTTAAAACAGGCAGAGTGACATTCCTCCAGAAACTCACCTGCCTTGATGTTACTACTTTGCTATAGGCAAAAGGCAATCTTAGCCTGACCCCCAGGATCCTGTAAGTCTACTTTAACATATAAAAATTCCTTTGGAAATTTCCTTTATCTCCAAACCCCTGAAGATACATGATGGCAATCATCCCCCAAGCATAGGACCCACAGATATACATCTGAAGGGTCTCATGACTAAGGTTTTATTAGACAGTAATAAATGATCTTTCCCAACAATATCTAGCCCCCTCAAGGTCCTGGAAACCTTGCTTCCAAAATTCCATAAAGACTTACACTATCCCTAACCCTCTCCCAACTTGAAAGTTAAATGGGCCACTCCTCATGACCCCGAGGGTTCTGTCCCTGTGCTTTAATAAAACCACCTTTTTACACCAAAGACATCTCAAGAATTCTTTCTCGGCCATCAGCTTTGAACCCTAATATCTTTCCTACATTGTTTTGTTTTTCTTGCTGGTTTTTTTTGTTTGTTTGCTTGTTTTTTAGTGCTTTAATTTTGGCAATATAAGATGCTTCACGATCTTAGTCCTGGAAAGAGGCATCTCTCCAAGGAGTCAGGATTTTTTTGTTGTTGTTGGAGGAAGGTATTAGAAACCAATTATTTGGGGCGCCTGGGTGGCTCAGTTGGTTAAGCGACTGCCTTCGGCTCAGGTCATGATCCTGGAGTCCCGGGATCGAGTCCCGCATCGGGCTCCCTGCTCGGCAGGGAGCCTGCTTCTCCCTCTGACCCTCCCCCCTCTCATGTGCTCTCTGTCTCTCTCATTCTCTCTGTCTCAAATAAATAAATACAATCTTTAAAAAAAAAAAAGAAAAGAAACCAATTATTTGGATGCTAGTAGGTTTCTTGCTATCAGTAGCAAACTTTTTGCTAAAAAAGCCAGAAACATAATATTTTTTCTGTATGCATCTATGTCTATATGCATACAGAACATCTGTGATATTTTGTTTCTTCATTGTATTATTCAGTTCAAGTTAACTACAAATGTTATATGTGTCATACAAAGAATCTTAGTTGGAGTCCAGTCTGTGTGTGTGTGTGTGTGTGTAAAACAAGAAGCTGTATCTAACTATGATATTAATTGAAAGGAAAGCAATGGATGGGCATTTAACCCAGTCTTAGGATGAAAAAAAGGTCTCTTGAGAAATAATATTGAAGTTTTATTAGTTTTTTCCTGCTGTATAAAAATTACCACAAACTTAGTGGCTTAAAACAATAACAACAACAAAAACAACAACAGCAACAACAACACTCATTTATTATCTCCCAGTATCTCCAGATCAGAACTCCAATCGCAACTAAAGTGGTTCTCTGCTCAGGGTCTCATAATACTAATATAAAGGTATTATATATAAAAAAGGTATTAAATATAAAAACAAGGCTACGTTCTTATCTGGAGTTTGAGATTCTCCTTCTAAGCTCGTGTGGTCTGGCAAAATTTAATTCCTCACCATTGTAGGACTGAGGACCTATTCCATTGCCAGCTGTCATCCATGTGCCTCTAAGCTTTCAGAGATCACTCATATTCCTTGCCAGAGGTTCCTCAACTTCAAAGTCAAAGAATCTCCCTCCCATTGAATCCTTCTCATGCTTTTAATCTTTTTATCTTCCCTCTCTCCCACCCCAACAAGAGCCTAGTGTCTTTTAAGACTTCACCTAATTAGATACTGAATAACCTCTCTTTCTTTTTTTTTTTTAAAGATTTTATTTATTTATTCATGAGAGACAGAGAGAGAGAAGCAGGCTCCCAAGGAGCAGGGAGCCCAATGTGGGACTCGATCCCAGGACCCTGGATCATGACCTGAGCCGAAGGCAGACGCTTAACCATCTGAGCCACCCAGGCGCCCCAAATAACCTCTCTTTCTTAAAGCCAATTGTGCCATATCACAAAACCTAATTATGGAAATGAAATTCATTATATTTCTAAATCCAGTGGATTATACAAGATTTGTAGACTGGAGGCAGAAATCTTGGAGACCATCTTAGAATTCTGCCTACCACAGGTTTGTATTTTGAAAATTTAAAAGAACATTCTCCAGGTGCAGAAATGGAGAAAGCAGGCACTACACAGAAAAGAGATAAGGAATAGTAAGATATGTAAAGTAAAATTACAAGTAATTCAGGATTAATGTGGCAGGAGATTTCTAGTCAGGGCATTTTGGGACATGAGATTATATACATGCTTTGGCCTGAATTGTGAAGTGCTTCATTTCATGTTAAGCAGCCTGCAATTTTTCTGTATTTGGTGGAACATTTTAATCAAGGGAGTTACAAGGTAAAATTTGTTATACTGATAAAACACCTAGGCAACAGCAGGGGTAATAATTCTGCATAATACCAAGATGGAATCAGAATCAGTAACTAGGTCCAAGCAAGAGTTGACAAAGGCCTAAAGCAGGAAAATGATAGTGAGAAAAAGGAGGCTTGTGCAATTAGCCTTGAAAATCGGGTGAGGTTCTGTAAGTTGAGTAGGCCATGAAAACATTGTCCAAGGAAGGGCATGAGCAAAGACACAGGCAAGGGAAACTTTGGGGTCTGTCAAGAGAATTTAGAATTTAATTATGAATCACAGGATACATGTAAAGGTTTGAGAGAAATAAGGCTAGAAAGTTGGAACCAAACATTTTTTAAAGTATGTTGAATGAAACATGCTGAAAAAAAAAATCATCCATTTGCATTTTAGATTATTGAACCATTCCAAATGTGAGACAGGAATCCATCAAAATCATAGAGGAAAACACAGGCAGCAACCTCTGTGACCTCCGCCACAGCAACTCTTGCTAGACACATCCCCAAAAGCAAGGAAAGCAAAGGCAAAAAATGAACCACTGGGACTTCATCAAGATAAAAAGCTATTGCACAGCAAAGGAAACAGTCAGCAAAACCAAAAGACAACCCACAGAATGGGAGAAGATATTTGCAAATGACATATCAGTTAAAGGGCTAGTATCCAAAATCCTTAAAAAACTTAGCAAACTCAGCACCCAAAGAACAAATAATCCCATCAAGAAATGGGCAGAAGACATGAATAGACATTTCTCCAAAGAAGACATCCAAATGGCCAACAGACACATCAAAAAATGCTCAACATCACTTGGCATCAGGGAAATACAAATCAAACCTACAATGAGATACCACCTCACACCAGTCAGAATAGCTAAAATTAACAAGTCAGGAAATGACAGATGTTGGCGAGGATATGTAGAAAGGAGAACCCTCTTACACTGTTGGTGGGAATGCAAGCTGATGTAGCCACTCTGGAAAACAGTATGGCGGTTCCTCAAAAAGTTAAAAATAGAGATACCCTATGACACAGCAATTGCACTACTGGGTATTTACCCCAAAGATTCAAATGTAGTGGTCCAAAGGAACACCTGCACCCCAGTGTTTATAGCAACAATGTCCACAGTAGCCAAACTATGGAAAGAACCCAGATGTCCATCAACAGATGAATGGATAAAGAAAAAGTGGTGTACACGCACACACACACACACACACACACAATGGAATATTACTTTAGCCATCAAAAAAATGAAATCTTGCCATTGGTAATGACATGAATGGAACTAGAGGGTATTATGCTAAGTGAAATAAGTCAATCAGAAAAAGACAGTTATCAAGTGATCTCACTGATATGTGGAATTTAAGAAACAAAACAGGATCATAGGGGAAGAGAGGGAAAAATAAACCAAGATGAACCAGAGTGAGAGACAAACAATAAGAGACTCTTAATCATAGGAAACAAACTGAGGGTTGCTGGAGGGGAGGGGGGTAGAGGGATGGGGTAACTGGGTGATGGACGTTAAGGAAGGCATGGGATGTGGTGAGCACTGGGTATTATATAAGACTGATGAATCACCGAACTCTACGTCTGAAACCAATAATACATTATATGTTAATTAATTGAATTTAAATTTAAAAAAAAGAAATTCTTCCTGTGGACAGTATCTTCCAAGTTCATGCCCAAAAGTTCCAGCCTGCCCATTTTGATGGCATGCTCTGTGGATTTCAGAACTGCTTAGCTAACAGCCACAGTTTTGTAAGCCAATTCCTTGTAATAAGTCTCTGAATATATATCTTCTACCAGTTTGCTTCTCTGGTTGAACCCTGACTGATACACACCTACATGTTGAGGCTTTGCTTGGAGTGACAAGTTCCTTCTTGTTTTCTTTTGTAACAACAGCTCTCCAAAGTCCCCCATATCAAAGGACTTATACTTCCCCTCTCCCTCTTTCCTTTTCTACTTTTCCCTTACTGCAGGATGTCTCCCTCACCTCCTGAATATTCCCTCTACACATCCTGTTATCTCTAGTATTATTATTTATGTCCTGATTCTGCCCTGAGTGACTCTAAAAATCCTAAGACTCCCATATGTAAAAATATTCTTTGGAGTTTGAGCAAAGATCAGCTTCTGAAAGAGAATTTTTGATGACAAAGGGACTATAATAATAGTCCATCAACTATATTCTTCAAAAAATGTGAATATCATAATAGTTACAGAAATGCTGGAAATGATAGGAGATTAAGGAGACATGATAACTCAATACAATATCAGATCCTAGACTAGATCCTGAACTGGAGAAATGCTGTAAAGTTTATTACTGGCTAAACTGACATCATTGAAATACAGACAGTAGATTAAATTCTATGTTACTGTTCAAGTTACCAAAGTTAATAACCATACTGGGGTAGGAAACAGAATATCCTTGTTCTTAGGAAATATTCACTGAAAAATTTAGGGGTAAAGCATTATGATATGTGCAACTTATTCCCAAACATTTAGGCAAAAGATATGTAAATGTATAGAGAGAGCAAATGGAACAAAATGCTAAAACTAGGTGAATCTGGGCTGTAGGACTAGCAGCGTTCTTACTATTTTTGCAACTTTTCTGTAAATTTGATTTTTTTTCTAAATACAAGTTTAAAAAATGAAAAAAAAAGATTATTGAACCATTCGGCATAAGTTGTGTTTTTTGTTTGTTTTATAAAGAGAAATCATGAGAACACTGGGACTAGAAAGTGAAAAGAAATGCATAAACAATTACATAATTGAAAATTTCATGGGGCACCTGGGTGTCTCAATTGGTTAAGTGGCTGACTCTTGATTTCAGCTCAGGTCATGATCTCATATCCTGGGCTTGTGTCCTGCATCAGGCTCCATGCTCAATGGGGAGTCTGCTTGAAGATTTCTTTCTTTCTCCTTCTGCCCCTCTTCCCACTTGCACGCTTTCTCTCTCTCTCTCCCTCTCTCTCAAATAAATAATCTTAAAAAAAGGAAAATTTCATTTTACTTAATCATCAGACAACCAAGATTTAAGTGTTTAATCTTCCACTTAATAAGTAATGTTGTTCAAATTATTTAAGAAAAATAGTCATGTAACAGTTTGTATCATGAGGTTTTGCATAAACTCTCTTTAATTCTGGCAAGACATAATATTTAATAGGTGCTGTGTTATCTTTGAAATTACTAGTCCCTTCTCCCCCCAGCCCCCAAGATACATTTTCTCTGTACCCAAACTCCAGGCAAATCACTGGGTCAGAAAAAGGAAAGCTACAGGAGAAGAGTGACATAGTGGAAAAGAAGACACTACCCTCCTCCATCTTTCTTGTTTTGTTTCCTTGATTCTAGAGCCAGCCAGGGATTATGCATAGAGTTGTAAGAAAGACTTCTCAGTTTTATAAATGAGAGGTTTCTACTTGATAACCATCATTTCAAAACTGAAACAAATTTTGCCACTTATTAGAATGGAATATGCATCCACATAGAAAATACATTTCTATTTTTATTTCTGGAACTAAGATTTCTGCAAGTATACAAGCATCTTTAAGTTATATGTAGCTTACAGAGATGATTACACATTGCATTGTCATTAGGAATTAGCTTGATGTACACAGAGTGGAAAGGGAAGTGGGCATATGGCAACTATCCATTTTATTTTATCAGTCTAGAAAATTTGATTTTCTTTGCTTTGACATTGCTTTGATATCTAGATATATCTGTTTATCTGATAATAGTCAAATTTCTATGTCACTTTATGTTTAGATTTAGTTTGAGCCAAGGAAATGTTTTTGTCCTGTTTACTTTTAAGATACCTGCTTAGGAATCAGTAGGAAGAGAAAATTGCCATGGGAAGGCACAGCAGGGTATATAGTGAAAAAGAAAGAAGTTAATTTTAGAATGTACCAATAAGGTAAAAAAAAGAGTAAGTAACTGACAAAGATCTAGAATATAGACCAATTAGTGAGGACCTGTGATCAGCAGAAGCACCAGGACTATACATAAAGAGAGAACTCTTTTATCAGTATATAACTTTTTTATAAGTATTGCTTAGTACACCCATTTAAGGATTAAAAATGTGAATACAAATAGAGATGTGATACAAATGTGAAACTCCTCTTCTTTTTTGGAATGTCCTATGTTGCTTTTGCCATTGCTCTTGTTTTATAATGTACTGTATGTAAATCAGTATTTTTTTTTTAAATGGTGACAAATTAAGGATATGGAATTTGGGTGGAAAAATAATTTGAAATTAAACCATAATCTTTTTACCTTCAAGATTTAAAAATCAGGGGTGCTTGGGTGGCTTCGTCGTTAGGCGTCTGCCTTCTGCTCAGGTCATGATCCCAGGGTCCTGGGATCAAGCCCTGCATCGGGCTCCCTGCTCCGCGGGAAGCCTGCTTCTCCCACTCCCACACCCCCTGCTTGTGTTCCCTCTCTCACTGTGTCTCTCTCTGTCAAATAAATAAATAAAATCTTTGAAAAAAAAAGATTTAAAAATCATGTTAAAATTTTATACTTTGCAGTTCATAATCATGTCCACAGCCTAATTTGGTTTGATCATAATAATTATCATGGAAATAGAATATTTACTATTATTACATAATGGGGTGAGCACTTTATAAGACTTTGGAGGGAAATCTTGGGGCTCCCGATTCCTTTTAGAACAAATAGATATGCAACTCCGAATTTGTTCCATAATTTCTGATTATCAGACTTCTAGAACCTTTTATTTTCTTCCCAAAGTAATTTGTCCCTAGGTAGCAGGAGTGGGTGGTAGCCCCTTCTCAGAGTTCCACCCACCTGTACCTCCTTCAATTTTTCTTCTGTCTAGTAGTTCTTATTTAGTCTCCTAGAATAGGGTAAATTGTGAAGGGTTCTTAATTCTAAGTTTTTAGGCTGAATTTTTCATGACTTTGCTTTAGGTCCATAAATATCTTCTCTATTTCATAAATTCCACTTTGTACAAAGCAAAAGACTTGCCTTTCAAGATTCTTGTCTGTGCCATAATTTCAAACTTTTCTCAGGATAGGAGGATAGGATGGATAGGAGGTAGAATTAATTAAAGACAAACTGACCAATTTTAATCTTGCCTGACTAAATAAATTTCTTTGAATAGGGGGAGGGTCACATGCAAGAGAGGGCAGGAAAAGAAAATAGAGATTGATATTTCAAGATGTTATTCCATTACAATAATTTTACAGATGGCAAAAATGAGGTTTATAGTAATTGTCTTGCATATGACTGTAGAGATAGCTTGGTTGAATCTCATGGCAAGATCTTTTGATGCAATAATCTGATTTATCTCACAAAGAAATACACTTAATGGGAGAAATATGGAAGTTGTGTTCGCCTTTTGAAGACTGTGTGTTGATTAGATGGAAACTCAAAGATCTCTGTAGACAGTGGCTGAAGGTGTTATGGGAACACTAGGTGTTACGGGAACATTGAGAAGGTTGTAAATTTTAATGGTTGGGGGAGTTGTGAAGGGCAAGTGGCATTTTGAGAGAAGGACAAAATAGAAAACTGGATAATGGAGTTTCATATACAATGGTATTCATATATCAGAAATTGTAAGTTATTTGATCAGGGGATACATTTCGGGTGGGAAAGGGGAAAGGAAAAGAAGGGTCAGTAAAAGTTGTGGAAAATGAGGCTTGTGTATAGGTCAGGAATAATCTTATATGTCATACATTTCAAAGGCAAATTATTTATGATTTCAAGAGACACACAGAAACATGATAAAATTTGTGATTTGGAAAGATAATTGCTGATGGCACAATGATGAAATAAAACTTTTTAGTAAGAAGAGCAGTTGGGAAATAATAGGAGTAGTCCAAGAAGGACTGATGGTTTATAGTTGAATTAATTCAAGGGCAAGTAGTGTTAAAAAGGGCGGATAAAGATATATTTAGTAGGAAGAACCAACAGGACATAATGACTGATCGTATGAGAGACTGTGTGTGAAAACATCTGGTATGTTCAATAAATGCCCATTCAATAAATGTCCAATATTCCATAAATGTCCAATCTCTCTTCCTTGCAACCTATGTTGCACTCCCTCTAACATGAATATAACTCAGACCTGTCTGCCATGGAAGTTTTGTCAGTATAGCTTCTAAAGCAACTGGAATATGATTTGAAAATCCCCCATTATATAAAAAGTCAAGAAAAAGGAAATAATGTTCATATACATGCTTGCCTACATGAGCACTCATTTACATACAAAGATATAATTTCATACACTTAACTACATGTGGGTGTGATGTTAGATATGAAAATGTAGACGTTATATCTATAAATTTAGAATGTTAGAAAACCATTATGGGATCAAACTAGTGTCTAATAATATTTGCAGAACAAAAGATTGGTAATCTTGGTATTTTTTGTAGTTCTACATTTTGCAAGTTAAAAGCAGAATAGAATTTATAGGAGTAAATTCTAATAATATCCAACAAGCAAAATCAGTCAAGTTCTTTTGTTATTTCCTACCTCCACTCTGCATTTTGTGCATTTGTTTTCTTCATTTGGATAGAAAACAGTTTTAATGGATTAAGATGGTAAGTATTATCAAAAAGCAGAAAGCAATTTAAATAAGAAAGGAATAGAAAGTAATAAAGGAAAAGGAGAGGAATATCATTCCAGTTGGAGTTAAACATGAACCACAAATCTCCCTCATCCTCCATTTGTAGGTTTTATACCCAACGCCCTTTCAAATGACCTGTGCTTTTCTATAAATATTGTTAGTCCCACATCACTTGTGTTCTTGCTCTCTACTAATAATATTAATGCGATTGGGAAATCCTGTTTATCTCATTTTAATAAAAATACATCTCCAAATGTTAGAGAAACACTGCCCAGAATGTTGTAATCTGCTGTCTAGTGGTGGGGTTGTAAATAAATTATATTGGGAAATTTGACTACACTACTCTTAAGTGATTTGCATACTACCAAATCCTTTGCAGTCTAAGTATGAGAGGTCCACCAACTACGTTAATCTAATTATTCTTATTTTCAGCACAGACTATGTTTACTGATAAATTAGCTTGGGGAATTATGTAAAGAAGTTTAGAATGAGAACTGGAGTCCCAAGAAAATTAAACCAAAATAGAATTTAAGAGTCAGAAAACTGATACCAGATAATACAAAATAATAAATATTCATGATGATGTTAATAACAACTAATGTGTTAGGATTAAATAAAAGTTATTTTTTATTTTATTTTTATTTATTTTATTTTTTTAAGTAGGCTCCATGCCCAGTGTATGTGGAGCCCAACACAGGGCTTGAACTCATAACCTTGAAATCAAGACCTGGGCTGAGATCAAGAGTTGGACACTTAATCGACTGAGCCACCCATATGCCCCATAAGTTTATATTTTAAAAGAAGAGTTCCCATTCCTGACTCTGAATCAAAATCACTTACGGAACATTTAAGTTATGGACTGATGGAATTCCCTTACCCCAGCAATTTCCAGAGATTACATATAAGTAAGTATAGGCAGGAACCCTGATACTGAAATTTATAGCTATGTAGAACATAGTAAATCACAGCCAACTTTAAGTACTACTGTTTTTAAGAAGGGGTTACTGCCACTATGTAGACCTGAGATTGTTAAATTCTGTCTTCACATTTGGAAGACTGAGAAACTCTAAAAATACCAATATCCAGTGGTATTTCAAATCAATTAGGATTGATACCAATATCTGGTGTCATTTCAATTTCAATTAGAATCTCTGGGAGTGGAACCCAGCCTTGGTATTTTTAAGTTCCCAGGTGATTCTATGTACAGCCAAGATCAAAAACTGTAGGGCGTAACTTTATTAAACTACAGTGGAAATAAATCCTGCAAAATCTAAATGAATGTTTTTTATTGAATTAACTAAATATAAAGGATTTTGCCTAGTAATTACCTTTGAATTAATGTTAAAATTACTAATATAGTTTGTAATATCACTACTTATATTTGAAGGATAGATACGATGTATTTAGTACTTGTTGTTCTGGACAGTTGACCTGATTTCCAACTACCCTGTCATTCATAACCAAATTATTTCTAAAATGTTAATTGCTTTTAAAGCTCAATTTTTTATCTACTTTGGTTTCCTGTCAACAGCAAAACTTGTATCAGTTTTAGTATAAAGAATTCAAAAGGTAATGTCTTAAATTATATTAACACCCTACCAGTATAATGGTTGCTTAAGAAGTAACCTAGATACAGTTCTTGACTTCCATTCCTTCCTCAACATCTGCCCCTACCGCACATCTAATCATCCTTAAAGTTCTACTGCTTCCACCTCTTTTTATCTCAAGAACGTTTTTATCTCCCCTCTTTGCAAGGACCACTGTCTTAATTCATGCCTCAATTAACTGGCACCTGGATTGGTTCAATAGCCTCCTTACTTTCTTAGCCTTCTGTCTCCAGTTTTGTCGGCTTCAAATAATTCTCCACACTGGAGCCAGAGGACTTTTTTAAAGCACAGATTTAACCACATTACTTTCTTTATTAGAATACCTCAGTGGCCTCACTACTGGACACAGGATAATACCCTGGCATGTATTTAGGGGCTCAATTGATATTTACTGAACAAATCAACATATTATATTAAAATTATTCCTTAATTAACAGAGGGACTCACAAGGGGTCCTAGAATCTTTTCCACAAACATACAGGATGTTTAATAACACTTCAAAATTAGAATTGCCTATTGGAATTAGCTGTGCCTTCCTGCATTTTCAGTTATATAATCTATGACTTTATTTAAAAGGCAAATCTCCCTGTTGTGCCCTAGATTAGTTTCAAAGTTCTAAAACTAACAAAAGCTCCACTCATATTACTCTCTGGCAGCCAAAAAAAAAAAAGAAAAAGAAAGAAAAGAAAAAAAGCAATGGCCAAGAAGTTGAGTTTCTGCAGGTCTTGATGTAGGAAAACTCAAGGAAATCTGAGCTCACCATACTGGATTGAGTATTATTTCCACACTTAGTATCATATGTATATGTTTCCAACATACTCACCAGGGGAAGGATTTATTTAGGCCTTTATGTGTAGTTCTGTGTACCCTCACTGGGTAGAGGGATGTATTGGTTGGGATAAAGTTGCAGATAGCAGAAAGAAATTTATTATAGGTAAGTAATATTTATAGTACCTTTAGATGTGCTGAGGAGCAAGATCAGGACTGAGCTTCTAGCAGCAATGTCTATCATGGGAGCTTCCAGTTCTGCAGCAACAAGTCAGTTAGGAAATCAGGAAATGGATATACAATTATAGGCTCACAATTCACTCCACCCAAATGGATGACACATACACTCTTTCACAATCCTATTAGGAACTTCTGCTACCGCTTCCACAAAAAGTGAAATGTACCCATGATAATACTTGCCAACAGAAATAGTAGCAGCAGAATAATTGCAATGACCTCATGCTGTTTTGCATATATGTCTTCCAAGTCAGGGAAAGACAGATATGATTAGAAGAAGCTATATCTAGGTTAGCACAGTAACCGTAAGGGAAGCTGGGTGATAAAGATTTTAGATGTATATTTTAAATCTGGGTTAAGGGGGGATATTATTAGGAGGTTGGAATGAATGTCATTTAAGACAACTTAAAAAATCCTCCACAAGGGCCATGGAGAATTCAGTAGGATACTTTTTTTTTTTTTCCAACTTTCAATCAATAGCTCCCAAGGAAAGCAAATGATAAATTTGAGGGGAGTGAGACAAGTAGATAAGGTTCTGATTTTCCCGATGAAATCAGTTTCATGCTTCATGGTATGTATGGATGAATTGCCTAGCAGGCAGAAGTTCATAATTTTATGTAATTACATAAAAGGATTTCATGAAATATGAAGGAATGTGTATAACTAATAGCATATAATTCTGGCAAAAATATTCTAGAAAAAGAAATAATTCATTTATTTTTATACATTTACACTTAAATCAGAGTTAATATTTTCCTAACTCGATTTTAAAAAGATTCTGGAAAATGTGTAAATTAGAGAAGAAAATTTAGCTTACAGAAAAACCTTTAAATATGGAGAATTAGACATGTTTTGCTTGCTGTTCTCTTCTATGTGGTTTCATTAGTTAGATTACTATCAACTTGGAAAATATTCAATATTGTACAGAAATTGGGTCAGCATAATAATATCCAAGCTTTTGTTTTTGGACTGGAGTTTTTAAGACTATATAATAGGCTTAATATTAAAGATTTTATTTATTTATTCATAAGAGACAGAGAGAGAGAGAGGCAGAGGG
>NC_138376.1:71081946-71144729 GCF_054177405.1 Leptonychotes weddellii
GGTCATGATCCCAGGGTCCTGGGATCAAGCCCCGCATCGGGCTCCCTGCTCCTTGGGAGCCTGCTTCTCCCTCTCCCACTCCCCCTGCTTGTGTTCCCTCTCTCTCTGTCTCTCTCTCTCAAATAAATAAATAAAATCTTAAAAAATATATTTAAAAAAAGGCTATGGAGGCCCATTAGCCCATCATGCAATGGTTCATGCACCAAGAGCCCATGAAATGTATAAAGAGAATGGTGATTTTGTGTGAAAGTTCAGTTAAACCGGGGGAAGTATGTGAATTGAAGATGGATGGTGTGTTATATGCCACTACAGCGGCCTCATTGCTCTGTTTATCTTTGTTTCAAGCTATCCTTAAATCAAGATAACAGGCAGACAAATATAACAGAAAATATAAAGAAAAAACATTTAATCATCATATTAGCTTCAAATGAGGATTGATCCCTAGCCTGCATTCTGAGATAAATGGAAATCAAAAAAGTAAACTTCTTTTTTTGTGAAACATCTTAAATCAACACCCTGGATACTTTCGTATTAGCCAGGTTTACTTCTGGATTAACAGACCAGAAGTGAATTTACATCCAGCTCCTGGCTTCCTTTGTGGCAGCAGGATTGTTGACTAGCCTTTTGTTTTCATATATTTTTTCCATTAAGTGATTCAGCTGTTCAAGTTTGATTTTCTCCAGATTTATTTTTTTTTGTCTTCTAATTTCACAATCCGCTTCTTAAAATGGAAAATTTAGTGTGAGTTTTTCAAACTTTAGGCTTTCTATTTTTAATTATAAAAAGTATGCTTAACCTAAATTTCTCAAACAATGTAAAATCAATATGGGGGTCCCACATTTCTTTGATCATCCCTCTCTCCAGGAATAATGACTGTTAGCAGTTTACTGTGCATTCCTAAGGTGGGAGCCTCAGAAAGTTTTTCAGCAGAGGTATTACTTACCTTTCAGGATGAGTAGAAATTAAGACAATACTGACTTTCTCTTAATAAAAAAAAATGTCATTTACCGCTTGGATCAAGCTCTAAGTAAGCTATTGTTTTTCCTGATTAATCAGAGACGTACCTTACAGAGAAAATTCTAAATGGATCCACACATCTTGCAAACATATACACACAACCATATGTATACACAGCAATAAGCCTGAAGCTTCTCCTCGTATATGCATTGACCATACCACAGAAAACACTAAAATCTAATCAGAATGCCCCCTGACCAAATCATATTTCAACAGATAGTATTAAACCTCCCTGTCTCCTGGGTTCTTCTGTCAAATCTCCTGATCACTCATTCCCGGCATCAATGAAACAAGAGAAAAAGATATTTAAATAAAAACAAACAACAATAACAATATAGAGATGCTATTGTTACTGTACATTTTCCAGATACTAATAACTGAATACAGCTTTCTGAGAAAACTCCATCAAAAACAGTCCAGTACTGCCCAGGAGTGCCTTAATACTTGGAGGGAGGTTAGGTCCACGAAAATTCAAGTAGAGCAAATAACATAATGTCTGGCAGAAATAAAGAATCCAAAATTGATATTGAATCTTTTTGAAATGAGTATCTTATTAGGATTCTTGACTTAAGATAAGTTAGATGTTCTAAAAAAAACTCTCTTGATAAAGATTATCTAAAATTCTGGATAAAATATTCTTAAAATCCACTTTTAAAAATCAAGTCTGATTGGCAAGAGAAGCAACAATAATCCTCAGAGTACAAAATTTTTTAAAAAGCGTTCACCTAAGTTTTAAGACAATTGAAACCAACTTAATTATTCCCTTTTATTCATTTTTAAATCCAACACCACAAGGCATTCAGGACTCTTAGCACACCACATCTCCTAGAATTTCATGCCTGTAGGCCTTCCTATGCTCATTCTAACTCAATTTTTTACCCCTACGACTCCTAAAGTATGTATGCACTTTTGCAAACACATATTCAGTCATTCTCTAAATCCTCCAAATATTCAAACTTTGTTCTGACCTTTCCTTTACCTTCACTCTGTGCTGAGGACACTGCCTGTTTACAATGCTCTTACATAGCAGATATGTTTATACTCTCACCATCCATTCCATTAGCCTGGTAGTACCCTCCTTTTCTTTTCATTGCCATACTTCCAGATCAGTGATGTTCTCTTCTCCCTACAACCCATGTCACCACACCATCCCTAATGATTGCCTGTCACTTTCTACCTGTAGTCTTCATTTTCTGTCATCACGATCCATCATTGTTTAAGCTGTCAAGTATCCGCTGCTTCTTCCCTCTCCATACAACCTTGACAATATCCTATTCTGGCTAAATCAACTCTCTGCCTAAAACCATGCATCTTCATCTGTCCAACGAAAAATGGAAAGACATGCTGCTGGGTTTTACTTTAATTTTATGACTGCTGCTCAAAAGAGCACCATAGAGCTATCTGTCATTTATACTGTATTTATATATCCCGTTCATGCTTCCACTACTTTATACAATTATTTTATACTTCCTTTTTCTCAAACCTCTAATACCTTCTCCCCCATTCTCACCCTTGTTTGATTTTTCTTCCTATTTCTTTAAGACAACTAAAGCAATCTCAGGTACTTAGGATCTCATCTACCATCTACCTGCAAGCTGCCCTTATACCCTGCTTTCTCCTTTGTTACTATGGATGAACTATCTCTGCTCTCACATAAAGCTGGTCTCTGGATTATGTTTTCGATACTTCCTTATCTTTATTATTCAAGGATATAACTCTAGCAGTTGTCCTTTTCTCCTATCTTGTTTTTTCTCTGAATTCCTATAAATAATGCATCATTTATTTCTATATTTATTATATAATTTTCAGTATTTTTCATTCAAAATATAAAGTCTTACATATAGATTGTTATGTCTATTGCCAGGAACCCATATTTTATGTCACTTTAATTTATATATATTCAGTAAAAAATTGCATTAGCCATATCTTTGATATTGGGGTTTAGGAATATTATTTATTTTGATATATTTATATTTTTCTATCAATATTGATAAACTTTTAATACTTATAATTTTAAATTGCTCTTTATCATCTCTGTAGGAAACCATATTATCTGCATATGATGACTTGTTTCCGATATTTATAATTGTATTTATTTCCTCTTCTGATTTCAGTGACTGGGAACTTCAGAAAACAATGAGTAGAAGTGTTAGTGGGCATGTTTTTCTTGTTCCTGATTTGAAAGGAAATGTCTCTAATATACTTTCAATTTCTATTGTGCAAGAGACTTTTTAAAATTATGAAATGGCACTGAATTTTATCAAAAGTTGTTTTGAATACATTATAATTATCATTATCATTTTTCTCCTTTATACCTGTCATTAAGCTGAATTACATTGGATGATGTTCTAATTTTGAATTCTTCCTGCAATGCAGAGATAAATCTAAATTTGTCAGTATGTCACTATTATGCTTATACACGTTCTTATTTTTAATTTGCTAAATTTTTATTTCAAACACTTGAATTTATGGTTATGGGATTCAATTGTGATTTATTTATTTTTTTGAATTGTGATTTAATTTCCTATGTCCTTGTCTGATGTTAGTGTCATGATCCTATAAGCTTTGTAAAATTTGTTGCCGTTACTCCTTTTTAAAATGTTTTCAAAAGCATGTGAAATAGCTTAGGAATTTCTTTTATTGAACATTTGGCAGAATTCATCAGTAAAAAGGTGTAACACAGTGGAATTGTTTTTTAATTTATTCATGTGTTCTATTTTTGTTTATATTATTTTAGAATGCTGTTCATCTAAGTATTAACATTACTGACGTAACAACCTATTCCAAATCTATTTTTTCATTTCTAGTGTTTTCATTGACACCCTTACCTTCCATGACTAATCTTGACTAAAGCTTGCTTCTCTTTTATTTAATTATTTTTGTTGGTATATTCTATTTCATTAATGTATGATGTTCTGTATTCCCTTCTTTTACTATTCATAAATTTATTCTCACTAATCATACCTCTAATGGAATTTAATTATTTGAATTCCTTTCTCAGTTATTTTAGGTTTTATATTTTTACATTAGGGATTTAAAGTATAAATTTTCCTATCAGTACCTCTTTGACCACATTCTACAAATAATATATATATTATTCCAAATTTAAGAATTTTCTTATTTCACTGTGTTTTTGACACAGACATTATTTAGAAGTTATCTTTCTAAACTTCCATATGTGAGAGGTTTTTTGTTTGTTTTCAAAGTGATTCCCCAATTAATTACCTTGTATACTAAGTATATGAAATCTATATTCTTTATACTAAGAATTATTTGAGTTGTGTTTAGATTTGTTTTATAACCTAATATATCATCACTTTGTGAATTGTTCCATGTGTAACTTAACAAATTATTTAAATTTTTGATAAAATTGGAAGGTTTTATTTAAACCCAATCATCATATATATTTATGTATGTATATGTCTGTGTATGTACGTGTTTTTGTAACAAACAAGTTAAATTGTTAGATTTGCGTTATAAATTGTTTCTTTTGTAGTTAAGTTGCTACCTTCTATCTGAAATGCTTTGTCTGATATTGGTATAGATACATATGCATTTATTGTTGTTCTTACTATTTTTCTGATGCATCCTTCTCTTCATTTAATTTCAGTGATTTCAGCTTAGATGAAGTTTTAGGTAGTCACATTATGGTTCTATAGTATTTAACCAATATTACAATGTTTTTAAAGGACAAGTTTATGCAATTTCTATTTGTTACAACGTATGATTTATTTGGATTTAGTTTTTCACAATATTTTGTGTTTCTTCATGTCTTGCTTTGTTATATTAATATTCATCTGTTTTCTTGACGTTTTTTGGTAACAGCTCTGTTGAAATATAATTTACATATGATACAACTCACACGTTTCAAATGTAAAGTTCAATGGTCTTTAGTGCATTCACAAAATTGTCAACCATTGCCACAATTGATTTTAGAATATATTCATCACCATAGAAAGAAACCCCATACCCTTTAGCCATCACTTTGAAATCCCCCAAGTTCCAACTCCATCCCTTGGCAACTACTAAAATACTTTCTGTTCTATAGATTTGCCTATTTCGGACATTTATGTAAACAGAATTATGCCATCATGTAAAATGTTATTTGTCTGTCTTTGCATCACAATTTGAAGGTTCTTTCATGTTTTACTATGTATCAGTACTTTCTTTTTTTTTAAAGATTTTATTTATTTATTTATTTATTTATTTATTTATTTATTTATTTGAGAAAGAGAAAGAGAAAGCAGAGGCAGAAGGAGGGGCGGAGACAAGCAGATTCCATGCTGAGCACAGAGCCTGATGTGGGACTCAATCCTTTGACACTGAGATCATGACTTGAGCTGAAATCAAGAGTTGAATGCTCAACCAACTGAGCCACCCACATGCCCAAGTACTATATTTCTTTTTATTGTTGAAAGGTATTCAATTGTATGAATATAACAAATCTATTTATCCATTCATTAGTTGATAGATATTTACCATTTTCAGTTTGGGGCTATTATGAACAATATCACTATAAACATTGATACACAAATTTTTATGTGGACATGTACTTTCATTTCTCCCACAAAATGGGAAAAACACAACTGAAAATCATATATATGATAAGGGATTTGTGTCTTTAGTATCTAATAGAGAACTCAAAATAATTATAATAATAAGTAATTATTACAATGTTAAAAAGACAACCCAATTTAAAAATAGGAAAAAGTTCTGAATAAAGATTTATCAAAGAAGATGTACGAATGGTAAAGCACATGAAAAGATTCACATTATTAGCCATGAGGGAAATGCAAATCAAAATCACATTGAAACACTTCACAACCACTAGGATGACTGTAATAAAAAAGACAGATAATGATAAGTATTGGCTAGGATATGGAGAAATTGGAATCTTCATACATTACTGGAGTGTATGTATAATGTACGGCCACTTGGAAAACAGTTTGGTAGTTATTGATTTTCTTTTGATCATTTGCAGTCCACTTTCACTTTGTAGGTTTGGAAAATATTTTCTTTAATTCTATTATTTTAGTGATTTAAAGTTTTAAAGTCAGGCATAATTAAACAAAGTCAAAGTTATTGTCTTAGAAAGATTTACCTCCAAGTAAATTGTTTCCCATCTCACATGTCAAACCATTCCAGTAGGTTTATTCTGTGCTGTGTTAAACCTTAAACTACATTATTATTGGCTTATAAATCTTATTTTACATACTGTGCCTATTTACCAGTGTAATTGCTCATCATTCCTTCTTGTATACCCCAAATTTTTGGAGGTAATTTTATATCTTCCTCAGTACATTCTTAGAATTTGTTTCAGTTAATATCTATTAATTTTAAACTGTCTCAAGTTTTTATTTTCTGGAAATGCTTTTATATATCTCTTAAACTTGAATGGTAATTTAGTTGGGTATTCAGTTCTAGGTTGACAATTATCTTCTCTAATAACTTGGAAGATATAATTCCACTGACATTTGGCTTTCATTTTTGCTGTTAAAATTTCTGTCTAAAATTTAATTATTTTCTAGAACATCTCATTTATCTTAAAATCTGCCTCTAAGAATCTCTTGTGGGTTTTGGCACTTTGTCATTTTACTATAGAGTATTTGGGTTAGTATTTTTTTTTCCCTTTTTCTTTTTTTCATGGCTAGTAGTTTGTTGTGATCTTCATATCTGAAAACTTCCTCAATTTTGGAAAATTCTTATCATTATCTTTCGAATATTTTATCTTTCCAATTCACTTCCTTTTTACCTTCTAGAACTCTAAATTGGTATCTTAGAAATATACACTCCTTTTTCATGTCTTTTACCTTTGTTTTTCTTCATATCTTCCACCGTTTGGGGTTGATTCTGCAGGTTTCATTGCCACTTCACTAATTCTCACTTCAGTTCTTCCTTATGTGCTGTTTAATTCATCCACTGAGTTTTGACTTTTAATGAATGAATACATATATGTGAAATAGATATAAATACACATACATATACACATATACACATATATATGTAGTCATTGACTATATATGACAATACAGAAATACATGTATATTTTTATGTATGTGTGTATGTTTGTGTTTATAGAACCACTATATTTCTTGTATCTGCCATGTCATATATTTAATATTTTCATTCTCTTTCCTAATGAGTTGTTTCATATCTTACTTTAAATGTGTAACATCATGATTTTGTCAAATGTGTTTTCTAAAAATTTTGCTCGTGCTTACTTTAACTTATAACAGCCTATTTCATGCTGTGCTTTATAATTTCTTTGTGTATAACATGGAACAAAATCAAATTGTGACCTCTTTTGATTTATCCCAGGATTGTAATATTGATTTAACAGAGAGCATACAAAATGCCATTTATTACATTAAATTTATATTACAGAAGTAAACTTAATAACTCATTAAAAAGAATCTAACAAAAATGTATAATACGTATTAATAATGAGAAATTGTAGAAACTCTTTAAAAATTTAAGTCAAGTTGGGGTGCCTGGGTGGTGCATCGTTTAAGCCTCCAACTCTTGGTTTCGGCTCAGGTCACAAAGAACACAGCCCCAGGTTGGGATCCATGCTCAGTGTGGTGTCTGCTTGAGATTCTCTGCCTCTGCCATTCCCCCACTCATGCATGCACACACATGATCTCCCTTTCTCTCTCTTTCTCAAATAAATAAATAAAATTAAAAAAAAATTAAGTCAAGTAAATCAGTATCATCATCATTTATATTCAATTTCAATTTCTTTTAGTGGGGACAGCTGGTCAGCACAGTTACTTGAGGATAATTATTACTATCCCAAGAATTAGAATGGGAAATAAAGCACCCAATACTGACTTGTTATCAACTGATACAATCACATAAATAAATAGATAGTGAAAATTAAAAGAAATAATTGAAGCATTTTACAAGTCAGTTGTCTATAATGTTATTACATAAAAATCACATAAGAATCAAATTTGTTTCTATACCCAAACAAAAACAAAAAAATGATGTGGATGATACTTACAAATAAAGTGTTCAGCTAAAGTAAGCAGTGTCATGAAAAATTATATACAGAGGGTTTTAATGGTATATTTATAAAAAAAGTAACATAATAAAAAAATAAAAGAATATTTAACACAAATTTCAGAATACTGTTTCTTCCCCTTATTATATTGAGGAAAAGACATGGGATTGTAAAAGATTCTGAACTTTTTTGTTTATTATAATAATTTAGTCTATAGCACATAGTTTCATTTTTTTAAAGATTTTATTTATTTATTTATTTGAGAGAGAGATAGCATGTGTACACAAGCAAGCAGAGAGAGGGGCAGAGGGAGAAGGAGAGGATCTCAAGCAGACTCCGCACTGAGCGTGGAGCACCACGTGGAGCTCAACCACATGACCTGATGCTAATCATGATCAATGATCATGACCTGAGCATAAATCAAGAGTCAGAGGCTTAACCCACTGAGCCACCCAGGTGCCCCGCACATAGTTTCATTTTTAAAGCATACTCTTCAAAAATGTATCTTAGTCTGTTCAGGCTGCTATAACAAAATACTTAGGCTGGGTGGCTTATAAACAAGAGAAATTTATTTCTCATGGTTATGGAGGCTGGAAGTTCAAGATCAGGATATCATCATGGTTGAGTTCTGGTGAAGATTCTCTTCCAGGTTGTAGACTGCTGACTGCTCCTTGCATCCTCACATGGCAGAGAGTAGAGAGAGGAAGCAAGCTCCCACGACTCATAAGAGCACTGATCCCAGGGCGCCTGGGTGGCTCAGTCGTTAAGCGTCTGCCTTTGGCTCAGGTCATGATCCCGGGGTCCTGGGATCGAGCCCCGCATTGGGCTCCCTGCTCCGCGGGAAGCCTGCTTCTCCCTCTCCCCCTCCCCCTGCTTGTGTTCCCTCTCTCGCTGTGTCTCTCTCTGTCAAATAAATAAATAAAATTAAAAAAAAATAATAAGAGCACTGATCCCATTCATGAGGCTCCACTTTCATGACCTCATCTAATCCTAATTACCTCCCAAAGACCTCACCTCAGGATACCATCACATGGAGGTGGGGGCAGGGTTTCAAATTATGAATTATGAGGGGGACATAACATATACTTTATAACATAAAATATTCTTTACAGAGTGCTTTATAGTACTGGGTGAAGTAAAATTCTTTTTTTCTAGAGGTCACTGTCCTAATCCCTACAATGTGTACCCAATGATTTTCTATTATTATTGAAAAAACTAAAACCAGCTTCGTTTACCATTTGTGTTTTACTTGTCTTAGCAATATGTTACATATTAAAGAGGTAAGCCTACTTATAGTATAGATATTTATACTGATGATATTTTTCTGCTAATATAACTTTAGAGGAAGGTGAAGCAAGAAAGCAAAGCAAAATAGGAGGGATAACATGGTAAAGAGTGACTAAAAACAAACAGTTGATAATATGTCGATCAATATTAATAAAATTATCTATAAAATTATCTTGTTCCTAACTTAACCAGTCTCTTACATGGATTTTAAATTTTAAGATGTATTTTCCTAATTTAAATCTTCTATCAATCTTGTGTTTTAAGAAATATGCATAAATTGACATCAAGCTATAAATATTTCAAATTTTAATTCCTGAAATTAATAATCAAAAACATGTCTGAACGTGAACTATCCTGCTGCAGTACTAAATTATTTAACAAGCAATAGCAAGATCAAATTGCTATTTGACCCACATAGACACAGAGACAAATCTAGATTTACTCACAGTGGATCAATTTAACAATCTCATTCCATGACCCATACCTATTTTATGCACATCTGCACTCAGACAGACTCATCTCCATACTAGTCCCCAAATTTGATTTGTTTTAATCATGCCAGAGGAAGGAGATTAAAAAGCTTCTACTTAAATAGCTGAAAATTCTCATTTAAAATAACAGCAACCAGCGATCCTCCCTCTACAATAAATTCAAGAACTATCAATGTCTGTGTTTATTGCTTCTGTGTGCCATTTACTTATCAATCTCTTAAATCCTTTTGGTTTAGAATATTTAGAATATTTAAACAATCCACACAGACACAAAACATGAAAAAATGGTCATGAAAATAGGCATCCTAGGAAAATGTGCATATATGTTGAATTATTACGAATTTGAGGCATGCTGATCAAATGCAGAAAGAATTTCACTAAGTGTTAAAACAGTTGGAAAAGTCTCCCCCACCCTCAAGTCCTACTTTTAAGTTCCTTTGATACAAGGTGGCACAAAGTCAAGAGAGAACTTAAAACAAGCTTCACATTAATATTTGAAAAAGGGCACCCACTGTGTTTGATGTGGCGCCCTTCATGCAAATCATGTAGTCCAAGAGAAATCCCAGTAGGAAAGATGCTGCTTTGTTCTTAGCATGCTCCTTTTTTTTTCTGCTGGATAATAATGAACTTCTCACACTCCCTCTGCAACCCCCCTGAGCTATATAGAAATTAAGTTATTACTTGCTAGCTGAGGACTCTTTTTGGCTGGTTATCGGAACATCTTTATTATTGTTATTATTATTGTTGTTGTTGTTGTTGATTTTGGGTTAAGAGAAAAAGACTCAAATTCTGAATTTCATTAAGAGAAAAAAATTAACCTATTTTCTAATAATAAGCAAAATCAGGTCTGAGCAAATGTGGCCAAAATAAGATATATTCATTTAAATTATTTCAATGTATGATTGGTATTTATAAAAAAGCATTCCTTTATGTACTGGCAGCATGCAGAGACATTGATTTAGCTGGAGAGGGGGAATTATTAATGGAGAGAGCCAATGCATAGGAAACATGCCAATAGCTGAATGTGGACTCATCACAAAGCACCCCTGCCTGGGGAGGTGGGCAAGGGATGTAGAAATGAAAAGCCAAAGTTAGAATCTACTATGTTGAGAGCACACATTTTGTTGTATACTGGAGAGCTCTAAATTTTTGGTAACTATGTACATATCTTCAGGAATATTTAGAGAACTGAAGGAAAGTTTGCCTTAACCCTTTCCTTCTTTAATAACAATATGGAAATTTATTTAATGCTCTCCGCCTACTACCACACCCTCACCAAATTCATTTAAGGGAATCCTGAGTAACTTTGGCCTTTTTAAAATGGCAATCAGTTTTGTTGTAGCCAAACCTGAGAGTATTAAGTTCATGTTATTAAATACAATAAAGGAAATATCAACTGTATTTCACTTAATAGTTTATCAAACACTTTCACATGCTAATTATTTTATTTGAGCCTCACCGCAACTTGATGAGAAAATTACTCTTTCCGTCCTCATTCTGCAAATAAGGAAACTGAATTTTAGAGAGATTATGTAGCCTACCTCTCTGAGTATTAAAGGTTATCTAGTACCTTTGTCCTCTGACTCCAGATCACTTGAATTTCTTAAAATCTAATTTCTTTGTACCAAAGAATTAAGAACAATTCCTCTGCCTAAAAGTTCTCTGGCCTGAAATCTCCATAGGTCTCCGAGTAAGTGAGTTCCTCTGTATGTACTATTTATATCAGCTCCAGCATGTGAATGTCAACATTTATGGAAATACAAACTGCATGCCAAGGTTCAGGCCAAAATCCACAGTTTTTGAGGATGAGATGGTGAGACTTAATTCACCAAGGTAAGATCACCTGAAAATTTTATCATGTGGCTTTTTATTATTATTATTATTATTTATTTATTTGAGACAGAGAGAATGAGAGACAGAGAGCATGAGAGGGAGGAGGGTCAGAGGGAGAAGCAGACTCCCTGCCGAGCAGGGAGCCCCATGCGGGACTCGATCCCGGGAGTCCGGGATCATGACCTGAGCCAAAGGCAGTCGCTTAACCAACCGAGCCACCCAGGCGCCCCCATGCGGCTCGTTTTAAAAAGTCCTTCCATCTTCATCATGGTCTTCCTTCCACATTACTTCCATGCTTTTCCTCTAATGAATATAAAATATTGGATAGGAATGTAGAATTGACCATTTCAGCTTTTAGATTATTATTTTTATCTCCTGTATAATTTGCTTAAGAATTTATTTAATAATGTGTTTTCTCACTTCTGTGTTACTTATTTTTATTTATTTATTTATTTATTTATTTATTTATTTTTAAAGATTTTATTTATTTATTTGAGAGAAGGAATGAAAGAGAGCACGAGAGGGAAGAAGGTCAGAGGGAGAAGCAGACCCCCCGCTGAGCAGGGAGCCCTATGTGGGACTCAATCCCGGGACTCCAGGATCATGACCTGAGCCAAAGACAGTCGCTTAACCAACTGAGCCACCCAGGTGCCTTATGTTACTTATTTTTAAGTATACACAATTTTGGCCATACCTAAGTTTGCATATGACTGTCTGACACAGTAGGAAAGTAGGTCTAATACCATGGGTATTTTTTTTTATTTTATAATTGATCATTTTGGCTATGATCCATTTCAGAAAGTACTAGAATATGATATGGTCAAATAATTGATTTACCATATCAGAATCTGAATATTCCTGGACTTTCCTGTTATTTCTATATAAATATTAGGCTCTTAATAAATATTTTATTCTGATGATGAAAATTACAATGAAGGTATTTATTTCTTTTGCAGTGTGCCCACAGTTTCTTATGGGTTCTTGAGTTTGATGATTTTGATCATGACACTTTCCTCATATATCTTATTGTTTTTCCACTTAATCCATTTCCTGTGTAGAATACTATCATACCACCAAACTTTTAAAAATAGGACACCAGATTCCAATTTAAAATTAAGAGCCACAGACACTAAAGGCCTATTTTAATATTCTGCTCACATCCTGCAAAAATATCACAGTAAAGCTACAAAGACACATCAATAGTCCTGAATTTGAATTTTGGAAAAACCTTGGACAGAGGATTTAGTTTCCTCCTTGAATAAAATTAACATATCTACTGACAAAGAAAAATAAACCCAAGGAAGTAAATAGATGTTAATAATGATGAAAAGGATATGCTTGTCAAAACATGGACTCTAATGATTATTTTACACAATTACCATCACTTTGATATCCTTTAAATAATGATTTCTCATCAGCTTTTCAAATAAGACCATGAATTTCAATATAATGGATCAGACAATTAGTGCATCTAAACTAAAACCTGCATGCAGTAGATGCCAGTGGGCTGTTTGAGGGAAAGGCTAAACAAATTATACCTAGGTACTGCTCTACACAGCATGTGATACTGTTCCTCACTTAAACAGATGATATGCGTATGCCTAGCAGCTTCTAATTACTCTCTTAATGATCTTATCTTTCATAGCTAACACACAGTAGCCATTTAAAGATTGAGCAAACAGATATGCTTCCTAATCCCGTCTGCACAGTTTTGTACCAGTATTTAAGATTTCCTTCTTACACATGTATGCATTTTTAAAATTATTGTGCGTCCACCATTGACTTGGCTTAGAACAGGAGGGCGTTGCTAGAACATAAAGAAAAGAATTACGCTTAACCATAAACTAATGAAGATGTTGGACTATGAAGTCAAATGTTTTGTTTTGTTTTAGCCATCTGAATAATGAAGTATACAATTTGTATGGACTAAAGAATATTCTCTATAGGATTTGCTTTTAAGAAAACATTAGCAAGTTATGCTTAAGCATGGAATTACCGATTCAAAGATGTTATCATATCTTTGCAAGTTCTTTCTGTTAGGTGCCTTCTGTTTAATGCCTATTATTTCAGCATATTTAGTATATGGTGTCCAGAAGTCAAACTAATAAGTGATTAGAGCATCCAGTATCTCAAAATTATACTTTGTAGAGATAGGCAGGATTAAGTAATACTCTGGAACATAGTATAACATTGTCTTTTTTAAAATCTACTTCTGCACTCTCTGAATATTCTCTGTATATCTTTCAACAATGATATTTTGTATTTAGTTAATGCCTACATCTAGACAATGGAAAAAGCTTTGCAGGCATTATTTACTAATCCTAATAAAATGTCTACAAAGTCAGGAGTATTATTCTTGTTTTTTGTATGTAGATGCTTGAAAAGATTTAGAAGCTGATTCAAAGTTATATAAAGTGCCAATTGGGGATAAATTTTATCACTTTATCCACCAAAATACTCTACCTCTTTTAATAATTAATATGAAATGCTGTGCTTGTTATTCCTTTCTATATGAACATTTGTGTAATTATGTTAGGTAAACATGGAGGTTGATAATTGAGATAGAGTTATATGTTAGTGCATCTTTCTCCAACACAAATTTCTGCAACATGTTAAAATAAATGAAATAAAATAATATAATAAAAAGAACAAGAAGATAATATTAAACACTTGTATACATATTGTTTATTTATATCACAAATAAAAATTTTTGACCAGATGGGGAGATTTTTTCTTTTTTCTTAACAAGTAGTTTGCTATATCTGAAAGTAAAGAAATTATCAGGTGTCCCCACTTTTGCAATTATACTGGTCAGAGAATTGTTTCATTGACTTTATGTCCTCAGGTGGTTTCAATGAAAAAGTAAATGCCATTTGACTTTTATATAAATTGCTTAGAAAATGCCTACTCTTTTTAAAATCTATTGGGTGAAAATATTTTTGATGTTAATCCATTTGGGGATGTTGAAGTGATCTAATTGTATATATGTCTTTGAATTTAAAAAGGCCTTTTAATTCCAATTGTGATTTTTAGGAAGTCAGTCTCTCTAGCTTCATGGTTCTTAGCCAAAAGTAAAACTTGCATAAAAATCAAATAGTATTAATGTTTTGAATAGATTCACATTTCCATTAAAAATCCTCTTTAAGTCTGGATAGAGATAGTTGAGAATATATTCGAGGCATTAACTCCTGCTTTAAAACTGAGAGGGGGTGGGGTGGAATGTGCCAACCTAACTAACTCTGGAAATAAGTGGAGTCTTTAAGACTAAAGGCAAAAGAAACTATTACATAAGCACTATACTATAAGTGATAAAGTTGACTCCCATATAGGTAAATGTTAACAATTCTGAAACAACTATACATGTATACAGGAATTGAACAAGTAAGTAAATGAAAATTGGATTGGGGAGTTACACATAACCAAGGGAGGAAGCTAAATGAGCCTCATGTAATGGGTTGATGTTGGAAACATCAGCATGAATTCATGTTTACCTTAATGCAGATATGGATGATTGCATACAGAAATATTTATAGATTTACATAAATACAAAGGTTAATATGTGCATATGTATTTCCTTGCTGAGGGCCTAGAAGCAATGACATTCCAGTAGCAACAAGTACACTTAGCACCCAGATCTTGGTTTCTTTTCTTTTTTTTTAAGATTTTATTTATTTATTTGTCAGAGAGAGAGAGAGAGAGAAGGGGGAGTGGCAGGCAGAGAGAGAAGCAGGCTCCCCACCGAGCAAGGAGCCCAATGCGGGACCCAATCCCAGGACCCCAGGATCATGACCAAAGGTGAAGGCAGATGCTTAACCAACTGAGCCACCCAGGCATCCCAAGAGATCTTGGTTTCTTTTTTTTTTTTTTTAAAGATTTTATTTATTTATTGCAGAGAGAGAGAATGAGAGAGAGCACATGAGAGGGGGAGGGGCAGAGGGAGAAGCAGACTCCCTGCCGAGCAGGGAGCCCGATGCGGGACTCGATCCTGGGTCTCCAGGATCATGACCTGAGCCGAAGGCAGTCGCTTAACCAACTGAGCCACCCAGGCGCCCGAGATCTTGGTTTCTAATACTATTCTTCAGGAGAACAAGGGATCCTTGGGCAAAGGGTTGATTTTAGGACTGGGGCAGAACATATACAAGATGATCCCAGAGTATCTTGTAGTACCCCAAATCAAAAATTAAGGAAGTTCCCCCCTCCCTCCCTCTCTCTGTTACACCCTCACCCATACCTACCCACATACACATGCATGTACACACACACACACACACATACACACACACAAAGACGCATGCACAGAGTGATGGATATATGTTAAAGGGACACAGAAGCCAAAGGAAAGAGCTCCAAATGGCCAAAGCTGGAACAATCTGAGCAACACAATAAAGTACAATTGGGTTATAACCAAAGTATAAAATCTACATCCGTGAATCTACACTGAAATAAATAAAATAATTTATTTATTCATTCATTCATTAATGGGGGAGAATAGAGAGATCTCTCATGAAGAAAAATTCCAAATAATTTACGTTCTCTGCCCTCAAGGAACTAGGCACTCAAATTGTACACAGTGATTACCTTCCAGAGAATACAATTACAGAGTTTTAGGGACAGGGATAGGTCCCCCCTAAGGTAGTTAATTTTAAGGTAAAATTGAAGTAGAACTTGGAGTTAGCAAGGCAAAACAGGAATGAAGTGGGAAGGCAACTGTTTCGACAGACAGTTACGTCTTAATATTGGTCGATGAAAGCAGTGAAATTCTAGAACTCAGTACTGAAAGGAATCAAACAAAATCAGGATGTTGGAGCCTAAAAGAAGCAAGAGTGGTTCAAGATGAGGCAAACAGCTAGACTGAAAAGAAGTTCTACAAGTATAAATGACATTGGATTTATATTGCAGTGGCAATATGGAGCCATAAAGCATTTTGTGCAGGTGTGTAACTGTCCAATATAATTTTTAAAAAAGAATGTTCTACCTGCTCTATATAGCATGGACTGGAACAGAGCAAGGATGGATGTAATTGGCTATGGTGACAGTAATTCAAGTAAGGGATAATGATGCCTTAAACATTTTACTTCTCTGTTTGCATAGACTAGGGATTCTCAAACTTTAGTCAGCTTTTGGATGCACGAATTTTAGTCAATATAGTTTTCTTTTTATTAGTGTTTGTTGCTACATATTTTTCAATTTCTTTCCTTCTACTCTCCTCACATCACTATATTCTAGGTTTTGCATGTGTACAGGTGTTGTTCATGTGTTTGCTTTAGGGATTACAATAAATATTATTAATAAAATTTTTATGTATATTTATTTTTTATTAATTAAATTGTGAAATTAATTAGAATTAATAATTTATCTCTTTGGAAACATAGAAAACTTACCACCATTATGTCCTTGTCCCCTCTTCATTTTCTGTTATAATTTTCATAGATATATACCTATATATGTTGAAACACCTCAGAAGATATTTTAATTTTTTAATTTTTTCTTTCCTTTAAATAATCACACACATGTTAAAGAACTTAAAAAAGAAAAAAATATACCTACCCAGAAGTTTACTAGTTCTTCAATTTTATTTTAATGAAATTTATTTTATTTTCATATAATCACTCATATTAAAGTTTAAGATTTTTATATTTTTCTAGCTTTATTAAATATAAGTAACAAGTATTTGTAGTGATATCCCATGTTGCATTTCTGCCATTGGTAATTTGTGCCCTCTCTCCTTTTGTCTTAGTTAGCCTGACTAAAAGTTTATTGATTTTATTGATTTTTTCAAAGAACCAGTTTTTTGTGTCATTGATTTTTTCTATTGAGTTCCTATTTTCAATTGTATTGATTTCTATTTTAATTCTTATTATTTCTTTTCTTCTGCATACTTTATATTTAATTTCTCTTATTTTTGCAGTTTCCTAACATGGAAGCTTAGATTACTGATTTCTTCTTTTTGAATATATGCATTCAATGTCATACATTTCCCTCTACGCACTGCTTTCACTGCATCCCACAAATTTTGATAAGTTGCATTTACCTTTTCATTTAGTTAACCACATTTAAAATTTCTCTGGAGATTTTTTTCTTTGACCCATGTGTTATTTAGAAGTATGTTATTTAATCTCCAAGTATTATGGGATTTTCCTGTTATCTTTCTAGTTAGTTCCATTGTGGTCTAAAAGTAGACATATGATTTCTACTTTTTTAAAATTTGTTAAGGTGTGTTTTATCTCCCAGAATGTTGTCTATCTTGGTAAATGTTCCATGTGAGCTTGAGAAGAACATGCATTCTGCTGTTGTTAGATGAAGTAGCCAAGATGTCCATTATTTCCAGTTGATTGATGGTGGTGTTGGTTCAACTATGTTTCTGTCTGCAGGATCTGTCCATTTTCTGAAAGAGGGGTGTTGAAGTTTCCAACTATGATAGTGAGATTCACCTGTTTCTCCTTGTAGTTCTTTCAGTTTTTGCCTCATGTAGTTTGACATTATGTTGATAGGAATATATGCATTAAGAATTGCTATGTCTTCTTGGAGAACTAACTCCTGTATCATTATGTAATGTCCTTCTTTGTCTCTAATAACTTTCCTTTTTTAAAAGTTTTTATTTAAATTCCAGTTATTTGGAGTGCCTGGGTGGCTCAGTTGGTTAAGCGTCTGCCTTCGGCTCAGGTCATGATCCCAGGGTCCTGGGATCAAGCCCTGCCTTGGGCTTCCTGCTCAGTGGGGAACCTGCTTCCCTCTCCCACTCTCCCTTCTTGTGCTCTCTCTCTCTCTCTCAAATACATAATTAAACAAAATCCTTTAAAAAATAGATAAATTCCTGGGCGCCTGGGTGGCTCAGTTGGTTAAGCGACTGCCTTCAGCTCAGGTCATGATCCTGGAGTCCCTGGATCAAGTCCCGCATCGGGCTCCCTGCTCGGCGGGGAGTCTGCTTCTCCCCTGACCCTCCCCCCTCTCATGTGCTTGCTCTCTCTCATTCTCTCTCTCTCAAATAAATAAATAAAATCTTTAAAAATAAATAAATAAATAAATAAAAAATAAAAAATAGATAAATTCCTGTTATTTTACATACAGTGTAATATTAGTTTCAGATCTACAATATATGAGTCAACACTTCCCCATACAACACCCGGTGCTCATCACAACAATTGCACTCCTTAATCCTCAAACACCTATTTCACCCAACTCCCACACCCACCTCCCCTCTGGTAACTGTCAGTTTGTTCTCTATAGTTAAGAGTCTGTTTCTTGGTTTGCCTACCTCTCTCTCTCTCTCTCTCTCTCTCTGTCTCTCTTTTTTTTCCCCTTTGCTCATTTGCTTTGTTTCTTAAATTGTCACATATGGATGAAATCATTTGGTATTTGTCTTTCTCTGACGGACTTATTTTGCTTAGCATAATACTCTCTAGCTCCATCCATGTTGTTGCAAATGGCAAGAATTAATCTTTGACAAAGAAGGAAGGAATATCCAATGGGAAAAAAGCAGTCTCTTCAACAAACGGTGTTGGGAAAACAGGACAGCAACATGCAAAAGAATGAAACTGGACAACTTTCTTATACCATACACAAAAATAAATTCAAAATGGATTAAACACCTAAATGTGAGACTTGAAACCATAAAAATCCTAAAGAAGAACACAGGCATCAGCCATTGCAGCTTCTTTCTAGATTATGTCTCCTGAGGCAAGGGAAACAAAAGCAAAAATAAACTATTGGGACTTCATCAAAATAAAAAGCTTCTTCACAGGGAAGAAAACAATCAACAAAACTAAAAGGCAACCTATGGAATCTGAGAAGATATTTGCAAATGACTTATCTAATAAAGGGTTAGTTCCAAAATACATAAAGAAACTCAACACCCCAAAAATGAATAATCCAATTAAAAAGTGGGAAGAGGACATGAATAGACATTTTTCCAAAGAAGACATACAGATGGCCAACAGACACATGAAAAGATGCTTAACACCACTGATCATTAGGGAAACACAAATCAAAACTGCAGCGAGATATCACCTCATACCTGTCAGAATGGCTAAAAACAACACAAGAAACAACAGGTGTTAATGAGGATGTGGAGAAAGGGAAACCCTCTTGCACTGTTGGTGGGAATGCAAACTGGTGCAGCCACTGTAGAAAACAGTAGGGAGTTTCCTCAAAAAATTAAAAATAGAACTACCCTATTATCCAGGAATCACACTACTGGGTATTTACCTCTAAAATACAAAAACACTAACTCAAAGTGATACATGTACCCTGATGCTTATAGCAGCATTATCTACAATAGCCAAATTATGGAAACAGTGTAAGTGTCCATTGACTGATGAATGGATAAAGAAGATGTGATACACACAAACACACACACACACACACACATGAATATTACTCAGCCATAAAAAGAGCTCTCCTTATTTTCAGGTTTGCTTTGTTTGAAATTAATATAGCCACTCCTGCTTTCTTTTATTTTTTAAAGATTTTATTTATTTGTAAGACAGAGAGATTGAGAGAAAACATGAGCAGGGGGAGGGGCAGAGAGAGGGACAAGCTGACTCCCCACTGAGTGGGGAGCCTTATGTCCTCAGCCCAGGACCCTGAGATCATGACCTGAGCTGAAATCAGATGTTTACACGACTGAGCCACCCAGGCACCACCTGCTTTCTTTTGATTAGTGGCATGTTTTTCTTCATCCACTCACTTTTAATCTGTGTGTCTTTTTATTTAAAATGGTTTTCTTTTTTTTTTTTTAAAGATTTTATTTATTTATTTGACAGAGAGAGACATAGCGAGAGAGGGAACACAAGCAGGGGGAGGGGGAGAGGGAGAAGCAGGCTTCCCGCTGAGCAGGGAGCCCGATGTGGGGCTTGATCCCAGGACCCTGGGATCATGACCTGAGCCAAAGGCAGATGCTTAACGACTGAGCCACCCAGGTGCCCCTAAAATGGGTTTCTTGTAGACAACATATAATTGGGTCATATATTTTGATCCACTCTGACAATCTCTGTTTTAATTGGTACATGTAGACCACAGATGTTCAAAATGATTATTTATACATTTGGATTAATATCTATCATACCCATTACTATTTTCTACTTGTTCTTAATTCTTTATTCCTTTTTTGTCTTTGATAGTTTTAATTGAGCACTTTATATGATTCTACTTTTTGTCCTTTCTTAGCATATCAGTTATACATTTTTTGAAAAAGCATTTTTCAGTGGTTCCCCTAGAGTTTGCAATATACATTTATATTGACCCAAGTCTACTTTCAAATAACACTATAGTACTTCACAGGTAGTGTGAATACCTCATAATAACAAGGCTAGTTATTCCCTCCTGTCCCCTGTATTATTGCTATCATTCATTTCACTTACATATAACCATACACAAGTCTGTCTATCTCTATCTATCTATATCTACCTATCTATCATCTATCACCTACCTATTTATGTATCATCTATTTACATTAATTTCTTTCTCTCTAAAGAACTTTTTTTTAACATTTCTTGCAAGGCATACCTACTGACAACAAATTCCCTCAATTTTTGTTCATCTGAAAAAGTCTTTATTTCTCCCTTTCTTTTGAACAGTAACTTTGAAAGGTAAAGACTTTTAGCTTGGTGTTATTTTCCTTTTAATAGTTAAATAAATTCACTCCAGTCTCTTCATGCTTACATAGTTTCTGAGGGGAAGTCAGATATAATTCTTAACTACTTTGTTCCTCGGTAGTTAAGGTTGTTTTTGTTTGTTTGTTTGTTTGTTTTTACTCTGGCTCTTTCAGAATATTTTTCTCTAGGTTTGAATATTTTCCTTTTTTATTTTGAAAATAATATGCCTAGATGTAGAGTTTTTGTTGATAGCTGTTCTTTGGTTGGTTGGTTGGTTGGTTTTGGGTTTTTGAATTATTTGTTTTGTTTTGTTTTGCATTTATCCTACTTGGTGTTCTCTGAGCTTCCTGGATCTGTGGTTTGGTGTCTAAAATTAATTTGGAGGGAAATTCTCAATAATTGTTTCAATATTTCTTTGCCCCTTTTTTCTCTTCTGTCTTCTTCTGGTATTCCCATTATATCTGTTACATTTTTTATAGTTGTTCCACAGTCCTTGTACATTCTGTTCTGTTTTTTTTTCTTTGTCCTATTTGCTTTTCAGTTTTTGAGTATTTTATTGATAAATACTGTAGCTCAGAGATTCTTTCCTCTGCTGTGTCTATACAATAAGTCCATCAAAGGCATTCTTCAATTTTTTGTTAGGGTTTTTAATTTCTAGCATTTTATTTTATTTTTTTCTTAGAATTTCCATCTTTCTGCATACATTACTCATCTTTTCTTGTGTGCTACTTTATCCATTAGAGCCCTAGCATATTAATCACAGTTGTTTTAAATTCCCAGTATGATAATTCCAACATCCTTCTTTCTGTGATTCTGATGCTTGCTCTGTCTCTTCATTTTTTTTCCCTTGATAGCTGGGCCATGTACTGGGGAAAAGGAACTGCTGTAAATAGGCTTTTAGAGAGGTGATAGTGCAGTGTCGGGGGAAGGAAAGCATTCTATAGATTCTATAGTCCTACGACTAAGTCTCAGTCTTTTGTGAACCTATGCCTCTGGACTGTCAACATCACAAGTGTTTCTCAGTTTGTATGTTTGTTTTTTCCTCTCTTACATGGGACAGGATGATTAGAGACAGCTTCAGTTGGCTATTTCCCTTCCCCAGGTCAGTTAGGCTCTGAGAATATCCCAGCCTGTTCTAGTGAACTGGCTTCTCCTGAGGGCAAGCCTTGTTAATTTCAAAATGGTTCCTTTCCCCTCCCCCTGCCAAAGAAGTCAAAAGCGATTCTTCTCTGATATTTTACTGTGAAAATCCGGTGGAGCTCCTGGGGGTGAATCTCCGAGTACTGTAGGGGATTTCATGTGACTGGTTCTCCCTGGAGTTTTTAGCCTTGGGAACTGTCCACACTGAACCTCCAGCAACTACAGGTCCATTACAGTTTAGGTTTTCTTACTCTGGCGCGAGTTTCTGTGGTGGTTTCTGCCGGTGAGTTTCTGGTCCGGTAAGCCGTGACTCTGTATTGATTGGCTTGATTTTGTCTGAGTCTCCAACCTTAGGGACAGTGGTTTGCTCTGTGTCTTTCTTTTAGGAATCTAAGAGTTGTTGCCTTTTCAGTCTGTTCAGCTTTTTATTTGTTGTCATGACACAGTGGGGACTTCTAAGACCCTTACATGGGGAACTGGAAACTGGAAGTTCCTTCTCGAAGTCTTATAATGATTTTCCTGGCTTTACAAAATCTTTACATCATATAGCCTTTTTTCCTCCCAAGTATTTTTACAGTTTTACTTGTCATATTTAGGCCTACAAATCCTGGAATTGATATAATTAATATAGTCCTAAAATTCATTTTTATATGTAGCATGAGTTAAAGATCTGATTTTATTTTTACATATACCCAAATATACTAAGATCTCCACTGTAATGTAAGTAGAAATATTAATAGCAGGCATGCTTGACTTGTTTCTGATTTCAATCAGAACACTTCTAATGGTGTGCATTTACAAATGGTACATGGTATGTAGATGTAGTAGATAGGACTTATCATATTGAGGAAGTCCCTTTCTTGTTAAAATACTAAATCATACATAACTACTGAATATTGTCAAACAGTTTTTAATAACTACTGAAATGATTACATATACACATATACATCATATATAGTTTCTTATATAATATGGGATTTATATAATTATATTATGAAGATTTTTAAAGAATATCAGTTTTTATTCTACTTCCCTGTTACCCATTCAGGATGATGGCAGATGACAGGATATTCTTAAGTCAGGAACAAAGGACTTTATTTCTCAAGGCAGAGCAAGCAGTATGAATGTAAGCATAATTGTGCCATCCAGTTGCTTCCAACTCTCACAAGGTGGTTTAGAGGGGCCCGCAGTTCTAGGAACGCAGTGGGTTTGTGTTGTCACAATTTAGGAATGCAGGGCAAAAGCCCAGTGATTTTTCATAAAGCAGGAAATTTTATAGCACACAGAAAACAAGCCAGTCCTTTTGCCCCATTGTGTACTTATTTGCCTGTGTGACCAACTACAGAAATTCTTAACATATATACATTTGATCATATATAATATAATATTGGATATGTTTTGCTAATGTATTGGTAAGTATTTTTGTAATATTGTTAATCAATGAGATGGGCTTTCTAATATCCCCTTTTAATACTTTTCTTGTGTGGTGTAGATAATAAAATTAAATGAGCTTGGGGCACCTGGGTGGCTCAGTCAGTTAAGTGTCGAACTCGGTTTTGGCTCAGGTCAGGATATCAGGGTTCTGGGATCTAGCCCCGCCTCGGGCTCTTGCTCTTAGCACAAGTTGGCTTGAGTTTCTCTCTCTCTACCCACCCCCCCCGCTCCTTCTCTCTCTCAAATAAATACATAAATAAATAACAATCTTTAAAAAATTAAATGAGTGTATTAGCCTCATAAAATGAGTTGGGTTGTATTTTCCCTTTTCCTATTTCATAGAAGAATTTACAAAAAAAAAAAAAAAGGAATGTATTTTTTTTTAAATTTGGTAAGAGCAATTAATTCTATGGGAAAGAGATATAACTGCTGATTAAAAGTCTACTTGAGTTTTTTTGTCCATCTTTTCCTTTCTGTAAATTTATTAGATGGTAAGATAGATCATTATAAATAATGATTATTCAGAAATGTTCATCCTGTTCTTTAATTATGTTACTCTGAAAGCATAATATATATGTACAAGTATAGAAAGAGTATGAATTTAGAATAGAGAATATATTTTACAAGGTTATGATACTTGATGGACTGGCTTCCCTGACCGAAGTTTACATATATTATTTGTCTTATTTAAATAAGTATTTGATGAGAGTTTTTTTCAATTGCTTAGATAACAAAGCTTTGTGATCGAGCTGTACAAAGGTAGCATTTACTAGAAAATGGGAGAATAATGTTCTTTTAACTTTGAAGTTTTGGCGTTCTACAAATACCAGGAATGTTATCTGGGTAATGTTATCTTTGTAAGAGTAAGCCATATGCAAGGACTGGCTGTGAGTTTTCAGAGCTTTACTGGAGTGTACTCTAGCTATATAACTAATTGGCCATCTTGTGGGTTTTTATATTGGCTCAACTAGGCATAGCTAAAAATTTTAAAATCTCACGTTCATTTTCTTCTGCTGGGGCTTGGCAATATAATTTAATAACACTCCAATTGAATGCATAATGACCTATAATACTTATGTCTATTTTATGGAGATATTTATAATAGTAACTGCCATAGGACCTTGGAGATAATTACAGAAATTAGAAAAACAATGAGATTACTAAGATGTCTCCAGATAGTTACTGAAGCATTTTCCAAATTATTAAGTCTCTTAGAGTTCTACCCAACATAAGACTTATGGTAAACACACCTGATGGTTGTCCATGATGTTTCTGTATAATATAAATGCCTTAGAAAGCTCAGGTTGTTTTGTTTTGTTTTGTTTTGTTTTAACTGTTTGCAGAGGCATGAAAAAATACTTATAGAGAGGAAAACATTACAGGAAGTTTTAGTATTATCCCAAGTTTGAGAATTAACTCAATGATAAAGAGATTGACTGGTTTATACACCTGGACAGCACAAAACACGCATTTACATGCTGTGTTCGCAGTTACTTTTACAGGACTTTCTCTGGGTTGCAGTGGTAAAAGGAAACCCTCTAGCTGTACATTCAGGTGAATAGTTAAGGCTGTCTACTAATCTCTCTTCATGATACTTTCCCAAAGACCACTTGGTTACACATCTTGGCATTTGTTCTGCCTGTAATGCTAAAGAAGAAATAGCATCATGAGGTATATCAGACCAGCTCAGGAGAAGGAAGCTGGAGGAGATGGCAACCAGATCGGGAATGGTGAAGTGACCAAAAACTCCTCGTTTAGTCAGAAAAGTGATCCATGGCAGCTTCTCTAATTAGGGAGAATCCTGCTTCCAGCCAGATATGGTCCTGTCCCAAAATACCCTTTTCCTCAGAGTTACCACAGAGCACCAAAACCTTACTAAGGCCTATAATTCTGTTTCTCCAGAATGTATTTTTAAACCTGTGTTTTGATATTACAATTATATTGGCTTTTCAAACGTTACCTTTTTTGTGAATGACTTCTAACTTAGTATCTTGCTGTTTACCTTTAAATTTACTGAGATTTCTTTTTTTCATTTTATTTTATTATGTTATGTTAATCACCATACACTAGTTTTTGATGTAGTGTTCCATGATTCATTGTTTGCGTATAACACCCAGTGCTCCATTCAGTACGTGCCCTCTTTAATACCCATCACCAGGCTAACCCATCGTCCCCCCTCCCCTCTAGAACTCTCAGTTTGTTTCCCATAGTCCATAGTCTTTCATGGTTCGTCTCTCCCTGAGATTTCTTTGAGTATCTAATCTGTGGTCAAGTTCTTAAATGTTCCATGTGTGCTAGTAGAAAAGGTGTATTCTGTAACTACTGGGTAAAGTAATTACATGTATCTACCAGAACAAATTATTGACAGTATGGTTTCACTATACTGTATTTTTTCTGACTTTTGTTGACTTGAATTTTAATGACTGTGAGGGTATAAATGACAAACATGAGTTTCTTTTGAAGATATCTCAAATTTTCTTTTTATATGTGAAACTAAGTATACCTATAGGCATTTATAATTTTTATATATTACATATAAAATGAGCTCATTTTCTCTAAGAGATTCTTTCTTTTCCTTTTTTGGATATCATGTATAAGATAGAGAGTATCTTTCTTAAAATTTTGAAGTAGGGAGTTTGCCAATTCTGTTTATTTAGTAGTATTTCCATTTGAATTATTTTTCTTCATTGTCCAATTTTAGAATTTTAACTTTCTATAAATTAATCATTTTTGTCTAGATTATTAAATTCATTGGCATATCTCATTGCATCTTTTTTAATTTTAAAATAATTCTTGTCAGAGATATCTCTTGACAAAAACTTCATACTATCCTTATTTACCGAGTCCCTAGCATATAAAATACCATTTTTGCCTTTAAGAAACTTACATTCTATTTGATAATAACAGATTATGATAAAAATAGACAAATACATAATTTGCAATGTGATAAATGATTTTAAAAGCAATTTATGCAAGATGGTGGAAGAAAGGGAATGCAGAAGAGAAGGGCATTTAGTGCTTTTGTTATTCAATAAAGGATATCCAGAAAAGACTTCATTAACAAGGTTACCCTTGTCAGAAGCCTTCAGGAAGTGATAGAGGGAACCATCCAGTTATCTGGACAATAAGCCTAACTGTCTGGGGAACACTAAGTGCAAAGGACTAGACTGAGAATGGGGAGTTTTTGGTGAATTCATGGAGCAGTGATGAGGGCAGTGTAGCTGAAGTAACAGAGTGAATAAGAGGAAAGTAGTTAGAAGATGAGCTCAGAGACAGTCAAGGGCCAGTCTTAAGGGCTACTTAAATTATTGTAAAGCCTTTACTCAAAATAGTTCTGGTCTGGATGTGAAATTTTATGTACTTTATCTGTACTAGTTTCTTAGGGATGCCATAACAAGTACCTATAATCTAGGTGGCTTAAAACAACACAATTTATTCTTTCAGAGTTCAGGCCATAGTCTGAAATCAAGATGGCAGTAGGTTGGTTTCTTCTATGAGCTCTGAAGAGAAATCATTCCATGCCTCTCAGCTTCTTATGGTTTCTAGAAATCTCTTGTCTTCCTTGTTGCCTCCAGGTATGGGTAGCTCTTGGCATTCCTTGGCTTGTGGGAGCATAACTACATCTGTGCTTCCATTTTTACATGAACTTTGAGTCTCTGTGTGTCTTCTTCTCTTATTATAAGGACAGAAGTCATTGGATTTAGGGCCTACCCTAATCCAGTATGACCTCATCTTAGCTAATCACCTTGGCAAAGATCCTATTTCTAAATAAAAGTAACCCCATGTCACATTCTGACTAGAATGGTGGGGTGGGGTGGGGTGGGATATTCAACCCACTACACTAGCCAGAGATGAATCAGGCATGATTTCCTTCCCAGTGTTCAGTCTGCAGGAAACATCTACCATTGCTTGTTGCCAAGGGTATTTCAGTCAGCATCCCCTGCAGTGCTTTCTGCCTGGTCTGCCTTCAAGGAACTCCAGCCATGTTATTCTATGGAGATATTTATAGCTCAGGGTCATGGATCAATCCAACCCCCACAAAGTACATCAGACACAGATCATACTCTTGTTACATTCTGCTCTTAAGTTTAGTGGCATTAGGGCTCATAGTTTTCTGTATCTCAGCTAGTATTCAGCCAGTGGGAGAAGATGGTCTTTCCTCCTGAAAAGCACCTCTGCTCTTTAAGTAGTAAGGGAAAGAGGGAGGGAATGTACAAAAATCAGGCAACTTCCTGCAAAGAAATCCTCTTTCCTGATCTTCCTCTACTAGTCACCCCATTATATACCTTTACGTGTGCTGAGGGACAAGGTACGGTTTTCCAGGCCCCTCTTAGTAAATTCTCACAAATAACCTGGCAGTTCTTAGAATGTGTGTTCACTTTATACCCTTTGTTTTAAGCTCATGGGCCTCGGCCAAAACTGAGACAACTGAAAATATTTTCATTTAACATTCTGATTTCAGAAGAACTAATTAAAGGAATAAAAATGCATCCTTGTCCATTTTGTCCTGTACATTTACCCAATTCAGGGATCTTTAAGCCTATGAAAGTAATGTACTCCCAACCCAAGTTTAAAAAACCACAATGTAAACTCAAAATGTCACATTCAAATTCCAGGATTCATAGATATCCAAGGCTTTTAATTGTCTTCATCTTAATTAATGTGGCCCAAAGTAAACATAGGTCACATTGTAAGGAATAGGAGTGTTATAATTTGGAGCAAATAATTTGGAACAAAAACCCTAGTAGTTTGAGAATGGTAGTCTGACCATTTTAGGCCATTTTTAAAGACCATGAATCAAAGAATTTCATGCTTCTCCAAAGACCAAGCTAAGTAAAAATGGATAATTGACTAACATAACTTTAAACTTTTGTCCTAATTGTAAAATTTATACAAATTAATTATTAAAAGTTCTAAAAGATAAAAACACAAAGCAATTCCATCAGGGATAAGCATTAACATTTTGATATATGTAGTCCCATATTAATATACATATTTTTATAAAGTATAATGTCTTATAAAATTACATTTTACATAGGTTTATTTATATCATACATGCTGTTTGGGTATCTATTTTCTTTTTTTTTCCAAGGGTCAATAAATAATACACTTAATTATTTTCCCCTTTCCCTTTAAAATCTGTATGCATATTGTACATCATTCAACTCATTGGGTAATCTTGAAGTATTCTTCAAATACAGCCATAAAAGAATGACAGGGGTATTTATTTTCTCAACATGCTTAGTCCTAACATTTTTCTGTGCTGTTATAGCTATTCTGAGACATTATTTTTTTTCTTTACTTTTTATTATAGAAATTTTCAAAAATATACAAAAAAGGGAAAATAATAAACGCACATGTACCAATAGCTAGCCTAGGCGAGTATCAACATTATTTGTATATGTTTGTTGCATCTGTCTTCCCAATATTTTTATTTATTTTTAGAGTATTATACAGCACATTTTAAATATAATATTTTATCTGTAAATACTTGACTGTACATTTTTAAAGTAGGACTTTTTGAAAATATAACTCCAGTAATGTAATCATATCTAACAAAATTAACAATAATCTCCTAGTATTATTTAATGCACAGTGTTTGTTATTTCCACAATTGTCTCAAACATGCAATTTTATGATTGACTTATTTAAATCAAGATCCAAAAAGACTGACACATTGAACTTGGTTAACATGTTTCTTAAGTCAGTTTTAATCTTTTAGAAGTTTATGTCTCTTTATTTTTGCATACTGTTTACTTGTAGAAAAGTAAGTTGATCTTTGGACTGTAGAATTTTCTACATTCTGAATTTGACTGGTTTCATTTTTTGTAGTGTCATTTAGCATCCTCCTCTTCCTACCGTATTTCCTATAAACTGGTATTTAGATCCTGTTTGATTAGATATAGGTTTAATTTTTTTTGGCAAGAATTTTTGTGCAATGCTACGTTTTTCCTATCGTGTAATGTGATATGAATAACAATGTCTGATTTATTTACAGTTACATCACTTGCAATGACTGCTAAGTATTTATATGATAGTAACACTTTGCTTTCCTTTTTTTTTTTTTTTTTTTTTAATAATCCTCTACTGTTGGACATTTGGAAACCAATATGTGCTTTGTGGAAATGGACAAAATTATAGTATAGTATAAGCAACATCTTCTAATAATAACTTCCTTATTAAAGACACAAATTATAAACAGAACTCAGCTGATGGATTTTGTAGGGCTTGCCTTCCTTGCGTAATTTTTCACTTCTGGTCACTTTCAGGGTAAAATAAAGAAAAATCTAGGATCTGGGGTGCCTGGTTGGCTCAGTTGTTAAGTGTCTGCCTTTGGCTCAGGTCATGATCCCAGGGTCCTGGGATTGAGCCCCGCATTGGGCTCCCTGCTCAGCGGGAAGCCTGCTTCTCCCTCTCCCACTCTCTCACTCCCCTTGCTTGTGTTCCTGCTCTCGCTATCTCTCTCTCTTTGTCAAATAAATAAATCAAATCTTAAAAAAAAAAAAAGAAAGGAAAAAATCTAAGATCTGAAGTAAGGTCAATGTGGGTGGTGTAATGTAAGCTGGGAGTGACTCAAAGTATTGACATTTATTATTGCTCGACTAAACTTTGAAACAAGTGTGTGGTCACATATTAAGGGGAAGATGTAATTTAGAGCACAGTAAATAATCATGAAATACTTACAATACTACAATTATAAATGCCTGGCTATAATGTCAAGGAGTTTCTTTACTTAGTAAATATATGAGATTCTTCAGTATTCACCATTCGGAACTCTCTTCTGTAGGGGTTATTAATCCAGAGCAGAGGTGATTGGTCACTTGATGCTACCTAGCCTTCGGTTGCTAAGAAAGTTTCACAATCTTAAAGTGAAATATCACTATTTATTGTATTTTAACCCTGATTTGGAAATAAATGACAGCTTCTTGTTTAGAAAGCATATTCAAACTGGTGCTTTCCAATTTCATGAGGTGTCATTAATTTTTCTAATAAGTGATAAAATGGCTCAGCAACAAGTGCCATTTATGTAGGACCAAAGAGTAAAATGTAAGTGGCCCAATATTTGAGCCATGACTGTTTTCTGTATAAATTACAGAAGTGCAATCATAACTGTACTTCGGAAGGTAGGAAGGAAGAAAGGTAGAAAAGCGGCAGGCAAACTGACTTATGCATAAATCTGACAAAATATGTGTAGAATCTGTATGCCCAAAACTACAAAATATAGATGAGAAGAACTCAAAGAAGACTTAAATAATCAGAAAAATGTATTGTATCCATGGATTTGAACACTCAACATTAAGCTGTCATTTCTTCTCAGATTGACCCATCCTAGTCAAAAACCTAGCAATAATTTTTGTAGGTAATGATATGCTGATTTTAAAATTATATAGAAAGTCAAAACAACCAGAATATCTAAAATACTTTTGATAAAGTGGAGCAAAGTTGAAGAATCCACATTACCTGATTTCAATACTTAATAAAAAATTAACAGTAATTAAGACAGTATGATTTTAGTGAAAGGACAGATACATAGATAAAATGAATGGAACAGAGTCCAGAAATGGACACACAGAAATATATTAGTATGATTTTGACAGAGGTGCCAAGGCAATTCAATAGAAAAAAAAAAGCATAATCTTTTCCAGCAATGATATAGGAATAACTGAGCTCCATATGCAAAACAAACAAAAACTTCAAACCATACCTCACATGTTATATGCAGATTAACTAAAAATGGATCATAGACTTAAAGATAGTATAGCAGAAAATCTTTGTAACCCTAGGTCAGATAAAGATTTATTAGATGCAATACCAAAAGCACAATGCACAAAATAATAAATTGAAAAATTGGATTTCATTAAAATTAAAAACTTCTGCTATTTGAAAGATACTGTAAAGACAATGAAAATATAAGCTGCAGACTAAAGGAAAATATTTGCAAATCACATACCTCACAGACTATTTATATACAGATTATATAAAGAACTCTCAAAATTCAATAATAAGAAAGCAACTCAATAAAAAAGATGAGCAAAAGATTTGAACAGACATTTCATCAAAAAAAATTATACTACTGGCAAATATGCAGCAGAAAAGATGCCCAACATTGTTAGTTATTAGAGAAATGAAATTAAAACTATGAGATACCACTGCTCCCTTCTTTACTTAACCACTGACTGACAATGCCGTGCGTTGACAAAGATGTCCCAAAGTTAAATTTTGATATGCTCTTTCTTCATTATGTTATCTAATTAATCAACTTTTCTCATTCTCAGTTTCCACATCTGTAAAAGGTGGCTGCTAATACCTATCCTGTTTATGATATTGGGCTGTTGTGAGAAAAAAATGCAAAACATATAGGAAACATTTTGTAAAATACTAAGTACTGATGTAATGAAATACTACTATAATTTTAGTGGGGTTAAGAGGAAAGATTAAAAATGCTGAAAACAATGATAACCCATTTGTAAATGAGGTATATTCATATCATTTATTATATAAAACTCTTGAAAGATAAAATACAACAAGAAGCATCATTATCAATTAAACATGACAATGATATTAATACTAACAATTGCTTTTTGATCATAGAATTATTAGCCCAGAACATCAAGAAATATTAATAACCAAATTAACTATATAAATATTAATTATGTATGTACAAACTCTCTGTGATAGTTAAAGCAAACTGATATATTAATTATTTCAATGCCTGCCTTTAAAATGGCCTTAATTTTAATAAAAGTATTCATCATACAAATATATTTTCCTTTTTGCTTCTCTGATCATTCACTATAGAGCAGACTGATAATACATAGAGCTATCCTGTTCTGCAAAGAAAAGATAAAAAGAAGTAGAATAACAACTCCCAAATCTAAAGAAAAAATTAAAATGTCAACAGTCCCTTGGTGACAGTTTTAAATGAATCTTTAAAAGAAGCTTATTTTGGAAAGCCTTCTGGTCACCCCCAATTACTATGGTTGCCTTGGTTGTGACAGCTGGTGTATAATCTTTGATTACACTGTCATTAAAATGTCTTTTATACCTTTTTTAATGCCATCAACACACCATTTGCTTTTCAAATCACACCCTAAAGTGGGTGGATCATGGGCATTGAGGTATCTATGAAGTTTCTAAGCCTTTTTTCACACTTTTTGAAGCTGGAAATTCATACACAGTATGGGAATCTGATGCTGCTCCAGCTCTGATATATACTAAATTTATCCTAGAATTTTTTCAACATCTACTCACAATTTTTATCTTTTGCTTCTACCCTCTTTCTCAACAGAAAGAATTAATTTCATTAGAGTTCATCAGTGTACCTTGTTGAAAATGGTAATAATGAGGTCAAGAGAGTGCAGCCACCAAGTACATCAATTGCAGCTCCACTGGGAAAAACGCACTTATTTCATAGCCTTAAACCACTTCTTTAACTCAATCAGCCAGCTTGAAAATTTACCACAATATAGTACAGTATATGCAGATTTATCTCTGTGGTGTAGACAGGAAACTTAATGAGGAATCAGAGGGAATCTTTGTCCTTTTTTTGTTTTTTCTTTCCCTGATCATGTGGTTTAAAAAATAAATTCAGATAATTTTAATGAGTCCCAGTTTCTTTGAAAGTAAAATGAAAATGATAGCTGTTCTTTTTATTTCTTGAAGTTTTTCTAGTTTTTAGAAGACCTAAATCTTGACAACGTATTACAATCTGGAAAGCTCTGTAATGTAATAAATTGCTGCTGTTAGTGGTACCTCTACAGATACGTGACTCAGAACAAGTGTCCAACTCCTACTGGGTCAGCAACCTGAATGCCACAAAAGGAGGACTGGCCAGATCAGCCAAGGTAGTTCTGAGTTCTGTATCCACATGTATCTTCAACCAAGAAACCAGGCAGGAATTAACATCTCAATTTCTCATTAGGGAAAAAAAGGCAGGTTTTTTTTTTTTTTTTAAACAGTTTTGAAAACATTTTGAAAGAAGGATATTTACTATTCTTCCTTGGAGAAATCTTTTTTTTTTTAATTTTTAAGATTTATTTATTTATTAGAGAGAGAGCACAAGCACGCACGGGGGAGGGACAGAGGAAGAGAATCTTGAGTGAGGAGCCTCCTACAGGGCTCCATTTCACCATCCATAAGATCATGACCTGAGCCAAAACCAAGAGTCCGATGCTCAACAAACTGAGCCACCCACGTGTCCCACCTTGGAGAAATCTTTAAATAGTTTGAGAGATTGTGATAAAATCATAAAAATTTAGTTTTTAATAAGAGTTCTTCAGATACTTAAAAGACTGAAATGTTAATAGAAATGGAGATACAGAAGTTGCTTCAAGATTTCAAGAAGTCTGGAAGAAATATATTTAAAGCAACACAGACTAAAGTATCTTGCATTTTAATGTTTTAAATTATTTATGTTTTGCTTTTTGCTGTGTAAATACTGCTATTCTAATGCTGATTAAAATATCTGATTAGCAATGTCTTAGAATAATGCAAACCAAACAAACTTAGAAATTATATATTCAGTTAAGAGGTAAAAAGTTGTGAATAATAATAATGTTCATGTAGAAAAGGAGTTCTTTAATCAGGAGAAGGCTAGTAATTTCAGTTTCAAACTTTAAAACAATTACCCATCAAGTGTGTTACAATTGTATTAACTAAAATGAACCATCTATTTGCTATATTATTTACTGTATTTCTTAGTTTAAGCTCAGATATTGCTGAAATTTCTAGATTCCCTTTGAATATGGGAAACTTTTCAATCATCAAGTGCCTATCCTTGTCAATATCCTTGCTATTTCACACTATATTTCCTCCATTCCTCATCATAGAGCACTTATCAAGTTCCAGGGACCCACTGATGATGACTTTCTAAAGTTGCAACATGAATTCCTTCATAGAGCCTTCACTCTATTAAATTCACACTGAGTTTCCATGAAAAGTGCATTTGGAATTAGAATTTTCCCATTGTTATATATAGTAAAGTCTATGTAAAATATTGAAGTGTTTTTATGTATTAGATATATAGAGGGCTTAGGATTATGAATGCAGCCTTTGCTTAAGAATATACTCGTTCCGAGATAGTTTCTCCTTTTAAACTATATCTGAATAATGAAACATATATGAATTGTTTACAATAAAAAGATATGACTTTTTGGTGATATGATATGCACATTGCTACCTAGATGCCCACAGACATATGAAACCCAACATGCACAAATTAGAACCCATCAATTTTTTAATTGCTGTATCAGTTTTTCTGCCAAAATAAATATATCTTAAGGAAGGAATAATTTGATGCTTTTGAGTTTTCAATTGTATTCAGGGCCAAGTGTAGGAAAAATATATTTTAAGAAGGAAGTATATTTTAGTACCCCTCAGTATTTTCCTGTTTTTCTATGTCCACTGACCCTTATATGGCTCCTTAATGCATAAATTTCATATTAAAGTGCAAATGCATATATGTGAATTTGTATGTGTATGTATGTGTACATGTATATGAATATATAGGATATCTAAGTGATATATATATGTCAAATCATGTGCTATAGATAGATATAGATAGATTACTATCCCAGTTGCTGAATGACCTGAGATTAGGTTGATAACACACAGCTGAGAAGAAAACTATTAAGTTCTCATATCTTATATTCCAAGAGGACTCAGGTCTTGGTATGAGATGCCCAGTCTGCTTCTGTGCTCAAGAGAAACTAAACCTTTGCCTTTATCAGCAGGAGACATTGGAGAAAGTGACATTTCTGAGAACATTCTAGGTGTCTAAATATAAAGTCTATTTGCTCTTGTGAAATGTGTCTCTTAAGGCAAAGGGATATTGGTCCCTGATACTGATGTCAAGATTTCTAAAGCCAGCAAGTGTATAGGAACAGCCCATACTCAGAACTTCAAAGGACCAGAGGTTAATATGCCTAGGAAGGAGAAGATAGTTTCTTCTTTCCTAGTTCACTCTTAGAAGTTGGAAATAGGCCTTGACATGAAAGTAGTAGCATAATTGGGTCACAGTTGTGCAGAGGGAGCATGTCAGCCAAACAATCTCGTGGACAGCACCACATGAATTGTTAGTGAGACTGAGTGAGAGGTAGCTTAGCCTGTGGAGGTCCCCCATAAAGAAAAGGCTTGGCTGGCATGTCTAAGCATGCTTATAAGACACATCTATGTGTCCTTCTTGATTCTGTTCCATAACCTTATCAATATACTCATTCTGTGCCTTCAGGATGCTTTAGATGAAATGATTAGTTAACAAATAATTCAAAATAAGATACTCTAGCAGGATTGCCACCAAAAAATTCCTATTGTCTGAGAAATAAAGGAATTTAAGGCACTGTAGTCAGGAGAAGGAGGGAACTAAACTGATTCTTTTTTCAAATTATGTGGCAAGCGGTGCCCTCGGCACCCTGCATGTAATAAATTGTTTAATCTTTACAACAAGCCTATGAAATAATATTACTCTTGCAATTCATTAGATAAGAAAAGTGGTTTTCGGATTGCTAATTTGTCCAAGATCACAGAGTCAGAAACAAATCAGTCTATCCTCCTCAAGAGTTAAAATGCTTTTTGTTATGATATACTTCAGCAAGGAGAACATTTTCATCAGGATACCTTTTTATACATTAAATTTTTCTTCTCCACTCATTCATGAAATAATTGCTTTTAAGACCTATTCTCATGACATCTCTGGATACCTATATTAGAAATGTGTATATTTAAATGACTTCTAAATTTTAATCATATACTACTTTAACAAGTTTCTAGATGTATACCTTCCAATACAATTGTGTTTTTTATTTATAAATTCAATAATATTTTTAATAAGAGCTAAGCATGCCATATAGTATTCTATATATTTTATAAGTATTAACACATTTGATCACCATATCACCCATGAAACAGGTACTATTTTCATCCCTGTTTTAAAGATAAGTCACAGAGAAGCACATTTGCCAAAATGCCTTATTTAACAGGTAATAAAGGGAGGGTTTAGACATACATGCTCAGTTTCTAGAAGCACACTTTTGAACACTTTAATATATTATGCTTCTGTATATCCTTCTAAGGTAATTGTATGAATTCTACAAAAATTGTGTGGATTGCATGAATGTTATACAATATAAACAAAAATAGAAATTAAAAAAGTGATGAAATAAAAATGGATATAAAAATACTTTGTTACTTTTTCTAAATTCAGATGGATCATTTTATGTATCCAGGTTTGGAAAATACAAATATATTTCTAGGAATTTGATCTCCTTTTGACTTTAACAATAATGATGCTATCTTCACATATATTTTGAGAAGAAGGTTTTATTCCTTTACAAAACAAGCAATAGAGAGAGATAGGAGTTTTATTCCCTCAAAAGGTTTTGTTGACTAGATCCTGAAGATCATCTTTTTGAATAAGAAAGAAGAGAACATATGGAAATTAGTAGCTAACTATCAAAAGGACGATACTACAGAAGCAGTAAGCAGAGTTTAAAAACCATCTGTGTATTTATAGAGTATGTCTGTATAATAAACATGCTTTGTAGGAGATCATTTGGGTTTACAGGAGTGGTTGTATCTTCATATTCTGACTGATTAGAAAAAAATATCCTCACCTTCTGAAGAAATGCTGCACTATCAGGTGTAAAAACTTTAAAAAGAAAAACAAGCTTTAAATAAATATGTATCTATGTTAAATGCATAAGCCTTAGCATCATAGAAACAAAAAAGATTGTTTCATTTAGTTTAAAGAAATTCATAGTCAAGTAGGAATTTTTATATAGTAAATAACTAGATTTCTATTATTTGTCCAATTTTTGCTTGGCAAAAACATGAGTTTTAGTTTCATTGCACATTTCCCTCCGAGTTTTCCCAGCCACAAGTAGACAGGTAATTCGTATGTCTCAGTGGGGGTGTTTTGGATTCTGTTTCATACACAATTTCAGAGAGAGAGGCAAATGAGATTACCAGGAGAGATACCAGAAACTAACTCTTCCTAGGCAGAAGCCCCATTTAAAAAGCATAAAATTATAATAAAAATTAAAAATGCACAAAGTGCATAGAAACAATGTTTGTAGTTAGAGAAAAAGAAACCTAATTTACTCAATCTTTTTTTGGTAAGAATTCTATTATTTATTGCAGATATGACAGGGAATCCTTTTGGTGATAGAATTTTGCTAGTAGGCAAATGTCAACATGGAATTGCCAATGTAAATCATCAACCTCAGTCTCAATATCCTTCATCCTGAAATCCTGAAATCAGTCCCAACTGAAGTTTCTAGTAAACAGAAGGAAGACTCTTCAATTTCAAATGCTTTGACTCAATATATTAAAAATATTGAAAATCAACTCTTCAAATCTTGGAAAATGTCATATTTTCCTGTCCTTAGAAAAGTCACTTCAATATAGCTTTGCTTATAATCATGTCACATTTTCTAAAAATAAGGGTTACTCTATGAAGAGGAATATAATTTGTGCATTTTCTAGCAGTTTTTTTTTTTAAACAAACTTGGAATTCAGGTGTGCCCAGCACACTTTCACATATACTACAGCCCACAAGGCTTACCATTAGATTATATTTTCCCAGAAAGCTCTCAGAAGTTACCTTCTAGAGAAGAGAGACATACTAAGAAAACAAACTTAAAAAAAAAAAAAAGATGTTTTAAATTCAATGTATACTATGATGAATAGTGGATCTAGTTTCTTAAGAGGACCCAGAATCTACCCTCTTTTTTATCAAGATTAAATGTGTTCCTATGCTAACTGGTCCTATAGCCAAATTGAACTACATAGGTACATTCTCTAGATAAATGCCACATTTTATCAGCAGGAAATAATTCTAAAGCCAATATCCCAAAACTTATTCTCTTTCCATATTTTGAATTACAAGTTACAACAATTTTAATTTGAAAAGATGAACTCCAGAAACTATCCAGCCATATAAAATGTTTACTTCAGCCAGTCACTGATAACATATAAATAAGAAAAGAATGAATTAGAATTTGATCTGATCTTAGGCCAAATGGCAGCCAAAGGAGACAATGTCTTATCTAAAAGTGTTTTTTTTTTTTTTCTCAGAATCTTCAGGGATTATTATACTTCCAAAAAATAAAAACAACCACAAAATGGAAACACACACACACACACACACGTATATGTATATAACTTGTAACCTAAATATTTATTAGGATCTACTCCATAGATTTTTTAAATAAAGTATTTTCAAGGATTGCATCCTCTTTCCTAAAGAAGGCACATTGTCTTTGAATGCTCTGTGTTCCATATATTATTTTGCAAATGCTATTTGTATATTGAAGCACTCAAAGTTGAAAAATCCTAACTGGCTAATTTTAAGGAGTACAGTGTCAATTTTCAAATGCTCTGACATTATACATGTAGTGCCTTTGGTGGTACGAACAAGCCTTGCAAGTCTTGTATTTCAAAAATATCTTACATACCTTTGAATTTGCTTTCTTCTTACAGAATTTTAATGCACTGTTACTATAGAAATCTAACAAATTATAAGATCCATTTAGGTTACAAGTATTTATTATATGTCTAATAAATGAGAGACATGTTTTAAAGCACTAGAATATTTAATATTTAAAAGCACTGAAATAATTTAAGCATCACATGTCTCAAATAACTTTTAGATGTGCCCATTCTAATAGCCATTGGTTACGAACATGCGTTGATTCATTTTCTAGAGCATAGCCATTCTTGCTCAGTGAGTGTTCTGTACTTTGGATCTTCAGAGAAACTATATTTTCTCTCTCTAAACAGATGTTTTCTAATTACTTATGGATTCTACCCAGCTTTGATTTTTTTTTAAAGATTTTATTTATTTTTTTGACAGGGAGAGAGACAGCGAGAGAGGGAACACAAGCAGGGGGAGTGGGAGAGGGAGAAGCAGGCTTCCCACCGAGCAGGGAGCCCGATGCAGGGCTCGATCCCAGTACCCTGGGATCATGACCTGAGCCAAAGGCAGACACTTAATGACTGAGCCACCCAGACGCCTCAGCCAGCTTTGATTTTCAAATGCCTTATTTTTGTTTCAGTCTAGTTACTTGGATTTTAAGTCCACTATTTTTACCTCTAAATTCTACATTAGTGGAATTATATTTATAGCACAGCATGTTTATAATAAGACTGCTCGTATATCACTACAGTTAGATCTTTTTTTGGATATTGTCACTTTACCATTTTTTTATTGTACATCTCATCTTTATTCTCTTAGGCTAGAAGGAAAAGCGATAGAAAGCTACTTTTGATAGGGCCCTTATCCATATAAACAATTTAGTCACCCCAAATCAGCATGTTAGCATTATTCTTGAGGTTCAATTCTGTGCAGTCTTTGGAAACATATACCCACTGGATAATAGGAGCAGTCTTTTCCCTAAGCCATAATTCTGGAAATATCCCAACCACAGGGTCTCGGGGCTTGTTGGAGCATCTGGTTGGCTCCACAGCAGAGGGTATGGGCTATGGTAGAGGTTCACACAGTCCCCTGAAGGGTCCCAGGCAGTATGTGGGATGCTTTGTTCTACAATGTTTTCTATCCTGACAGATCCAGAACACCTGAAAGAAACTTAGAAAAATGTTGAGGAAAGCACACCAGAGTACAAGAGCCCGTTTAAGCCAGGGGCCTGGAATAGAGGCACAGCTTACTAAGTTGAAGACTGATACTCCTATGGAAGGCCATCCCCCTCTTTTTATCAAGATACCTTAACAACCTCCTTTCATTCATAATATAGTTAGTTGAGTGACTAAATCACAAGTACATAGTTCTCTAACTCACTGTAATTAATACTGAACAGTTTTTATTTTAATTTGAGTTTTAGCTCTTAACTTCAGGTCAAAGAGGTTTTTTCCCCTAAAGCACTTAAATATAATGTGAACAGATGGGAACTGAGCAATTTTAAGCATAGTTAAAATCCTTCCTTATAACTGTCCTGCTTTAATTGACCTTACATCTTCCCCTTCTTTGAAAAGAGATATTTGAAATATTCCATGATATTCATTGATGACTTTAAAATTCAATTGTTGCTGGGCTGATTTTAGCCAAAATTATAAAATAAAAATTAGTAAAGCCACACTGTATTGAGTACAGTATGTGTCCTGACACTGTACAAGGAGTTTGAATATTTCATGAATTTTATTTTCATTGCCTTATTTACTCTTTTGATAACCACGCTGCTTTATCAATTTATTTATTCAACAAACATCAAATGCTTCTTATGTGCCATACACTAATCTAGATCTGGATACACATCATATTACAAAACAGGAAAAAAAAACCATGCACCTTCACTTACATCAAGACTCTTTGGGCTCCATTACTCAAACTCAAAGGCTTCTAAACCACTATGCAAAGGCAATTTTGCTTCCTAAGTTCAACTCTGTATATGTCTTCACCCATCCATATAGGCCTCATTGCTCTCTTTCTTTCCTATCTTGAAGCTTACCTATATTTGGACAATATTCCCTGTCCTAGAAAACCTCTTATCTGGAAAACATACTAGTATGGTGTTATGTCAATGGCCCATCTTTCTGGCACCATATATTAATTTTAAACTTGCTCTCCTGGAGATAACTTCACTGTAGTTTTTGCTCAGTCTTGAGGAGTGATGACTCTCATGCTGGACTGCAAAGTTCATTTCAATTATGAGACACGGCAATGTAATGGAAAACTACTGAGGAGATCATTCTATTCTGTGGAGGCAGCCTTATGGTTACCCTCCTATATTATTTAACTCTGAGGTCTAAGCACTGAATCTTTCCTGAGTTACTGACACTTAGGAAAAAAACAAGTCAGTTTTCTTACATTTGCATTCTGTTGCCCTTCCTCCTTATATTTTAAATCAATAATTTATATGCATAATTTATTTACTATATATAATAAATACATCTTAAGTGTACAACTAAATGAATTTTTACAAAGGTATATACCCATGTAGTCATCATCACAATCAAGATGTAAAACAAGTACCTCCCCAAAAAGGTTCTCTTGTATCTTTTACAAGACAGTCTTCTTCTAAAACTCCTTGACCTAGGCAACCACTGCTTTTCTTTGTTATTACATATTCAGTTTATCATTTCTAGAGTATTATTAAAATAGGATCATGTTATATATATGCTGGTATAGCTGACTTTCACTCAGCATGCTTTTGAGATTCATTCCTGTTATGTCTATGAGTAGTGTGTTCCTTCGCATCACCAAACAGTATTGCGTCTTACAGCTATATTTCAATGTGTTTATCTTTCCACCTGTTGAAGGGCGTTTGAGTTGGTTCCACTTTGGGGTTATCAAAATAAAGCTGTCAAGTCATTCCTATTCAGGTTTCTCAGTAAACATCTAAAAGTGGAAATGAGCAGTATATAGTCAGTGTATACCTAAATACTTAAGAAACTGCTTAAGTGTTTTTCAAAGTACTTATACATTTTACATCCTCAAAAGTAGTACATGAGAATTCCACTTTGCTCCATATTCAGTCCATCATTTGGTATTGCCAAGTTTTAATAATTTTAGTCATTCTAACATCAATGTAATAGCTCACTGTGATTTTAGTTTTCACTTCCTTGACAACTTAAAATATTAATTTAATCATCCTCTGCTTACTGATCACTCCTATCCCCTTTCAAGAAGTTTCTGTTTAAATCCTTTGTCCATTTTTTTTATTGGACTGCTTGACTGCTTATTATTGACTATACATACTCTGGACATAAGTCCTTTGTCAGAAATATGCATTGTAAATATATTCTCTCAATTTATATTTTGTCTTTTCATTTTTAATAATATAGTTTAAAAGCAGAAGATATTAATTTTGAAGTACAATTATCCATTTTTTAATTTTTAATTTTTTAAAATTTTTAATTAATTAATTAATTATTTTTAGATTTTATTTATTTATTTGACAGAGAGAGAGATAGTGAGAGCAGGAACACAAGCAGGGGGAGTGGGAGAGGGAGAAGCAGGCTTCCCACCAAGCAGGGAGCCCAATGTGGGGCTCGATCCCAGGACGAAGGATCATGTCCTGAGCCGAAGGCAAACGCTTAACTGACTGAGCCACCCAGGCGCCCCTATCCATTTTTTTAAATTGGCTTCTGTATTTTGTGCTCTATCTAGAAAACCTTGCCTGATCAAAGTTTGCAAATATATTCTCCTGTGTTTTTGTACGGTTGTAAATATTTTAGTTTTTAAGTCTGAGGTCCATTTCAAATTAACTATTGGTATGATATTAGGTAGTAGTAAAGTTCTTTTCTTTTCTTTTTTTTATTTGGTTATAATGTAACTGCTTTTGCACTGTTTGTTCAAAAGACTAGAGTTCCCCTTTTAATTTCCTCAGCACATTGTCCAAAATTAATTGACTGTGTATGTGTGGGTATGAGTATATATTCTCTCTTCTGCTCCATTTATCTACATTTGTTTCCTTGTGCCAGTGTTACTCCATCCTGATTGCTGCAGCTCTATAAAAGTGCTTGAAGTCAAGTTGTGCAAGTCCACCAACACTTTGTTTCTTTCTTTGCATTTCCTTTTAAATTCTAGAATCCTTTTATCACTTTTTATCAGGGTTGGAAGGTTTTTTAATTAATTATTTAATGTATTTTAGTTGATATAGGAAGCTTCAGGGTTTTTTAGATTTCTAGGTCAGTTTTGAAAATGTATGACTTCCAAGGAATTTGTTAATTTCACTAACACTGCAAATATATCAAATCCATCAGCATAAAATTGTCCAGACTCTTCACTTATTGTTATTTTTGTCTCGTGGATCTGTAGTGATTGACTTCTCTTTCATTCCTGAGATTGACAAATATTTTTTTTCTGTCTTATTAGCCCATTTATTTTTATTTTATTTATTTTATATTTAGTTTTTAAAATTTATATATTTTTTGTCAATATAGTAGAGATTTTATTGAAACTGATTTGGTCTAATTATTTTTGTCTAATGTTTGTTAGTTTTCTATTGATTTGTGCTCTTATAATTATTTCCTTGCTTCTCTTTAATTTGAGTTTGATTTGCTCTTCTATTTCTACCTTCTAAAGTTGGGAATTTAAGTCATTGATTTGAGAACGCTTTTCTTATGTAATCATTTAAATCCTTTTTTTTTTTTGTAGACAGCTTTTATTACAGCTAACAAATTTTCATATCTTTTGTTTCATTTTTGATAATTTTGAATATTTTCCAATTTTTTTTTACTCATGGATTGTTCAGGCTTATGTTATTTAATTTCCAAGTATTTGGATATTTGGGTATTTTCTTATTGATTTTTAATTTCATTTCATTGTAGTGGTATTACATATTTGATATGACACTTACATTTATAAAGACTTGTATTATGGACCAGCAAATGGTCCATCTTGATGAATGTGCATATGAATAAAATGCATATTTTGTAGTTATTTGTTGGAATGTTTTGATATGTTAATTAGGTGAATTTAGTGGATAATGTTACATCTTTTATATCTCCACTTATTTCCTATTTACTTGATCTATTAATTAATGATAGAGTAGTGCTGAAATCTCCAACTATAATGGTGAAGTAGTCTCTTTGCACCTGTCAGTTTTACTTCATGTACTTTCAAACTCTGCTTTTTGCATTTGTGTATTCTTTTTATTGATTAATTGGACACTTTATCATTGTGAATTTTCCCTATTTATATCTTATACTATATTTTGTTCTGAAATCTAATTGCTCTCATATTAATATAGCCATCTCAGATGTTTTATAACTTCTTTTTGTATGCTATATATGTTCCATTATTTTTCTTTTTTTGTGTATTTATATTTAAATTGAATATCTATAGCATGTATCTGGCCCTTGCTTTTCCCCCCAGTTTTACTATCTGCTTTTATAGGAATGTATAGACCATTTATATTTATTGTTGTTACCAATGAAATTAGCTTCAAATCGAATAATTTGCTAATGATAATGGTATTTGGTCTCATTTTTCATTTGTTCTTAAATGTTTTTGTCCTCTCTAATATCTTTCTGACTAGTAATATTTACCATTCTAATTTATCTTCAGTATTAGCCTATTAGCTATTGCTCTTTTTTTTTTCTTTTTCTGATAATAACTCTGGAGTATTGACATGCACTTCTAACTTATCTAACTTATCACAATATTCCATCAAATGATATTACATTTGTCCACATTTTATGTAAATTTTTACAACAGTATGCTTCCATTTCTTTCCTCCTTTCCTTGTTTTATTACCATACAATTTTACTGTTTGCCCCAACACATGTTGTAAAACCTGCAATAGTCAAGCAGACTTTTTAAGAAATTAAAAAGTAATACAAATTTTATGTTTACCTACATATTTATCAACTCTGGTGCTTTTTTTTTTTTATATGGATGCAAGTTTTTAAGTTAAATCATTTTCTTTTGCTTTTTTTTGTAAAGGATTTTTTTTTAATATTTCAGTATAATTGACCATGTTACATTGATTTCAGGTGTACAACATAGTGATTCAACAAGTTTATATGTTATGCTGTGCTTGTCACAAGTGTAGCTACCATCTGCCACCATACAATGTTCTTATGATACCATTGACTGTATTCCCTGTGCTGAATTTATTCCCATGGCTTATTTATTCCATAACTGGAAGCCTGTGTCTCTCACTTCCCTTTACCCATTTTGTCCATCATCCCACCCACCTCCCCTCTGGCAACTATTACTTTGTTCTCTGTATTTGTAGGTTTGATTCCACTTTTTGTTTATCTACTTATTCATTTGTTTGTTTTTTAGATTGTACATATAAGTGAAATCATATGGTATTTGTCTTTCTCTAACTTATTTCACTTACCATAATATACTGTAGGTCCATACATATTGTTACAAATGGCAAGATCTCATTCTTTTTTTTTTCTTGGCTGAGAAATATTCATATATATATGTACATTCACACACACACACACACACACACACACACACACACCCCACACCTTCTTTATCCATTCAACTATTGATAGACACTTGGGTTGGTTCCATATCTTGGCTATTGTAAGGAATGCTGTAATCAACATAGTGGTGCATAGATCTTCAAATTACCATTTTTGTTTGCTTTGGGTAAATACCCAGTAGTGGAATTATTGGATTATATGGTATTTCTAATTTTTTGAGGAAACTCCGGACTAATTTTCATAGTGGCTCTACCAATTTACATCCCCAGCACTAGTGCACAAGGACTTTCTTTTCTCCACATCCTTGCCAACACTTATTATTTCTTATCTTTTTGATTCTAGCCATTCTGGCAGGTGTGAAGTGATATCTCATTGTGGTTTTGCTTTGTATTTTCTCAATTATTAGTGATGAAGAGCATCTTTTCATATGTCTGTTAACCATCTATATATATATTCTTTGGAAAAATGTTTGTTTAGGTCTTCTGACCATGTTTAATCAGATTATTTGAGCTTTTGGTGTTGAGTTATATAAGTTCTTTCTATAAAATGGAAAAAGATATTTGCAAATAATATATGCAGTAAAGTGTTAATATCCATTTTCTTTTGTTTTAAAGGTTTCTTTTAATATTTAATGTAGTATAAGGCTACTGGTGATAAATACATTTTGCTTTTCCCCTGCAAAAATCTTTAATTTCTGAAAGATATTTCCTCTCAATATAGAAATCCAATTGAAAATACCTCTTTTTCTTCTTTTTTTTAAATCAGCACTCTGATGCCATTTCTTTGTTTTGTGGCTTACATAATTTTTTACAAAGATGTCTGTGATTTTTCAAATGTTTCTGTAGGTAATGGATTTTTGTTCTTGAGCTGCTTTTATTTTTCTCACTTTTAATAATTTATTATATTATGACTTAGAATGGTTTGCTTTCTGTTAATCTTTTTTTTCTTTGTTTTTGTTTTGTTTTGTTTTTTTGATGATGACATAAAAATTTAAAAAAGAAAAAAAAGAACACGCTTTCTGTTAATCTTTATTGGATTGTGTTGTTACTTGGCTGTGTGGGTTTATAGTTTACTTCAAATTTTGCAAGATTTTTGTTATTTATTTCTCCAAATATTTTTTCTGACACCCCCTTATCTTAACATCCCAATTACTATATGCTAACCTGCTTAGCATATTACCATAAGGCTCCTTGATCCTTCATCTTCATGATATTTTCTTCTGTAGTGTCTAATCTACACAACACTGTCTACTAAATTTTCCATTTTAGACATTGCATTTTTTATCTTTTAATATTTTTTTTATTTTCATATCTCGTATTTCTTTTCTTATTAAGCTTATCTTTTATAGTAAATCATTAAGTCTATTACACTTATTCATGAGAGCTTCATTAACATAATTTTCCATCTTATTTCTGGATTTAAACTGCATTTTTTTTACTTTCTTTTTAATTTCTAGTAATTTTTGTTTGGATACTGAACATAGTGATTTTATAATGCTGAGTTAAATTTCTGTATCCCTTTAAAGAATGTTGCACTTTGATCTGCCTAGTAATTAAAGAGTTACTTGCAGATTTTTGGATAATTTCAAGATTTTTTGTTTCTTTTTGTTTTAGTTTTTTATCATTGGTCTATAATTCTTATAACCTTTGACAAGCTTAACCCTACTACTGAGGCATAACCCTTCTGAGGTCTCTACTGAAAGCTCCATTCATTCAAAGATATATTTTTCACACTGGTTGGTGAAAATGCAAATGATTCCAGATCTATGAATTCAGGTGAATATTACTTCCCCCTAAACTTATGTGTGACCCATCTTGTCAATTTTTACCCTATGTGTACACTGATTGTTTTTGATTGTTATTGTCAAAGATTAACAGTAAATCTATACAGATCTAAACAGTAAATCTGTGGGGCTCTGTTATTGCTGTGGAAGGTCCTCTTTCTTATGCTGTGATCTGGAAATTTCCCCAGGAGGAAAATTCTAGTAAATGTATAACATACCTTATTTGTTTCCCTTTTTTCAAAGATCACAGTCGTGTGTTTCTTTTTATTTAATGTCTGAAAACAGTCATTTCATTTTTTTTTTTTGGCTTGTTTTCTAGAAGTATATAGATGGAAGATAAGTCTCGAAATTATTACTCCATTATGGCTAGAATTGGGAATCTTTCCCTTCTTTCCCTTTGGATGATAACTCTACTTTATGGCTCTAAGTTTTTCATTTGCAAGGTCAAAAGATGGAGGTCATATTTGTCTTGGATTGGATAAAAAGTCATAATAGGAGCTCCAGGGTGGCACAGTCAGTTAAGCATCTGACTCTTGGTTTCAGCTCAGGTTGTGATTGTAGGGTTGTGAGATCGAGCCCTGTGTGGGGCTCTGTGCTCAGCACAGAATCTGCTTGGGATTCTCTCTCCTTCTCCCTCTGTCCCTGCTGCTCATGCATTCTCTTTCTCTCTAAAATAAATCTTTTTTAAAAAGTCATAATAATTGGCTTAAAATAAAATAGATTATTCAAATAGATAAAAGATTTGACTAAACACACACACACAAGGTGTATTTTCTACAAAGATATTCTGCTTAAAACAGAATCTCAGGACTTTCATCAAAAAAGATGAGGCTGTTTCAGATGTTCCCTTGGGTGTAAGAATGTGGTCATTTACAAACAATCTGTAATAATCTATGGAAGATTTGGAACTTATCGATGATAATGAAAATTCACAGCTTTGCTGTGCTGTGTACAAAAAGCTTTCATCTGTCCACTACTAGTTTAATATAATGTGCTTCTCTACCCTGGAAAGCACTAGGGGTGATAACGTGAATTATGCTTCTATAGCACTATATCATAAAGAATAAGAAAGTGTATACATAAGATACACTGTACTCATTGCTAACATGATGCTTCTTTTGAACTGAAGTATCACAACTATTTCTAGTTGTTTTGTGACATAATGCCTTGAAAACCAAGTATAGTACTACATCTTGATGAATTTACCAAATCACAATTTAACTGGGGGAAAAAAAGAACTGTCAATGACATCGACATAGTAAACCACATGTCTCTGAAATAAAAAGTGTATCCTGCATCCTGGAGAGGTTTTCAGAGAAGTGGTATTGATCTTAGGGACTAAAGACAATTTCAGTATTCTAGAATTTCTAGTTTATATTAGATGTGTGTAAAGTGTCCAAAGACTAATGTAATGCTTGATTGGACTATTATTAACATAAAGTGGGAGTTTTCTCCTGGGAATGCTATGAATTAGTAGAACCAAAACTTTAAGATAGAGGAAAAACTATGGTCCCTAAGCAGCTACAGGGCAACTTGGAATTTCTCAATTTAAATATGGCTATGTCATTTTTACCATTAATCATTCTTGAATGGTTAATTTGAATAATACTTGACATACACTATCTCAGAAATCCTATACTTTGTTTTAATATTAGCTAACACCATTTTTTTGGTATAAGTGACTGCAAATATTATGGAATGACTGTATCTTGTTTGCATTGAGATTCCAGAGGTCAGTAACATTCAGATTAAATCAGGAGGAAAGTCACTGGGAGCATTGCTAGAATATAAAGTGTGTCTCTTACTTGCCAAACACCTAACTGCAAAATTTACCATTTGTCACTCTTTAGAACTTGCCATTTGATGTATGCCTAGAATTTGACATATTATAGATTTTCATCAATTCCAACTATAGGGATGGGTTCTAACCTCCTTAAATGAAATGGATAAAGCAACAAAATACTATGGAACACAGAAAATATGAGGAAAAGGACCACTACTCATGTTGAAAATGATTTCCACATGAACATTATTCCATTTTTTTTTCTTAATTCTTTGAAGAAGTACATACTCACTCCCTAGTCTTTTCCCTTTATAATAACAGGTATTCAAACATTTTATCTGATTTGACAGCTTGCATGTATAAAAAAAAAAAACCAGTGTTGGTTTTCATTTTCTTTGACTTTTTCACATTACAAAGGACTGTATTAATGCTGCATTTTATAAATTAAAGTAGACCTGATTGCTTCCCACAATTGATCTTGCTGAAATAGTGCATGTGGCTTGTAGATCAACTGATTTCAACATTATGGTAAAGGCAATTTAGAGTTACATTCTATGTAAGCAGAAATATATAAAAAATCTAGACAAAAGAGCCATTTATAGCATGACTATGTGCCTCGATAATATTCAGATGTCTGTGTTCATTTGCAGTTCTATTGCTGGAACCCATAACTGGATTGGTCTGCAACGGTGTAAATTTAGCTCACCAAAAAACCATTTGCTGCAAAACAATCTATTGAAACAAGTGGCCCTCCGATAAAGATTTTTTTTTTATTGAAATCTTACAAATAATGGTACAACGAAAGTCCTGAAACAGCGCAGTGCTCACAGAAACTGAGTATGGCCATAGAGGATAAGAATGGTGAACAAAAGACAAGCCTCTACTTTTATCGAACCCCTGCCACACATTTACTCTCCTACGTTTCCTTTGCTCCCTCTACTCAGACAGCATATGTGGAATAGTTTCTGAAAGGTGCAATTGAGATTATCATGAAAAATGGCACAAATAAATTAGAGAATGGATTTCTCTGTCTCAAATTCATTACTTTCCTATGCCCCTATAAGACTTTTGCCTCCCCACCCTCTTTTCTCTGAAAACTAAAAGTGAAAAGCATATTTTTCTCCTCTACTGAATATATAATACTACATAATGCATCATCTCAATAAGGCACCATGGGAATAGACATAGGCCCCTTGATTGGCTATAGTCAGGTAAAAATTAGATGACAACAGACATGTCTTCTTTCTGCACCTTTGCAAAGTATAGTCGTGCTTGAATAAAAAAGCTAACCGTGTGACAGTCTAAAAACTATGTAATTTGCTGACTATTTAAAAATGCCTAGAGATTGGGGCGCCTGGGTGGCTCAGTCATTAAGCATCTGCCTTCGGCTCAGGTCCTGGGATCGAGCCCCACATCAGGTTCCCTGCTCCACGGGAAGCCTGCTTCTTCTCCCACTCCTCCTACTTGTCCCTCTCTCACTGTGTCTTTCTCTGTCAAATAAATAAATAAAATCTTTAAAAAAAAATGCCTAGAGAGTCTCAAGAACTGAATTCATTTTCTTTTTTCAGTTTGTATCTAAAGATCATAGCTATTCTATGAACTGCCTTTTTAGGTATCATCTCTTAGGTCAATATATCTTTAAGTCATGTCTCTTTAAGAGATATACTTAAAATATGCCAAAAGATGCTTTTTATACTTGTATTTGGTTGTGAGAAGTTAGAAGTGAGGGTTGATGGATGGTTATAACAAATTGGTGTATATGTATTTAAGTCTAATTTATTGTCATAGAATTGGAGAAGCTTTGCTACACCTGTCTTGAGTTTTCTACCCTCCTTTAGTAAACTTACTGAAGTAACCCAAAGCAGTTTCAAAGAAATAGGATCCCTACACATATCCCAGAGATCGAAATCAGGCCTAAAATAGTCTTAAGGCACTATTACGTATACCATTCTGTTGGATTTAGATTGAGATTACAAAAGACCCCCTCAAAAGATATACTGGTCTAATTGACTCTCTGATTTTATCCTTCTCCTTTCAAGGCAGATTCATTGAGATCAAGACCCATTTTTATCCCTTCCTCTGCCCCAGTTCCCTTATATTCTAGCTGGTACCTAGTAGGTAATCGATATATGTCTTTAATTAATGAGTGAAAAAATCAATTACCTGTCCTGCCTTTCAAGGTTTTTGGTAGATTCTATGCCACTGTAGAATGAGTAGGTTCTGTTGTTTATAAAATAGTTACAGGTGGAGGGGAGGAAGCTATATTCCTGTTATACCTTAAGCCAGAGATATTTTTTCCTGGGAAAATGTATAGGGTATCAGGAATTCTTCAGAATAGATATAAATATCCTATGAAGAGCACCCAATTTTCCTGCTACATCTTCTACATAAAAAAAACAAAAAAACAAAAAACAAACAAACAAAAAACCTACTTGGAAATAATTTGATTTGAAGCTAAATTCCAGTTCTTGTGTTCCACCCAAACCATCAAGGTTTTGAGAACATTCCACTGTACCTGATATGATAGAACTAAGCAGAGCAAACACCAAAAATATCTAACACTACACTTTCTTAGAAGTTAATAAAGACAGATTTCAGAAACAGAGATGCCATACTAGAATATGGGTAGAAATGCACCCCTCCTATATTTACTCTTTATTGCTAATGATTATTGGAAATCATAAAAACCAGGAGGCCTTTATTTCTAAATTATTATTTCAGTTGTAAATACATCATGGAATGCTACAAAAATATTAGTAGGTGGTAAATGCAATTTAGACAGGATGAAGCTTACATATAGAATTATCATAAACATGGATACATCCAGGGGAGGAAAAATGGCAGTGTGACCATCTTGGGGCAGTATTGAAGAATGCACTAGATGAAATGTGTTGCCGAAAAAAGTTGAGTAACAACCTCTTGGGAACTGTAAGGAGCTCTTAGCACCGAGCAGCCCATTTTTCAGTCTAAGGTTCCATTCAATCCCTTGTCTGCTCCTTTCATCGCTTAAATTCTTAATATCTGTGCACAACACTATCTCTACCAATAGATTATAAATTCCTAGTGCACAGTGACTAAAGTCTTATTCATCTTTGTATCTTCCAGTATGCCTGAAGAAATTACATGGTCTTGGCTGTATAAATGCTAGTCATTTAAGTCTAAAAGATGACACATAATACAAATATATCGTACTTAGTTAAGTCTTACCCAGAAAAGGAAGAATATAGATGTCCTGTTAGGCCTTTATCTCCCTAAAGAAGTAGGGTTTTGTAGATTTTTACTTCTGATTTCCATGAGGTTATTGCCTACTTTTCTTGACTAAGAACCACATCAAGTCTATACTTTAACTGGCCATATTTTTCAGAAGATTGATGATTCAATCTTGGGCAAGATTGCCAAAGCATCAATATACCATAAAATTGTCTACTTCCCTAATTTAAACAATGAAGCAGATTAAAGCAGTTTGAGAACAGCAATGAAAATATTATGCCATTGGAATGCAAATGCAGACAGCCTGAGGCTGTTTGATTCCCACCAACGTAATTACATTTAAGCAATATAAAAAAAACTTTCCCCTTAAGGGAAGATCTATTCCTTCCCAGAAATAAGTTGTGTCCTCCAGTCTACAGCATGCTAATATGGCATCTCTGTAACAAGGCGGTATTGCCTCTAAATGGGTATATTTGGCTAAAATATGAAGGACTTTGAGTCTTTTTCCCACTTTAAGATTAGGTGATATTAAATATTTTGATTCACTGTTCTTTTAGTTCTACAATTGGCTTCAACCAGGTTTCTGTGGAATCTAGTTTCATTCTTTGGCCCAAAACAACACATCAAACACAAGTCGTCTTGAAAATAATAGGCATAAGGAGTCACTTCTTTTACTCACTTAATTAACTGAACCAAATTGACTATCTCCTGAGAAGTAATCAATAATAAAATTTAGAAAAATATTCTATTATTTTTTAGTGAGGAATCTGTTTTATTATAGAGACAGAGCCTTTGCATGATTCAGCCTCTGTCTATTACTTTGTTTAGGTCAAAGGAATTAAGTCCAAGTTTGTACAATTACAAATAAAACTGAACCTGTTTGTATGACTAGCTCAGAATGTTCAGGAAAGAAATCTTCCCCACCTTAAAAAAAATTATTTGATGACTAATGCAGACATCTTGAATGAAGAAAAGAAAATTAATGTTAAGTAATTGTTAATGTACATATGTTGAGACATAAATACATTTATGTGTAACTACATGAACATATACTACTTACCTATCCAAATTTCACAGTATTTTATAGAGATCCAAGAAGAGTAACAATAAATCCTATTCAAGAATAAACCAATACTTTAACAATTTCAATAATTTTGTATACTATTTCCAAAACTTGTAAAGGGTATTTTTTTTAATATAAAAAGAATGTGGGGCGCCTGGGTGGCTCAGATGGTTAAGTGCCTGGCTCTTATTTTGGCTCAGGTCATGATATCAGGGTTATGAGCTTGAGTCCCACGTCAGTCTCCACACTCAGCATGGAGTCTGCTTGAGATTTTCTGTCTCCCTCTGCTTCTGCCCCTCCCCTGCACTCACACGCTCTCTCTCTCTCAAAATAAATAAATAATGAAAGAAAGAAAGAAAGAAAGAAAGAAAGGTTGAAAATTAGAATACTCTATAAAATTGAATTTTCTGGTCAACTGAGAGAAATTACATATTTGTAAATCATTACAGTTTTGAAATTATAACTAGAATTAAACTAAAAAGCACTTATAACAAAATAATGTAAAATGGGTTAATATTAGCCTTAGCCTAAACTGAGTTAGTTTCAATCAAGGTCTCACTTTGTTATAGGGTTATCATTATGAACAAACATGGCCTTTGTATATATGCTGATGTAGACCAAGGAAGAGATTAGCCTACATCCTATATTATGACATATCCTAAAATTTGTCCTTTCTTAAAAAAATATGGGTGAGAAGCCTTCTAAATCTTTCATCTTTCTAGATGTTAACATTTAAGATGGTAAGATTTAATATTAGGTTTATTGCAAATAACATGCTAAAATATGGAATAAGTATAAATGAACGGTGCATTCTCTTAAGTACCACTGTATTATATCTTACTTCATCTAAAGATGTACCTTCTTTGAAATAAGCATGTTAGTAATTTTTAAATGCATTTTAAAAAATAAGTTCACCTTGAGATAAAATTCTTGCATAAGACAGCTACTCTTATAAATTATATATGGGCATGGACATATGTAGAAAAACTCAACGCTTAAATGAAATTAAAAAACAAACTCAACAGGTTTTTTCTAAGAACTACTAACGGTAAATCAACTTGATACATTTTATGCGAGTTTTCAAAGCCACATGAGCTGCCCTCACTCCATATCTAGGGCTTGTGCTGAACTGTATAGGATTACAGAGAAGTGGGTCACATTCCCCACCCTTTGGAAGTTTATTTTCAAGGTATGAAAGTAAAACTAACATGCACTAAACATTTGGAGAATAATAAAAAAGAGAATATAAATATATACAAGAGAATATTGAATAGGGAAAATGTTCTAATCAGGAGAATTTTTTTTCTGTTTCAGGCTGAAACCATGTCATTGCCAATGGAAAATGGAAAACTGGCAATATAAGCATCCATTTACATGAGAAATTACCCAAGTACCCCCACACATACTGCCTTCCGTGCACAATACAAAGTGGTTCCATTTTCAGTAGAACATATGCTAAATGTTTAAGCTCAAAGATGATTTAGACAAAATGGAAAGGATTTTTTAAACATTTATTTTACACTTTACAGGATTCATTTAGATTGGCAGATGTTCCAAAACCCAAAGAAAAGTAACTTAACCAGCTAGTGGAAAAGGCAGTGTTTGCAAAGGCAAGAGGGAGGAAAAAAAAAAATCCCTGACTTTGTAACATTCAGTATCAGAAAACATATGAATGAATGAATGAATGAATACATGAAAATTCCAGGGGAAATCTAATAGTTAAAATACTGATGGACTTTTAAATTCTTTCAGGTACCTGCAACAAATGATATATTGATTTTGCTGTTAAACGGCACAGCTGTAACCAACACATTAGACACAGAGGATGAAAGCAATGACTAAAAGCACCTTATTTCATCTGTCACACCTGAGGCACTGCCTTCTTCAGGCCTTTGGTGTATTAGCACAGAAAATCAATTAGGTAAAGAGCTGAACAAATGAAGGGAGAATAAAAAAGGTCTCATTCACAAAGTATCTGGGATATCAACAAGCCCAGGAGACTTTGGTAAACTATATGATATCTCTAAATAAACCATAACAACTTTTTCTGAACTTTTAAAAGTCAGTGATTATGTATCACAGATTGCTCTAAACCTATTTTGGAAGGTTCTCAGCCATTAAACCACCTGATAAACACAGTAGAGTATTTTCAGCTTCAAGTTTAGTACATATGCATCTCTTAAATCATAAAATATTGTGTCCAAAAAAAAAAAAAACCTCAGTGTAGTTACTCCCTTAACAGATTCTTAAAATGATTATATACATGAATCTTCAGGTAAAGATCATTGTTACTTAACATTTGTGTGGCCTGTTCTGTGCTTGCATATGGCCCCCAAATTTTCAGTGTAACCTAATAATTTCCTCAGCCATAAAAATAATCAATTTTTATCATAGAAGTCATATGGCTCCTGTTTGAGTTTTAAGTAGACAAAGCACTGAGCGCAGGATCAACCTCAGGGATTTTAAGTACCATGATATTAATTTTTCTTCAAGGAACTTATTTTTTTTTCCTACAAAGAAAATCAAGCTGCTTCTTGAAAGGGATCTCATAAAGTATCAGAGGGAATGTGTGGAAGCCACATTTGGACACTGCTATTAAGTTTTATGGCCAGTGCTTATCCCTTTTTGTGCCACTTCCCCAAATTATAAAAGTATCTCTTCTTTATATCTTTAGTTCTTTTACTACTAATATCTACCACCTCATCAATTTCCCAGTCATTGCCTCTTCATCTCATTTCCCAATAGCTATTAATCTAGAATCTCATGCTTCTCCTCCCTTCCTTATCTTTTTCCCGTAAAACCCTTGACAATTCAATATACAGAGCTCTATAAGCTCCAGCTCCACTCTGACCAAAATCCCATAACCTCTTGCATTTGCTTATGCCCTCTGCCTTTTCATATTAACCACTGATGTTCGGCTATCAGGACCTTTCCCATGAAAACCCAATTCTTCCACTTCCCTGTCTACTGGTTTGCTTCTCATTCCCCAGGCCCAATATCAGCCACTAACTCTCTACATCCTGCTTATTCCACTGAAATTCGAATAAGGGTATTCATTGTGTGTGTGCTCTGTTTCAGGCATTGGGCTCCCACTTTTGTATATATAAAAGCATATATAATTTAGTCATTTGAATCTCAGAAAATCTGGCCACCCTACGACTCATTTTTACAGGAGACAAATTTAGAGAAGGTAAGAAACTTTCCACACCCATTCAAGATTTGCTCTTTGTTACCTCTCGCTAGGAAATACCTCTAGCATTCTTTCTTTGTACATAATAATTTACCAGATCAGCTCTTTGCCATCTTGGATTGTTTGGGGTTTTGTTTGTTTGTTTCAGTAAGAACTCTAGGGCTTTGATTACAAATGGAGTTGACTGCTAAGGAGCCCCTTCTCCAGTCTTTCTTCTCCACCCTCTTCCTCTCAACATAACCCTCCAGGTTAGGTCCCTAGGGCCATTAAGGAAGAGGAATCTGAGGAGAATGAAAAGGGGCAATGCTTTCTCCAAAGTCCTCTGAAGCGCAGAGTCCTCCTAGCTCTGGACTAGCTCTGAGAATCTTCTGGTAGAAGGGGTGAGAGATTCAGCTCTCATCTTCAGGGTCTTCCATGTCTATGTCCTGGGGTACTTTCGTCTTCTTTTGCCCTTTGGGCTCTGCCTCACTAGTCCCGGATGGCTTTGTAGGGGTTTCCACTTCAATGACAGCTTTCTCTTTCTGGGCAAGCCAGGTCTGTGGAAGGAGTTTTCGGTGCTTCTTCACAGAGTAATGTTGGCATGTACACCTGACACCCGCTTTTTGAGGTGGTGCTGCATGATCAGCCCATCGTCTGTCACAGCCGGAATCATGGGTGCTTCAGTCGCCTCTCCCGCTTCAACACCCGCCAGAGCTTGAACAGCTTCTTCTCAGCTACATTCAAGGCCGCTTGATCTTTCCCTGGGGAGCTCCCAGGGCTGCACCACCATCTTGGATTGTTATAAAGCCTCTAGAAGAAGAAATAAAAATTCATCTCCAATATTTCCAAAGTGCTATCTAGAGGAGCTAATAAATGGTGGAAATGTGCAAGATATGAGAGAGTGCTCAATGTCCTTTTGGAGATTAAAGGGTGTGTGTGGGTGTGTGTGTGTGTATATATATACACACACACACACATGCTTATATCTATATCTCTTTCTCAATATATGTATATATCAAGAGAGATGAAAGATAATATAAACATGAAATTAAGAGAGGAAAGCAACAGGACAGGCCTGCCTAATGTATATGGTATATATTAAAAGTCAGTTTAAGTTGTTGTTCAGGAAATAAACACAAAAGAAAGTGGATATTAACAGGACATATGATTCAAAAGCAAGCCCCATCCACTTCACAATTTCCCTAAGATATAATGCTATTTTATAGGAATACTTCATATATGAAATGCTCCTTTCAGTACAGAATACACTAGATCAGAACTCAATCTGTTTTTCAATGAATATAATGTGAATTTGGGTATATTGTCTGAACTCAAATTTTCCAAGGTCAAAATAAATATTGGGGACTATCCATTTTCAGTTATGCTGTTGAGGAAACTCTGAGAGTTCTTTTGCTAAAAATTTACACTTTGAAATGTGACATGTGAACATTCTGCTTGGTGAGCACCTAATAACTATTTAGTGACAAAATAAGACAGTTGGTAACATTTGCATAATTTATGCGAGATTTTATAGACTCATATTGAAAGCAAGAATAATAAGCTTCTATGATTTTGGTACCTATATTTTGTGACTATCAACTGCTTGATTCAAAAGTATGCCATATAATGAAATAATTTGCAGTATATAGCCAGAGGTTTTTAAAAAATCTACAGTTGATCATGTTGTAAGCTATCACATTAGAATATGAGGATGTTTTCTTTATTAATAGCAGTACATGGATGGTTCTGAACCTGGACTGCTCAGACAAATTTTGAAGATTTCTGCATATTTTGCAGTCAACAAAATATACTGTACTTTTGTACAATTTCTCATGGCAACAACACTTAAGATCACACATAGTTGAGGTTATCAGAAATGCATGTCTTGGTGGTATAATTTTAGCACTTGCTCATGGAAGAAAGATTCACGTCAGTTTCAGATTTTACCCAGTTTTCCAACTGCTAAGTACAAACAAAAATCTCTATCAATCTACTGAAAGTAAACAATTCTGTTGAAATTGGTATCCTCTGATCACATGGACATCTTATAATTTGATAAGGCAATTTAGAATAGCGCTAGATGTCCCAAATGTTTAAAAGTCCAGCTTTTACCCAGATGACTTGGATGTTACCACTAAGTACATTATAGGCAGAATAGTACAGAATGACTTTCTAAGTACTTCAGATATTAAGTAAGAGTCCTGCTTGATGCCTTAAAGTCTCTTTATCAATATCAATTCTTTTCCATAAGTTAATGTCTCCAAAATGGCTCTTTTGAAATGCAACTCTATTAGCTGGGAAGGTAGTACATTGTTCCATTAGCCTGTGAGGAGGAATTACTTAGCAAGGTCCTCAGGGAATGAATATCAACAAATAAATTTTGATAAAGGAGGGAAATGAATATTAGAAAAAAATCTGAGCATGGATCTTTGCTCAACCAAATAGGCCCAGATGGGTCATTCCAAAAAACCAGCAGAAGGGCACTTTTGAGGAAGCACAACTAAAGATGAGGTTATGCCAAAGCACAATTTTCCCAGAGTTTTATAGGGCTCTGTAGGGAAAATTCTAGAACATTCTTTATGGTTACAGAGTATGTGGTTCACACTCTTCTGCCTCCACTTCTTCTGTAAAATAGGGATAATGATAAAAGCTGCATCATCATAGATAATTCATTGAGATGAAAATGTAAAGCATTTAGAACTTTACAATAATATTAACATTTTAAAAATGTAGAGATGCATTAATATTGCAACACAGCATCCTGGCACCTTCTCCATTTTACATTTTAAAAAGTACTATTACTGTTATGAATTATTCATATTCCAAAAAGCCAATGTCCTAAAAAAGAAAAATAAAATTATTTTGCATAGTGTTTTATTTTCTGCAGCACCATCAAGGGTTCTTGATTTTTATTTTTTCTTTAACCTAGTGAAATGTCTGAAACCTTCCTTTTCATGTTAGAGAATGAATTTCAAACCAGTTGTAGCAGCTGTCCTCAATTTTCATTCCTAGCAAATGAACATATTTTTAAACGATATTACAGGGTATTTTTCACACTCCTCCTAGATGATAGATAAATTCTTCAGGCACTTCTCATTGCCAGTAAATGGGCGCTCTTGTTGCTATTCCAATAAAGTGAGCATACACAAGAGTCTCTGGGAGACTGATAATCTCATACACAATTCCATTTGTCAGCTCCCTGTAGTCTACAAGCTTGTCTTCGAGGAGACTTCACCTGCATGAGGATTTCAGGATTAGGTTTTTCTATGTAATTTCACTCTCTAATAATGGGATTTGGTGAGCACTTTCTCAATTATTTCTGCTTCCTAAGGTCAGGCTACAGAGGTAAATGTAGAGATTTATGCACTTAATTCCCTGTGGATCAAGATGAAAATACTCACTTTCATTCTTACTTTTTATTTATTAAACTTTTACACAGCTCATATTTCCTCCAATTTGCAGGCTACCATGGTGGCTTAATTTTTCTTTCTCTCCCTTGCTTCTCTCTCTTTCCTCCCTCCTTCTTTCCTTCCTTCCTTTCCAGTAGTCAAGAAATATGTATTAGTGTTTCAGTTCCAGTATATTTTCTTTTCCTTTTGAGAAACAGCCCTGTTTGTGACTTTATATTATAATACACAGAGAATCATACAGAAATACATTTATACACAAAACTAAATTCTCAACTATAATTAGTTGAATGTGGACCAAGTCCCCCTTTTGCCATCAACCTCAAAAATCTCAGTGTAAGCGTTAATAACCCTCTTAAGAGCATAATGTCACATTTATTTGATCTCCAGGGCTTTGATTTGTCATCCCAGTTCAACTTTCACCATAGTCATTAGCCACTCTGATATTTCCTTCTTTGAATCTAATCTTTCTGCCACCTTTCTCATGTTCTTCTAATAATAGAACAATTTCTTAATTCTCACTAAGATCTTTAACTCTTTTCCTTCCTATTTTCTCACTGCCAACAAAAAAGGGGAATGTCTTTTAGAATCTAATGGACCTGTCATTTAGGGCTCAGACACTTTCAAGTTGTGTTGCTTTGGCTTACTATTTAACTCATATGAAACTCATTTTCCCAGTGGAGAAAAAAGTGATTCTATTACATATAACTCCCAATTCTGTCAAAAACTCTAAAGATAATATCTATAAAACAACATAATGCCTGGCACCCAATCATTGTTACAAATATCATGAAAATAGTCAACATTGCCTTTATCCACAGAGTTAATCAGTATCATCTTCATCACTGACTAGTCTATAATCAAGTATCAGCTGTATTTTTCATCACAATAGTTTTTTTTTAAGGTAAATGTTTTGAAGTATAACTCATATGTAGTAAAATTTAACCTGTTTAAGTGTTCAGTGCTTGAATTTTGTCAAATGTTATAGTCATATATTCACCACTGCAGGCAAGATATAGGACAGTTACTTTGACCTGAAAATAATGTAGTTAATCTCCTACCCCAAACTCCAGCTAGGGGCATTCACTGATGTTTTTCTTTCTGTAATTTTGATTTTTTTTTTTTTTTGGTATTATCCAATGGAAGTAGAATCAAAGAATATGTAGCCTTTTGAGTTTGACTTCTTTTAATTAGCATAATGCATTTGAAATTTGTTCATGTTGTAACATGTATCTGAGGTCCATTCACATTCCATTTTATTACTGAGTAGTATTCCGATGTATGAATGTCTCCATGATTTGTAATCTTTTCTCCTGTAATGGTCATTGGAACTATTTAGGGGTATTGATGATTATGACTAAAGTAACTGTGATTACTCACATACAAGTTTTTATATGGAGATATTTTCATTTTCCTTGGACAAATGTCTAAGGAAGGTATTGCTGATCATATGATAAGTATTATGTTTATTTTTATAATTATTGTCAAACACTTTTACAAATTAATTGTAACATTTTGGATTTCCACTGGGTAGGTATGAGAATTCTGATTACTGCACACTCTTTCAAGCACTTGATATTGTTTTTATTCCTTGTTTTTGTTTTAATTTACTCATTCTGATAGATGTGTAATTTTATCACATTATCCAACAAAATAATAACAATGTTGACCATAATTTCAAGTTTATGTGCTATTTGTAATCTTTGGTAAAATGTAGGCTTAAGTATGCCACCTATTTTTAAAATTGTATTGTCTGTTTCCTCATTATTTAATTTTGACAGCTCTATATTTTGGATTCCAGTTCTTTATCATATATGTGTTTTACAAATATTTCTCCCAGTCTGTGTTTTATCTTTACATTTTCTTTACAGTGCCTTATAAGGAGCTAAAGTTTTTAATTTTGATTAAGTCCATTTGTTTCACATTTTGTTCTGTGATTCATGCTTTATCCTCTCTGAAAAATTTTTATCTTACAATCTAACAATGTTTTTGCATGTTTTCTTCTAAAAGTTTTATCATTTTAGGTTACACTTTAGATCTATGTCCATTTGGAGTGAATTTTTTTTCTGTCTTCAACGTTTTTTAAATTTTATTGTTATGTTGATCACCATACATCACATCACTAGTTTTTGATGTAGTGTTCCATGATTCATTGTTTGCGTATAACACCCAGTGCTCCATTCAATACATGCCCTCTTTAATACCCCTCACCAGGCTAACCCATCCCCACACCCCCCTCCCCTCTAGAACCCTGTTTGTTTCTCAGAGTCCATAGTCTCTCATGGTTTGTCTCCCCCTCCAATTACCCCCCTCATTTTACCCTTCCTATTATCCTCGTATTTTTTTTTAACATATAATGTATTATTTGTTTCAGAGGTACAGGTCTGTGATTCAACAGTCTTACACAATTCACAGAGCTCACCATAGCACAAACCCTCCCCGAGTCTATCACCCAGCCATCCCATCCCTCCCACCCCCCAACACTCCAGCAACACTCCGTTTGTTTCCTGAGATTAAGAATTCCTCATATCAGTGAGGTCATATGATACATGTCTTTCTCTGATTGACTTATTTCGCTCAGCATAATACCTTCCAGTTCCATCCACGTCGTTGCAAGTGTCAAGATTTCATTTCTTTTGTTGGCTGCATAATACACCATTGTGTATATAT
>NC_138376.1:71145229-71155321 GCF_054177405.1 Leptonychotes weddellii
CCCACTCCAGCAACCCTCAGTTTGTTTCCTGCGATTAAGAATTCCTCATATCAGTGAGGTCATATGATACATGTCTTTCTCTGTTTGACTTATTTCGCTCAACATAATACCTTCCAGTTCCATCCACGTCGTTGAAATTGTAAGATATTTAAGATATTGTTCAAGACAGGAATGTATCTTTTTACCTTTTCATATACCAAGCATTCATCCATAAGTCTGTGTAGTACTTAATCAGTTTTGGAGCACTGGTCAAACAGAACCACAAAATTGCATGAATTTAAAACTTAGAGCAATCATAGAAAACATCTAGATCAGAGGTTTGCAAACGGTTTTTATAAAGGGTCAAATAGAACTATTTTAAGCTAGGCAGACCAGATGATCCTGCCATAACTATTCAACTTCACCACTATAGCATGAAGGCAGCCATAGACACTATGCAAACAAATGGATGCAGCTGTGTTCCAATAAAATTTTATTTACAAAAAAGACAATGAGCCATAGCTTGTCAACCTCTAATTTAAGAGATTCATTTGATCCTTATGGACACAGACTCAGAAAGATGTTTTTCCCAAGAAGAAAGCAGTACAAAATGGCAGAATGAGAGTTAGAATATCTTTAGCAGTATCTAGTTCTCTTTTCAGAAACCCCAAAGCCAAAGGGGTTAGTAAATTAAATGCACAATAATATTTTAGTATATAAATAACATAAAATTCAACTTAGTATAATGAGGATTTTTTTTTTTTAAATGTCTTTGGAAATGGCTTGTTGTTATGGTGTAGGACTAGGAATATCCAATTTAGTCTTTCATTTATCATATCAACTGAATTAGAAATATAGTGTAACTTTATTCTATTACTCATATTTTCCATTCTTTTTACCATAATCATTTGAAAAGTGACTGATCCATTGTTCAGTTTACTTAATATCACAACCTTAAGAGTAAAACATAAATTTGAGACTTAAGTGTCAAAAATACCTCAGAACAGAAAGTAATGCAAGGATGGGATTTCTACATCACTGCAGAATTAGAAAAGACACAGGTGCCCAGTTTTATTGAGCTTCTGAATCAGTGGAATCCATAAAAAATAAGATTGTTTGCATTTTCAGGAAATAACTGAAAATAGTCTATTCATATTAAAATAGACTCCTAAGATTTCTGTGCCAGCATTAAAACTCTTATTCTGTAATGATTTAAGTAGCCTCATACAGCAAAAGGACTGGCTTTACAAGCTTTGCAGAATTGTATTACATCTGCTGTTATGTAAAACTTTAATTTAGAGTATACTTAAAAATCAATTGTACGATATATGAGATTTATTCTTTCTCTAACTTATGGGAAGGTATTTTTAATAGTCTCCTATGGAAAATGTTTTACTATATTTAGGCATATAATAGATTTCTTAGAAATTTCAAATCTTGTCATGTTTCAAGGTAACTGTATCATTATTATTTAATCAACATCGTTTACACAATATATCCTAATAAACAAACCAAAAGTAGATAAAAATGTAGAGAAAATAGAAATAATTTCAATTTATTTTTTAAAAATATTTATTTATTTGAGAGAGAGAGAGCACATGAGAGCGACGGTGGGGAGAGAGGGAGAGGGAGAGAGAAACCCAAGCAGATTCCATGCTGAGCACAGGCCCAACACGGGGCTTGATCTCAGGACTCTGAGATCATGACCTGAGGTGAAACCAAGAGTCAGATGCTTAACCGACTGTGTCACCCAGGTGCCCCCAAAATAATTTCAATTTTTAATTAATCTAAATTAGATATATTTTCTTTAAAACTAGTATCCATATGTATTAATTGTATTTGGCCATGCATAATAGAAGTCTACATTCAGAGTAGTGTATTAGGAGGGAAGATAATGTTCTTTGATAAATATCTCCTTCCCTTACTGGGTCTGTGGTCTTGGGTATTATTTAATTTCTTTATGCACTTTTCCAAGCTGGGACTAATATCATCTGCTATTTCTACAGAGGAGGTTTTGCCTGATACCAATATATGTAAATGGCTTAGCATAGGACCTGACATATTATATGTATACCATAAACATTAAATATCATTATTATGAGTTCTGGGAATCACCCTGCAAGAAGAGCCAAACAAATCTGAGCTCTTTCTATCAGAGGTCTGATAGAAAGAGAAAAAACATCTGAGGAATTTTGTGCTATTTTCCCATTAAAACTAGTTTATTTTGTTATACAGTAAATGTGTGTCAGTCCCTCTTTTAGGTATTTGTGATACATCCATGAACAAAGCAAACAAAATCCTGATCACAAATGGCAAACATAATAAAGAAGTAACTGTAAACTATTTTCAAATGTGATAATATAATATATATGAATATGTATATATACACATACATATATGAAAAAGTAAAGTAAAATAGGGGAATTTAATGAGAACTGTGATGTCACAATATAAGTGGTGGGAGGAGCAATAGGAAAATCAGTTTAGGACTGATTTTAGGACTGACTTATTGAGAGTGACTTTGTACAAAGATTTGAAGAAGGTGAGTTACCAATTCAGATGTTTTTGGGAAGAGCAGATTAGATATAATGAAGAGACTCTACCAAGGGAACATTCCTGACATGTTCAAAGATCAGCAGGGAGTCCAACATGCTGGTATCGGAGTGAGGAAGGGAAAGAAGAGTTAGGAAATGAGGTCAGAAAGATAATGGGAATCAATATCACAGAGGGCCCTGAAGTCACTGCTGACTTTGGTGTTTAGAGAGCTATGGAGTCATAGCAGGTTTTGGAACAACATGACACGATCTGTTGGTGGTTTAAAGGATCAGTCCCATTGCTGTGTTGATATGTGATCCTAAGTGAACATGGGAAGAAACAGACCAGTTAGGAGGCAACGGCAGTGATATAGGCAAGAGATGATGGTGGCTAAGACCAGGAGAAAAGCAGATTCTATATTAATTTTTATTTTCTCATGGAATGAATGTGGGCAAAGTAGAGAAAGAAAGGGATCAAGAATGACTTTTTTTGACATGAGCAACTGGCAGGATGAATTTGCTGTAAAAGGAGATGTAGAACGCTGCCACTGGATACGAGGGTCAATAGGAATTCTCTTTAAGCCATGATAATTTGAGAAACATAATAGGCTTGTGAGTACAGATATCAAGCAGGCAATGGATATAGAAGGCTTGGGTAATGAAAAAAAGATCTTGACTGGAAATAAATATAGGAATCATTGACCCATAGATGGTATTTAAAGGCATGAAACTGAGAAGGCCAAAGACTAAGCATCAGAGCTCACTACCAATAGGCTGAGAAACCAAACAAACAAACAAAGGAAACTGAGAAGTATCCAGTGTAACTTGAGGAACATCAACATGCAGTAGTATTCTGAAAGCCAAGTAAAGAAAGTATATCAACGTGAAAGGCCAACAAAGATCAAGTAAATATAGACTATGACCATTGAAACCAGCAATATGCAGGTCATTCATGAATGGAAAGAATAAGCTGGGGTGGGTAAAATTAGGAGTAGTATAAGAGACAATAGGGAGAGACAAATTGAAGACTGCAATTATAGACAAATGCAATAAAGAGTTTTGTGCAAAAAATGTAAGATAAATGGGTAGTGGCTGGTGGGGGAAATAACATCATATTTGTATGATGGTGTGAATGAGACAGTGTACTATGTTGAATGGTATCCCTTCCCTCAAAATTCATGACAACCCAGAACATGTAAATGTGACATTATTTGGAAATAGGGTCTTTGCAAATACAATCAAGTTATAATGAACCCTAATTTAACACCTGCTGTCCTTATAAGAAGAAATTTTGGACACACACATAAATAGGGGAGAGGGCCATGTGAAGATGGAGATAGAGACTGAAGTATATGTACAAGTCGAGGAATGCTAAGGATTGTAGGAAGCCACCAGATGCTAGAAAAGGAATAAAATATTTCCCTTTATACAGCCTTCAAAGAGAGCATGATCCTATTGATAATCTTGATTTCAGATGTCTAGCCTCCAAAATTAAGATAGAATAAGTTTCTGTTGTTTTAAGATACCCAATTTGTGGAACTTTGTTACAGCAGCCATAAAAAAAAATATACAAATATAATACAGAGATTAAAGACTGTGATGAATGAGAAAATTGGTTATGGAAAAGAATGAGAATAGTTCATTTGTGGTATAAGGCAGGAAAGTAGTATATGTGGGTATGGATTCTGGTGAGTAGATTTGGTGGTAAAAATAACTTCAATTTTTTAATCATTGTCCAGTTTATCAGGAGGACCTTAAAAGCCTACATTGTAGACCATGAAATATATTTAAAAATCCCTGATCTAAATTAGACTTCATATTTTAAGATGGAAAATCAAATAGTGACATCTGACTGCTATTTATCACCTAGGTACACGATGTCCTTTCATAACTGCCTACCTTTGCTCATTCTTATTTTGAATGCCCTTTACCTTACATAGTCACCTATAAAACTCATACTTCTAAACCCAATAAAATACTAACTTCTATCAAACTTTTCCAGGTCCCCTCCTGCTGTAAATACATATAAACAATATTTCTATTTACTCATGTTTTTTTTTTTATTTGCTTAGAAAACACTTCTCACCATTCCTTGTGAACACACATATTCCAACCAATTTTCAAGTTGTTTTGAGACTAGAAACCATATGTTAAATATCCTGAATCTCCCAGAATATCCAACAAAGTACTTTGTACATAGGTTAAAATAATAGAATTTTGGTCAGGGTAAAGTCAGAAGTCATCTAGACCAATTCCTTTTATCAACCTATCAGGAAATTTATCCCTATGCTCTTAAATTGACTAATGTATTTTGATTTAGTCTAATACAGAGTGATATTTTTATTATTCAGTGTTGCCTTCAGCATTTTCTAAACTGTTTTTTGATAAGAATAGAATTTGTATGGTGTTTGTTAAAAAAAATTGAAATATTTCAGTAAAATAAAATAGTCCATAATTGATGGGAAAATGAAAAAATTCCAACCACTTACACAATTGGGTTGATATTTTTCCTAGTCTTCTCTTCCATTTGGCTCCCTAATTTTCATAATTCATCTCTGTTTATTATTACCTGCATGTCATGGCTAGTAGAAAAGAAAATAAGTTTGGGGTGAATTTAAAATCTGTAATTTGCTTATTTCCTGGAAACTTAGGCCAGATGTTAGGTAGGGATGTGAGCATTAATGACTGCAATAAGATCAGGGGCTGAGAATTTCAATCATCCAAATTCTATTTCCCATTTCCAAGGGTAACTGAAAGTTGAATGAATCATGAAATGACGTCTTCCCATTGGTATATCTAAAATGGTTCCAGTGGATGACGGAGTTAATATTCCAAAGCCATATCTATGTGCAACTCCAGAATCAACTACTTTTCAGTTAAAATGTCCTCTCTGGATCTTTTGAAGACTAAGTTTGAAACAATTGGCAGGATATATCATGTATTCAACTCAGGGTGGTCATTAAAGTGACTAAAAAATAATAGTTTATTGAAAAATATCAACTAAAATTGTTAAATAGAAATTACCAGAGAGTTATGTATTTTTCTATTTTAAAGGATTGAAAAATCTTTTAAATACTTTTTGCATTTTAATCTAATACAATTTTTTTATGTCTCCAAATTACAAAGACTTGTATAAATATTCAGTTAATCTGAGTACAAATGAGACTCAAAAACAAACAAAACAATTAAAAGACTTAAATTTAAAACAAATTTGCCTAAATCTCATTTAATTTCTGGTACCCTCTATTGTATTTGGTAAAGGAAATCTAAGTTTGTCACATTAAACATAAACTATTGATCATTAAATCTTATTTTATGGTATTGTTTTTCCAATCTAATTAAAATGATGTTGCCAGCTTCCTTGTAAAATGCTTCTGGAAGCGTTTCCTTATTTGATCTTCACAATACTGACACTGTGAAGTAATTAGGGCATTTATTATTTATTATTATTATTATTATTATTATTAATCATCCTCATTTTAGAGATGAGAAATCTTTGGCTCATTTAGTAATTTGTGAAGGCAAAGCATGAACTTGAAATGTGTAACTCAAAACACTATGCTTTTTCTACTACCCATAGCTAACTTGGTCAGTGATAAAGTAAATGTTCTTAGACTTGGGTTCTAATTCTGATTCAGTCAAAAATTAGGAGCCTGACTGAAGAAATTTTTATAAAATGCTGTAGGTGAGAACACCTATCTTATATAGAACAGACTAACATCTTTTCTCACTCTCAAATGGAATGTTCTATATACATCATGGGGTGCCTGAAGGACTCAGTAGGTTAAGTGTCCAACTCTTGATTTTGGCTCAGGTCATGATCTCAGGATCCTGGGATTGAGCCTCATATTGGGCTCTGCGCTCAGGAAGGATTCTGCTTGTGGATTCTCTCTCTCTCCCTCTGCCTCTGCCTCTCCGCACGCCCTGCTCATGTGCGTACAGGCTCTCTCTCTCTAAAATAAATAAATAAGTCTTTTCTTTTTTAAAAAGAATGTTCTATACATCTTCACATTTATAATTGCATATATGGGGGCATGTGTGTATACATACATCGAATATTTAGAGATATTATTGCAACTTTAGGTTGAATAAAAATAAACATAGTTCTTTATGAATTCTCAAACTTTTGATGCATTAATTGGTATTTTGAATTTCAATTACCAGTTAAATTTTGCAATATTTATTTAATTACATATAAAAGTGGATCCATTTTGTCAAGAAAGCCTATTGGTATTTAGTGGAAAAAGTAATTTCCTGAATATATTTTGGAAAAAACAGATATATTTTTATTATTATTATGGTTTTCATTTTATTTTTTTAATTTTATTTTTTTAAGATTATTTATTTAGTTATTTGACAGAGAGAAAGCACAGCAGGGAGAGCGGCAGGCAGAGGGAGAGGGAGAAGCAGGCTCCCCGAGGAGCAGGGAGCCCAATATGGGGTTCAATCCCAGGACCCTGGGATCATGACCTGAGCCAAAGGCAGTTGCTTAACCAACTGAGCTACCCAGGTGCCCCTATAAGTATTATTTTTTTAAGCCCATGTTGGGCTCCTTGCTGGAGCCCTGTGAACTCACAACCCTGAGATCAAGACCTGAGCTGAGACCAAAAGTCAGATGTTTAACTGACTGAGCCACCCAGGTGCCCCTAATATATTTTTATTTTTAAACATCTAATAATAAATGGATAAATCTGCTTTTCAGATTGACATTACTTTTATTGTTTTCCTTGGGGGAAGGAAGGAAGATATCAAAGCATTAGAAATTATTTCTGATTTCTACTCAATATATTTTTGGTCAAAAAATTAAAGAGCTTGAAAAATTTCTAAGAAGCTGATAAAATAAGGGATCATTTTGGATGTCACTGCCTCTGGATAACAAGTGTTAACAAAAAGAATATGGCTGAGGGCAAACATTATTCATTAATTGGTTTTATTCACCTGGTTATGTTATAAATAAAATGATATGAGCCAGGAATACATCATTTTATATACCAACTTATCCACCTACTTGTCTGATCTTAGAATGGTTGTTTAGCCTCATAGAGCTTAGACATCAGTAAAATGGAATTTTAATAGTCATGTTGTAGGGTATCTAGAAATATTAAACATAATTTATGTTAAACTAGATTATAAATTCTTTGGTTTCCTGAACCACTGCTGTAACATATGTACCTTTACTTCAGTTCCTCCAACAATGTAGCTAGTTTTTGAGGTGCTAGAACTGAAAAGTCAGAAGGGGACACTGAGGCAATCCAGAATTTAGTAATGGGAAAAAAAATTCTCTTCTACCCCTATGGCTAGAAGTGTAAGGAAACAGATAATGTTACCAGAGGCAAAGAGTGGGGAATCACTGGCTGCATCTTTACCTAGGAAGGGCGGGCCTGCCTGGAGATTGATGCAACTACGGAAGAGAGATGACCATGTCCACAGATAGCCCTGAAGCAAGAAGGAGGAGATAATCTGGTATCCGCTTCCAAATCTCCAATCTCCTGTCAGAACCTATCACTGGTTAACACTATCTCAAATTTGGATTACAAGGAAAATATAATCTGCACAGAAATCTTGAGAAATGGGTTTCTGAGCAATGGACCCAATAGAACACATTGGAGAGACTGCTGATACGGAAAATTGCAGTTAAGAAAAAGAGTGGCTGATCAAGACCAGAGACTTACATTTAGGAGCCTCAAGTAGAAGTTGAAGGTTTAAAAATGAATACTTTTATTAATTTTATAAAGAAACATCTAATTTGATGAAAACAAGATCAGTTGATAAAAAGAAGAGGGAGGAAAGAAGAGACAGAAAAAAAAGACCATATATAGAAATATTTTTTAAAAAAGTAATCTTACAGAAAATGAGTAAGCAAAGGTAAGACTGAAAAGAGATCAAATGAATAATATCCAATTTCCAACTCTTTTATTATATAAAGCTATATATATTAGACTATGATATATATAAATTATATATTCATATATAAATGTTATCTATCTATATTTATCTACATATATACATATGTATCTAAGTACATATATATACACATATGTACATATATGTCCATAAATAATTATATACGTATGAAAATATTATACAGTTGTCTTTTTATATACTGTACACACATATATACATATAAATATATTACTTACATATATAATATAAGATACATTTATTTATAATATATAGTATTTAAATATACTGTAGATATACTATATAATACATATAATAATTTATAATAATATAAAAATATATATTATGTATTTATATTTATATATTATATATATTTCATAGAGATGGTCGAGTTTATTTCCTTACTACCTCTGGAAGGGTTATATAAAATAATTTAATTTTTTTTTCAGTTTTATTTTTTAGTTGAGAAACACCCATGAGACTCCAAGGGCTAGAAACTCATCCTGCTCAAAAGGCATTTGATTGTATCAATGTTGATACTGAGAAAGAGAAAAGGCATAGTGTTATTTTTAAAAGATCTTTAAGTGTGGAAATATCTGGTCGTCTATGGGAATCCTATTTTGTGTTTTAGCCACATTTCTGTTCAAGAAAATAATTTTCATATGCCATGTATTATGTGTTTATTAAGAGTTTACTCCACTTATTCACTGTCCCAAGAGCATTGAAAACATTTATTTTTTAATCCAAAAAATTCCTTCTATTTCTAGAGCCAATCTCATCACCTCCAAAGCAACCTACTAATCCAGTTTACCATCATGTCTTCCCTGAATCATTTCAATAGCTTTCTCACTAGTTGCCTGTTCCCATTCATGTACCAATTCACTTTAACCTAGGCTCCACAGCAAGCTGTTTTAACCATTCAAATGTAGATAAAGTTAATTCTAAAGTCAGAATCTCCCAATGTCTTAGCTCTTGTAATAAAAGCTTAAACTCTTACCCTGGCCTACAAGTCTCTTCATGACTTTTTCTATCTCCCACCTCTGCTCTGTCTTTGAGCACATATCCTTTCACTCACACCAGGATTCACCATGGCCCAGCCACAATGCTGCCTTGCTGGTTCTTAAACATGCCAACTAAGTCTTCACTTCAAGGCCTTTGTTCTTTCAATTCCCTCATGCTGAAATACTTCCCCTATATATAAAGCAATCATTTACTTTTTCACTTCCTTTAGGTCCCTTCTCAAATGAGATCTTGTCAGAATAAGTTCTGATCACACCTTTCTATACTTCATTGACTTACCTAGCTTTCTTCTTCTATCTTCAAGTTCATGGACATTTCCCTCTGTCATCCTCATTCAGCTATTGAGCCCATTTAAGTTTTTATCTAATTTCTCAGTTGTAATATTTCCATTGCTTTTTTTAATTATCTTTTCAGTTGTTGAGAATTCTTTATCTTTCCATTTATTTCAAGAGGGATCACCCTTAACTTAATGAAGCATGCTTATAATATCTGCTTTAAATTTTTTGGTATCTGTAGTGTCATTTGCAAATATCTTCTCATTCTGTGGGTTGCCTCTTTGTTTTGTTGACTGTTTCCTTTGCTGTGCAGAAGCTTTTTATCTTGATGAAGTCCCAAAAGTTCATTTTTGCTTTTGTTTACCTTGCCTTTGGAGACATGT
>NC_138376.1:71155421-71164252 GCF_054177405.1 Leptonychotes weddellii
AGTGCTCCATGCAGAACGTGCCCTCCTCAATACCCACCACCAGGCTAACCCATCCTCCCACCCCCCTCCCCTCTAGAACCCTCAGTTTGTTTTTCAGAGTCCATCGTCTCTCATGGTTCGGAAGAGACTGTCTTTTTTCCATTAGATATTTTTTCCTGCTTTGTCAAAGATTAGATGACCATAGAGTTGAAGGTCCATTTCTGGGCTCTCTATTCTCTTCCATTGATATATGTGTCTGTTTTTGTGCCAGTACCATGCTGTCTTGGTGATCACAGCTTTGTAATATAGCTTGGAATCGGGCAACGTGATGTCCCCAGCTTTGTTTTTCTTTTTCAACATTTCCTTGGCGATTCGGGGTTTTTTCTGGTTCCATACAAATTTTAGGATTGTTTGTTCCAGCACTTTGAAAAATGCCATTGGTATTTTGACCGGGATGGCATGGAAATTATAGATTGCTCTGGGCTGCATAGACATTTTAACAATGTTTATTCTTCCGATCCATGAGCATAGAATGTTTTTCCATCCTTTTGTGTCTTCTTCAATTTCTTTCATAGATGTTCTGTAGTTTCTAGAGTATAGATCCTTTGCCTCTTTGGTTAGGTTTATTCCAAGGTATCTTACGGTTTTTGGTGCTATTGTAAATGGAATTGATTCCCTAATTTCTCTTTCTACAGTTACATTGTTAGTGTATACAAAAGTGACTGATTTCTGTGCATTGATTTTGTATCCTGCCACATTTGCTGAATTGCTGTATGAGTTCTAGTAATTTGGGGGTGGAGTCTTTGGGTTTTCCACATAAAGTGGAAACAAACTGAGGGTTTCAGAGGGGAGAGGAGTGGGGGGATGGGTTAGCCCAGTGATGGGTACTCTAGAGTGATAGTGATATCACTGGATAGTGATGTACTCTAGAGTAGGTTCCTAAGTCTGTGCTATATTATTCAGTGTCAGATGTGCACCTTGCTAAGGTATTGATTTCCATACTCTGCCACACAGTTCCTTCTACCAGTAATATGTCTAGAGCTAGGTTGCAGAAGGTGAGAAGGTGGGGAGCAGGAGGATAGGGAGATATTTAGGCCATTCTCTGGGAACCACAGATCCACTGGTCAGATAAAAGTGTTTATCATCCGGGGCGCCTGGGTGGCTCAGTTGGTTAAGCAACTGCCTTCGGCTCAGGTCATGATCCTGGAGTCCCGGGATCGAGTCCCACATCGGGCTCCCTGCTCAGCAGGGGGTCTGCTTCCCCCTCTGCCCTCTTCCCTCTCGTGCTCTCTGTCTCTCATTCTCTCTCTCTCAAAAAAATAAATAAAATCTTTAAAAAAAAAGTGTTTATCATCCTCAGAGTTTTAGATGTCAGCAGCTGCTTATTACATTATTATTATATCCAGCTGTCACCATTGCTCTGGTATCTCCTGGGAGCTGGTCTGGGAGTGAAAGAAAAAAAAAAAAGCCAATTGCAATATTTCTACACTTTTTCTGACCTATAACACTTCTCTTTTATAACACTCCCTTTTTGGTTCAGAAGGAGAGGGCTTAAGATCTCTTTTAGTGCACACTTGGTGTACACAATATGTTTCTTTTTTTTTTTAAGATTTTATTTATTTATTTGACAGAGAGAGGGAGCACAAGCAGGGGGTGTGTGAGAGGGAGAAACAGGCTCCTCACTGATCAGGGAGCCTGAGGAGGAGCTCGATCCCAGGACCCTAGGATCATGACCTGAGCTGAAGGCAGACGATTAACCTACTGAGCCACCAAGGTGCCCCACACAATGTGTTTCAATTGGCCTTTGAGTTCAGGCAGGCAACAGTGGAGGAAAATAAAATCTGCACCAGTTTTGTTGAACTTTGAATCTGTCTCTTCTCTAATCCATCTGCTCTTTACTTTTCAGAGTTATCATAAAGCTGCTCCAAGCATTGTGCTCAGGAGTTAAAGTTGCTTTCAGTGGGAGAGACAGGGGAGAATTGGCCTATACTAATATTCCTGGAATTGGAAATATTCATCCCATATTAGTATTTATTTGATACCAAGAAAGCTTCCTTCTTTGCAATTTTATTTAGAAAATGATGTTGAACTTGTAATGGCTAAACATACATTTTGAAACAGTCAGCTAAAACCTCTATACAGACAATTATCAAATCAATATGTGTTATCAGTGACTAATCTACAAATTGGTAGTAAATTTTGTTTTGGGAAATTCCTGATAACAGCCTGACCTTTTGACTGCTCAATGAAGACAAAACTTGTGGCTCCTTTGTGAATACACTGAATTTCTTATGACTTAAGGAAGTATTCCTTTGTGGGTGCCTGGGTGGCTCAGTAGGTTAAGAGTCTGCCTTCAGCTCAGGTCTTGATCCTGGGGTCCTGGCATCTAGGCGCATCGGGCTCCCTACTCAGTGGGGAGTCTGCTCCAACCTCTTCTTCTGACCCTTCCCATTGCTTGTGTTCTCTCTCACTCTCTCTCTGTCAGATAAATAAATAAATTCTAAAAAAAAAAAAAAAAAGAACTACTCCTTTGGATACATACAATGCCAAGCCTCCAAATGAAAAGGGAAAATTTGGCACAGGGACATTTAAACATGATTAACCAAACCTTCAAATAACTCAATTATTTTTCTCTCTTTTTTCACATTTGGAATATGTGGTAAATAACAAATTAATAATTGGGTCTTACAGATGTATTTGAAAATCAATACTTTTTAGGCCCTATCTTTGGGTCAATAGGGACCAAAGCCAATATCCTGTACTCTTCTATAATTTCATCTCCATTCCTATGCAGTGAGAATTGATGCTTAAAATGATAAGCCTGAGGCATAGCAGTTCTTGAATTATCACAGATTCAATTATCTTCAGAATCATGAACTTGCTAAGGTGGGCAAAAAGACTAATACATTTGAGAAGGATTTTAAAATAATAAGGATTGACCTGAAATGATTGGGGAGTTAATTCTTAGTTTTCATGGACTTTTATTAACCATATTAACTGAATTTTTAAAGCATTACTGGTAATCAAGATTTTTCCTACAGTCTTCTGGTTTGGAATTTGCTTTAAATATTGAGGAATACTTTTGAAGAGAGAGAGTAAAAGTTTATTCTTTTGTGATTGTAAGAAATTCCTCTGTGTGGGCACCTGGGTGGCTCAGATGGTTAAGCATCTGCCTTTGGCTCAGGTCATGTCCCAGGGTCCTGGGATCAAGCCCCACATCAGGCTCCTGGCTCAGCGGGGAGTCTGCTTCTCTCTCTCCCTCTGCCTCTCCTCCTGCTCATGCTCCCTCTCTCTCTGTATCTCTGTGTCTCAAATGAACAAATAAAATCTTTTAAAAAAAAAAAAATTCCTCTGTGGGAATTTTCTATACCTACGGAAGAGTTCAGTAGCTATTTTATTTTTGTCTTTAATTTAATTAGAAAGAATAATGTAGCAACTATTATTTGTCAAAATAACAATATCTGGAAAATAAATATTATTATTATTATCATTTACTAAATGTTATTTACTTCTTCATTTTTTTCATATCTCAACAGTTATTTATAAGTTTTAAATTAGGGATTGATTATTGATTAGAATTAATTAGAATCAATGTCATTGAATTTTCCTAATACATATTTAGTTATGCAATCATATCCTTTGCCTGTCTTCGCGGATATATAGAATGAAGATTTCTGAAAATTGTCTATTTACAGGATGATATATTTTATTCCTGAAAGAGAGCAAACATACATTATGCAATATGTAAATTGTAGCACAGCTTTTAAATATCAAATTCATAATTAGACATCCTGCTCAGCCAGACTTCATTAATCCTTAATCTTTTAACATACTGTGTGCTTCTTGAACATAAACTATTTCTGGCACAAACTATAAGGGAATTCATACAGACTTTTGTTGAAATAAAAACAAAATGACACGTGAATTATCTGAGAACATTTAAAAACAGAACAAAGTACATTGTTTTAACCTCCGATTCTACTCTCGATTTTGTCAAACTTTTGTTTACTTTTTGGAGCACACAAGAGGCAGCCAGTCATAAAATGCTTGACTGCATCCTTAAGTTGAGAATGGTTGAGCCATTTGGGACATTTCCAATAAATCAAGAATCAAAACATGCCATGTTTGAAAGAGAAGAATAGTCAGAGTTTACTCAAGAAAGAGATTGATTTGTCTAATAGAAAATAACTGTATGTAAAACATTTCAAACTTGATTTAACTAATTCCCCATTATGTAGTAAGCATTCAAATTATTTCCTCCTCTACTGATTTTTTTTTCTGTAACAGAAAGTTAGAAAGGTCTTTTTAAAATATGCAAAAGAAAGTAGAGTTGTGCTGGGAAAATTTAGTTTGTTTGAATAGTGTTTCCTCAGGTCAAGTTTCTGGGGAAAATCTCATGTAGAACCAATGAGATATAAAGAAAAAACCTCTATTTACCAATAAAATATAATTCCCTAGAACAGGGCTATGTAGTAGACCTAAAAATAGAAGGAACTTAGTGGTTATCTGATGACATGACATTGTATGGGACTCTGGGTGATTGTAGGAAATTCTTAAAGGTCACACTAAAAGGTAGTATAGAACTGCATATAATGGCCTACACCTGACTCAGAGTATTTGGTTCTTTGCACTGTATCTGCTTTCTCTGAATAAGCACTTTCATTTTTCTCAATTTAATCAAAATTTCTTAGTGTTTTGTTTACTGCCCTTGCTGATATTCTGGAGTTTGGTTCTTGTTTTTTGTTTTTGTTTTTGGGGTGTGTGTGTGTGTTTAAATTATTATTTTTGTTTTAGTTTTAGTTTTTCTGCATTTATCTTTTCATTATTAATGTATTCACCCATTCAAGAACTATCTGCAGAGTACATATTTTGTATCACATACTATTATAGGTATATGTAAACACATTAACAAAAAATTCTTGCCCATGTGTTAGAAGAAATAAACACTATGGGAAAAGGAAATAAAGTAAAGTAACTGGGAATTGTCAGGGCCAGAGGAAAAGGATAACATTTCAATGCTTATTAGAGTCTGAGTAGGCCCATTGGAAAGGGGATGTTTGAGAACAGACCTAAAGGACCTACAGGAATTCAGAATGAAGATATCTAAAGGAAGGGCATTCTAAGCAAAGGAGACAGTCAGTAAAGAGGGCTTCAGGTGGGCATGCGCTTAGCAGGTTCCAGGAACAGTAAGACAGTCAATGAGGCAAGGAAGAAAATAATACAAGAAGTGGTCAGAGCGTTAGGAGATACCAGATCATGAAGGGTAACACCCTCCATGGGCTAGGCACACAGGGCCATCCTTGGACTGAGGTTCAACCAAGGAAACAGAGTATTCTATCCCTAACATGAGAGTAACAAGCACTGAGTATAAAGCAACAGCAGTCTAACGTTGGGGAAAGGGCAGGAGTTTGGAGAGAGACACCATTTATGGTACAGCTTTGCAAGATGACAGAAATTTGAGAGTGGAACTCCTAACAATGAGTAAAACCTTCTGGTAATTCAGCCTTCACCTAAGTGCAAGTTAGGAAACCATGAGACCTGTGGTATATTTCATGCAATAATATGACAAAACCCAAACTTGGCCCAAGTACTGACTAATTTAAATCCTCCACACACAAATCTCAACAGCATAACTGAAAATGGAGAGTCCCTAATATTTATTTTGATCTTAGAAAAATGGAGTTCATACCATATACCCAAATTTATTTATATTCATTGAAAGAGACATGCCCATTACCAAATTAAATACTATTTTCCTCAGACTCTTCTGTTTTATTAAAGGTTTCTGGCATTCAACTAAAAGTTATGGAATACATACAAATCAAGAGAAAAGCATATCATTAAGAAAAGACAAGCAATTAATAGATCCAGATTTAGAAATAGCACAAATGTTGTAACTCTTGGGGTATTTAAAATAACCATTACAGATATGTAAAAAAAAAAAAAAATCCAGTAAAACACTGTACAACATACATAAACAGATGGGGAATTTCAGCAGATAATGAATGTAAGAAAGAGTCAAATGAAAGTGATAGGAATAAAAATATAGTAATAAACACGAGAAACTACTTCAAAGTACTCATCAGTAAGCTCAATATAGCCAAAGAGAAACTTAATGAACTTAAAACAGGTCAACAGTAATTCATGAAGGGAAAAAAAAAGGCATGGGAAGAAGATGATATGTACATTGGATGTAAAAACTCCAATGAAAAGACAGAGATTGTCAGACTGGACAAAAAAAGCAAACCCAACTTCATGATAGGCACAGGAAATGCATTTCAAATATAAATGCAAAGATAAAAATAAAAGAATGGAAAATGATTTATTACACAAGCACTAATCAAGAGAAGGCTGAAATGACTGCATGATATAAACAAATTGTACTTTACACCAAGGAAAACTATCAGAGAAAAAGGAGGAAATTATATAAATATAAAGAAGTCACATCAGTAAGATGACATAACATTCCAAAATGTATGTATATATTAATTTATTTATAGTCTAACAACACAGTTTTGAAATTTATGAAGCAAAAAATTGATAGAAAGAAGAGTGGACAAATTTACCATTATATTTAGAGATTTAAATATTCCCTCCTCAGCAATCATTAGAAAAATATAAAGACAACCAACTAAATCATATTATGAATCCACTTTAATTGAAAATTATAGGACACACAAACTTAGAACAACAAAATACATATTTTTTTTAAAGAGCACATGGAATATTCACAAAGATAGAATTATATTTGGGGCCACAAAATAAACCTCCATGTATTTAAAAGAAGCAAGAAATACAAAATAAGACCCTTAATAACAGTGTAGATAAGGGATGAAAAATAGATATCACAAAATACACAAATATTTTAAAATTATATAACATATTTCTAAACAATTGATGGGGAAATATGAAGATTAAAGTAAATTAGAAATATTTTGAATTAAATGTAAATCAAAACATATCAAAATTTGAGACACAGAGAGAAATGTATAGTATTAATTACTTGTATTAGAAAAGAAGTATGTCTCAAATCAATGATCTAGGTATTCATTTTAAGAAACTACAAAAGGAAGAGAAATTGAACTTAAATAGAAAGAAGAAAGTAAAACAAATGAAATCAGAAATCAATGAAACTATAAAATAAAATAGAAAATATCAAGAAAACTAAAAGCTGATTAATAACAAAGACAAAAAAACTAAAAAGATAAATATTTGGCAGGATGGATCAGGAAAAAAAATAGAGAAACCCAAATATCCCTACAGATGTCTCCTTAATATCAGAATCTGATATTAAAATTTTATTAAGGGAATATTATAAACATTATAATAATAATATGTTCCACAACTTAGCAAATTCCTTGAAAGATTAAACTACCAAAGTTTAATGAAGAATTGAATTGCACTATCCATTGAATCAACTGAATTTATAGTTACACTCTTCCAGTACATGAAACTTTAGGCACAGATGCCTTGAAAAGGGTCCATACTACTCAACTAATTTTACAACATCATTGTTATATTCAGAGTGAAGCAGAAAGAAAGAGAGAAATGAATAGAACAGAATAGAGCAATGTATGTTTAGAAATTAAAATTTTATAAAAGTACTATTTAAAATAGTACCAAAAAGATGAAGACCTTTACTATAAGTCCAACTGAATATATGCAAGAGCTGTGTCTTAAAAACAACAAAACATTGATGAGAGAAATCAGAGATCTAATTAAATGGATATATATACAATATTCATGGATTAGAAAACATGATTTGTTACTATGTCAATTTTTCCCAAATTATTCTATGCCATGATACATCCCAGTAGGTACTTTATAGACATCGTTAAGCTGACTCTAAAATATACATGGAAAGCAAATTTGCTAGAATAATAAAAAAAAAAATTTAAAGAACAGTCAGTGGACTCACACTGTTTGATTTCAAGGCTTACTATAAAGCTACACTAATTAGTGCATTGTGGAATTGTTGAAAGAACAAACAAATAAGTAGAACAGAGTAGAGAATGCAGGAATACACACACAGGCACACACACCTATTTAACTGATTTCAAAACAGATATCAAGTCAATTAAATGGAGAGCTGACAGAACAGGTAACAAATGGTGCTGAACAACTAGACATACATCCATATCCAAGAAAAAAAAAAAAAAGGGAGAGATCACCTCAGTCCATACCTTACAGCCTTATACCATGTATAAAAATTCATTCAAGAGAATTGCATTGAGCTGTTTGAGAGCAAGATGACGGAGGGGTAGGAGACCTAAATTTCGTCTGGTCCCAGGAATTCAGCTGGATAGGGATCAAACCATTCTGAACACCTACGAACTCAACAGGAGATTGAACAAAAGAATAGCAGCAACTCTCTGAACAGAAAAGCGACCACTTTCTGGAAGGTAGGATGTACGGAGAAGTGAATCCGAGGCGGTATTCGGGAGGATAGATGGCAGGGGAGGGGGCCTCTGGTGGCCGCTTCTGGCAAGTGATAGAGCCACGGAGCACAAAATCGGAACTTCTAGAAGTCAGCTCCGCTGAGGGACATCGCTCCGTAGGTAAGCAGGGGGTGGAACCCTCGCTGGAACAGTGTGGTCTCAGGACCCTCGGGGTCACAGAAAGACCTGGGTGCCTGAGTGCGGCAGAGCTCCCAGGTATCAGAGCATGGAAGCTGGCTGCAGAGATGGAGCTGAGGCGTGGGCTCTCAGCTCGGGGTTGCTCGGCATGGCCAGGCCACTACTCTTCCAGCAGGGACCCAACAAGCGGCAGATCCGGGGAGACTCCCCTTCCTCACCTGGGAGGAGCGGTGCAGGAGTGCACTGCACGGATCTGCTGGGTTTGGAGACTCCACA
>NC_138376.1:71164752-71228611 GCF_054177405.1 Leptonychotes weddellii
GGGGGTATGCTTAAACACCCTGAGCCAGTAAGTTTTTCACCTTTTTCCATTGGATTAAGTGTGTGACTTAAGAAATGATGTCAATTTTCAGGCAGTTTACAAGTCTGCCTCACATTCGTCTGGGGACTTGAATATACTCTCTTCAGGACTCTTAAGATGGTGTATTAGATTTTAGGAGACACAATAAGCAAGTTGTGGATTCTAAATTGATTTACATATAGCTACCCATGCCTGAGAACAACTTAGAAAATATTCCCTCAGGGAATGTTTTAAATTCACTTTGTACACAAATAATGTACAGGATATAGAAAAATTTACTCTCCCACACAATTTAATAAAGTGAAATTATTTTAAACTTTTGTAACAATTTTCAAATTGGCATTCTATGTCAAATAAATAATTTTTAGAAATTAATGCACTTGAAATGCACAAGTGAATAAAGGTCCCTCATATAACCCTTTTATAACCATGCCCACTTCTCTCACACCCCACTCCATCTTAACTCCTAGAACCACAGATCATTTTTCATTTCTATTATTTTGTCATTGGGAAACAGTTTTATAAATATAATAACATAGCATGTAACCTTTTGTGATGATCTTTTTCATTCAAAATAATTCCTTGGATATTCTTCTAGGTTCTTATGTTTATCAATAGTTTGATCCTTTTTATTGTGGACTGGTAGTCCATGATATGAATGTACCACCATTAGCTTAACCATTCATCTCATGAAGAACATCTGGGTTGTTTCAGATGTAGACTATTTTAAATAAAATGGATATGGACATTTATCTAGAGGATATTGTGTTAGCATCCTTTTTATTTATCTGGGATATAAGCCCAAGAATACAATTGTCAGATCATATGGTGGTTGCATGTGTAGTTTTATAAGAAACTTCAACACTGTTTTTCCAAACGGGCTTTACCATTTTACATTTATATCAATAAGGAATGAGTGATCCAGTTTTTCTGCAACATTACCAGCATTTGGTTTTGTCAACTTTTTTTTTTTTTAATAGCTATTCAGGTGGGCATGTAGTGATATTTCAGTATGACTTGATTTTGCATTTCTCTAATGATTAAAGATGTTGATCTTTTCATGTGTTTATTTGCTATCTATATTTCCTCTTTGGTGAGATATTTGCTCATACATTTCTTTTCCATGTTCTAATTTCATTGTTGTTATTGTTTTACAGTTGTGTTTTGAGAGTTCTTTAAATATTCTACACACAAGTTCTTTATCAGTCTGTGATTTAAAAATATTTTTTCCCAGAGTGTAGGCTATTTTTCATTTTTAATAGGATCTTTCACAGAATAAAGTTTTGAATTTTGATAAAGTCCAATTTACCATCTTTAGAAATGTTTATGGGTTGTGTTTCTGTGTCAAATTAAAGTATGCTTTGCCTAGTCCTAGATCCAGATTTTCTACTGTTTCTTTCTAAAAATTTTATAGTTTTACATTTTACTTTTATGTTTGTGATCCACTTTTATGTACATTTTATATATTTTACATAATATTTTTGTATATTTTATGTAAGAGATTGTGTAGAATTGGTGTTAATTCTTATTTTAATTTCAGTAGAATTTGCCAGTGAAACCATCTGGGCTTGGCAATTTCTTTTAGGGAGTTTTAAGGTTATGAATTCAGTTTCCTTGTTAGTTATAGAACTATTCAGTTCTCTGTTTCATATTGTACAAGTTGTAGTAGTTTGTGTTTTTGAGGAATTGGTTCATTTGATCTAAGTTTTCAAATTAATGCATGTAAAACTGTTTATAGTATTATTTTGTTCTCTTTTTGAGGTCTTCCATGTCTGTAGTGATGCTTCCTATTTCAAATCTAATATTGGTAATTTGTATCTGCTCTTTTATTTTTTTTGTCAGTATTGCTAGGGTTTTGTCAATTTTAGTGATCGTTTCAGTGTTGAGAAGAAGAAATCAAGCAGTGAAGATTAAAATAAAATAACTTGTATACATATATAGATATGAATATAAATATAGCTGTATGTATATATATATATGCATACATAAACACATATGTATAATCTTTCAGAATATCTTTTCTGTAATTTCAGTAGAAAAATGAAAACAAAGCTGAAGTTTGTGTATAGATAGACCTATCATTCAGCAAGACTTCATTGATTTATAACTTGGATAAATCTGATCTACCTAGACTGCCATTTCATTTTTATGTTATTAACATGATAGCAAAATGTTCCCATCTCAAAGATTCCATTCTCAATGAGGTTGTCCCTGATCGTTCTATTTAAAATAGTAGTATTCTCATATCCATATATCCTCACCTTCCTGCTTTTTTCATTTCAGATAATACTATTTACTTTACAATATTTTACTTATTTATTTTGTTATTGATCTGTCTTTCCTGACTACAGTGTAACCACCATGAAATCGGGTTATACAAACCAAGTGAATAAAAACTTAATAGCAACATTTGACAGTGCCTTTTGCAGTTTTATATGATTGTTTTCTTTTTTTTTTTTTTAAAGATTTTATTTATTTATTTGAGAAAGAATGAAAGACAGAGAGCATGAGAGGGAGGAGGGTCAGAGGGAGAAGCAGACTCCCTGCCGAGCAGGGAGCCCGATGCGGGACTCGATCCCGGGACTCCAGGACCATGACCTGAGCCGAAGGCAGTCGCTTAACCAACTGAGCCACCCAGGCGCCCCTATATGATTGTTTTCTAGTCTGCAAATTAGTGTAAAAACACCTATATTTGGTAACATGATATAAATTGGTTTTTCTTATTTTATGATGTTTATCTGCTTTTTATAATTATAATGGAAGGGTCCCATCTTTAGTATAATGTGATTAAACTCTGATTTAAACAAAATTTGATATTTTGTAGCTTAAAGACACAACTCAAATGAAGTATACAACTGAAAAATAACTTCTGTACTACACTTTTATCTGCTTACTTTATTACTTTTTTCCTCAAAAGCCCATTCACTGTCATGATGATGAGTACACTGAGATTCACAAACTCTAATTCCATGCTACACCTATTTTGTGAATATTAGAGTTATATTTTCATGGCCTCATAAATAAAAATTTCAAATTCATATTAACTTCCTTCAAAACTGAGCTCATAATCTCCCCTACTAATTGCTCCTCCTATATTTTATCTTATTTGAGATATCATCTAGTTGCTTATTTCATAAATATAGCAGTCATGTTGGATTACTCTATTTATCTTATGTTCAACATTCACTTGCTACCAAATGTTTAACAATTCCACTCTCAAATCTCTCTCCTTTCTTCATTCCCATTGCATGAGGTTCCTGACACTCATTAGGTCTATTCTAGGTTATTGTTTAGTAGAAGTTTAAGTAATAAATTCAGACTTGAAACATTACTTTTTAGATTAGGCTCCATATATGTCCTCCTCTCTTATTCTGCTAAATTTCACTAAACAACTACAAATATAGAGACATACTCAAAGAAGCAAATCTCTGATTTGGTGGCACACTGCCCGTAACAAACCTAAAATAAAGCATCATCCTAGCTTTACTTATCTGTGTTAGAGACACATATCTCATCTGTATTTACCTTTTTGAACTGTATTTGGATATTTCTATTCACTATATTTAGCAAATCTGTGATTCTAATAGCATTTTGGACATGACTCTAAAATAATTTGAGTGAACAAACGACAATAGAATAATGCCAGATTTTTAGGCATAATACTTGAGTGCTGTGTATTTGTGATAATAAGAAACAATAAGACATTCAATATGCCCAATATTGTTTGATATTTATCTATCAGGTATTTCAATGTGCTTGTTTCCTAAAGGATTGTATATGTAATAATTAGAATTGGGATAAAGCACATATTTCTAAATGAGTACTCTGATTCTGTTGTAGGTTAAAGGGCAGAGTTGTGATAAAAAATATCAAATATGATTTAATGGCCTAAGGTTGTATACTTCCTTTGAGATTCCCACTTTTAATAACCTCCAGTATCATGGATAAAACTGAGGCAGTAATCATTACTGAAATGGATTTTCTGGCAGAATTAGACATCGCCTCTAAGAATCAATAATCAGTTGAAACTAACAGGGTGATTAAATGACCTCCTTTTTATTTTACCTCATGTTGAGTTGCTTTTTAATCTTGATTTAGAGTCACACTGCTAGAAACAAAGATAAACCGAAGACTTAGAACATTAGAGCAACAACGTGAGGCCTATTCATTATGAAGGGTAAAGTCTCCTTTCCTTCAATCAAGGCATTTCTAGCTAATCAATGCATTCTAAAGGAGAAACTGAACACTCTAGGTACAGACTGTATAAACACCACCACCTAAGGTGGCAGCTTCTTTATAAAGCTCTGCACCATTAGCTTTGCTATGGCAGGTGCTATATATATTTTTAATTTACCATGCCAGTGATGCTGGGGGATATCTTTGTATTGACCAGTAATGTTGTCATTAATTCTTTTCATTCATGTAGTTTATCCCTCCCATCTCTTTACAGCCCCCAAAATAACTGCCTCAAGTAGGCAGCAAGTTAATTCTGCTAGCCAGCTATTTTCTACCACATACAGGAAATGGAACCGCTTACCAAGTAGAGTTTTACAAAGTTTGCCCTGTCAGTTACTATGTAAACAACTGTATTGACCAATGGATTATTTTTATTCATCTACTAATAATATACACATATGACAGTATGGAAATGAAATTTGTTATTGTGTTCACCTATAAGAAATAATTAAATTTATAAAATATAACTTTGTGAAATTCAATAAAATTCAAAAGCAAAATTTGTTTGATCTTTTAACCAAAGGAAAGTCAGATAGATAAATAGATGGATAGAAACATAGGTAGACAGAGATAGACAGATGCACATTTGTGCATCCACACGTGTGCATGAAGGGGAAAAGGAGACAGAGAGATAAAGACTTTTATATATCTTTAGGCAGAGTTTTATTTACAATGATTTTTATCTTAAGCCTTAGATTCTTCATAGATTGAACATGTTTTATATCTTTATAATAAATATTTCATGTTTGAAGTAATATAAATTAATAAGATTATAACAGAACAAGTGAGATATTAACAGTTATCATGCATCTTCTCTTCAAAGGGTTTTTTTTTTTAATTTTTATTTATTCATGAGAGACAGAGAGAGAGAGAGGCAGAGGGAGAAGCAGGCTCCCAAGGAGCAGGGAGCCTGATGCCGAATTCGATCCCAGGACCCTGGGATCATGACCTGAGCCGAAGGCAGACACTTAACCATCTGAGCCACCCAGGAACCCTCTGCAAAGGGTTTTAAAATATAATTTATAATCAATTAATAAGCCTCACTGCCAAATAGTTCTCAAAGAGTTATTTAATAACAATGAGCTAATTTTCAAAATGTTGCAACTGCATACTGTGAGCTTTAAAATTTTTCACTACTGCCTTGAGAGTCACTTAGGAAAAATATTAGACTTTCTAAAGAAATAGGTTTTTAAAAATGTTTTAGCATTATAAAATGTCCCAACTGTTCCTCTTCAAGTGAAAAATGTGATTTCATTAAATTTTAGACATTAATTTTTCAAATTCCATTTAGTTATTTTCACATCCTCTTACACATCTTTAATACTGTACAGTTTGACAAGGATAACAGAAAGGTGTTCTGTACTTCTTAGAGCATCTTTATAAGAGACACGTGATGTCTGACCATATCTCCTTTTTGTGAGGTTAATTTTGATCAGCATGTCTAGATGCTCTCATTTTGATCCATCCATATAAAATTTGCTGTTAGCCTCTCACCTAAGCACTTTAACTGCCATCAGTGATGATTGTCTACTTCCATTATTTCTTTAATGGTGGAATAATGGTGATATTTTAATTCTATCACATCTTCCTCATTCATTATCTGGAATTCTTTACACTATTCTAGGTATCATGAAGTATAGTTCATTTTTCTTTTTTTTTTTTTTTTAAGATTTTATTTATTTATTTGACAGAGAGAGACACAGCGAGAGAGGGAACACAAGCAGGGGGAGGGGGAGAGGGAGAAGCAGGCCTCCCGCCAAGCAGGGAGCCCGATGCGGGGCTCGATCCCAGGACCCTGGGATCATGACCTGAGCCGAAGGCAGACGCTTAACGACTGGGCCACCCAGGTGCCACCATGAAGTATAGTTCAAATAGGAAATACAGAATAAATCTTTGACTTGTTCTCATCCCAATTATTCAGAATAACAATTGGTTACCAAGCATGTAATAAAGGGGATAAATATATATTTTTATGATGATTATTAATCCAAAGATGTTAGCATATTTGATCTTCTTCTCTCAATCTATGGCAGTTATTATTTTTGATGCTCGTATTGTCCCATCTCTGCAGTAGTCTGTTAAAGTTTGTTTTGTTATGTTTAATATAAGCCCACTGGTAATAATAGCTTCCATTTTATTTTGTATGATAAGATGTTTCAGGCTCATCCTACACATATTCTATTCCAGATCTGGAATCAGATATTTTCCAAGGAGCTTTCATTCTTTTTTTTTTTTTTTTTTTTAGATTTTATTTGAGAGAGAGAATGAGAGAGAGAGAGCACATGAGAGGGGGGAGGGTCAGAGGGAGAAGCAGACCCCCCGCCGAGCAGGGAGCCCGATGCGGGACTCTATCCAGGGACTCTGGGATCATGACCTGAGCCGAAGGCAGTTGCTTAACCAACTGAGCCACCCAGGCGCCCTGAGCTTTCATTCTTATTAATGAACTGTTATTACAGATCACAATCTGGACACTAGCTTCTCATTATAGTTGAGTTGTTCATTGTTTTTCGATTTTTCAAGGCACACAGCTAGAAACAGGAACACATGTATTTTATTTTCACTGTGGTTAATTTAAGGCTACTAACATGGCATCACTGAAGACAGAGTTGAGAAAAGATGCACATTGTACAATAGCATATTATGTTTTCACCATACAGATACAATAGATGTAAATCTCAAGATTATAGGTGTTAGAAAAAGGTAATAAGATAATTAGAAAGTAAGGTTTTTAGTATTTCTTGCCTTAAAATTTTAATATAATATATTTAATTGTATGGTTATATAATCTGTTAATAATAACTGTAACACTGGGCTCACAAAATTATTGAAAATACAAAAAAGGTGGAATGAGCTGGCTCAAGCACCCAACTTGTAGGTATACATTAAAAAAAAAAGACATTTGAGGGCATTTGGGTACTAATTTGGTTTTTGATATTTAAGAAATATTGTAAACTTTTTTAGGTGTGAAAATAGTATTCTGGTCTTGTCTTTTACAGATACATACTGAAATGTACATTTATAGGTATTAGTGATTATGAGTCATGTGTATATGAGGGTTCATAATACTATTCTAATTTCATCTGCCGAAAAAATACTTCCATAAAATGTGAAAAATATAACATATTGATTTTCCAAATTCCAGAAATACAAAAAAAAAAAACAACCACAAAGTAAGGTCATCATCCTCAAGAGTCTTATTATACTGGTATACATTTCAAACTTGTAAAAAATTATTACACTGTTGATAAAAAGTTTAAAATGTGCTGTAATTATAAACAGTGGAGAGAAACTAAATACATCTGGGGGACTGGGAAGGCCTTTTTGCAGAAGGGGGTCTTAATATATGTATATGAACTTGCCAAATGATAAACAAAGATAACATTTCACACAATAATCCTTATATGCAGCAAATGAAGTTTTGAAATTATAGAACATATTGGTAAATAGTAAAAAAACAATTTGAGCTTATTGTTTCTTTCAGATTATGTATTTTATTGAAAATAAAGTACTTTACATTATGATTTGGTATAATTTTTCATTTTAATTAATTTTTATCAAATTAGAGTTTTGGCCTATCTTATTAAAATTATTAATTATTCTTATTTTAAACATGTTGTTATGGTTAAAAGTGTATGGGATAAATCTGTGATGTCATTACACAAAAAAGATAGCTATTGAAATGGCTTTCTGTGAACTAAATTATTCAAAACTCTAGTTAAGATTTAAGTTATGTGTTTCAATAATAGAAAGGAACTTATAGATCCCATTATTGGGTTACTGACTGAGGAACATTTTAGTCCCTGCTGTCCAAAGGATTCTCAATCATGCTGCTGAGAGCATTTGATATTTTGAACATAAAGTTTAATTTAATAAAAGGATAAAACCTAAAATAGTCCATATTGAGACATCTTCTAAAACACTATTATAACTATCTGCAGATACTTATCAAATTAGAGACTCTAGGGATTATTGTCCAAATGGGAAGCTAAGGGTATATATAATTTGAAAATATTCCCCTGGTGATTTTTTTTAAGATTTTATTTATTTATTTGCCAGAGGGACAGGGAGAGTGAGAGAGGAGAGCACAAGCAGGGGGAGTGGCAGAGGGAGAGTGAGAAGCAGACTTCCTGCTGAGCAGGGAGCCCAATGTGGGGCTCAATCCTAGGACCTGGGACCATGACCTGAGCTGAAGGCAGATGATTAACCCACTGAGCCACCCAAGCATCCCTCCCCTGGTGATTTTAATAACTTTTTTCATATTATACTTATTCTGAATCCATTGAGGACCGCTGAACCCATGTTAATGAAAGAGGCACATCCGAAGGTATTAAAATATTTGGGGAAAGTTATTGAAACATGCTTCAAGTGTTGACTTTTTTAAAAAAAAAATAAAAGCCTATGATATTAGGAGAATGGAAAAAAGAAAACAAGGCAAAGATAATTAAAGAAACAAAAAGAAAATTAGAAAATCAAAATTATATAAACAGGAAAGAAGGGTATGGAAGAGGGTCCAAGAGAAGGAAAAAGAAAAATAAGAAAGAATAACGTCAGAGCTAGAGGAAGAGGACTATCCATACCCTAATCACAGCCATGGAAGTTTTGATTCTCCTTCCACTACTTTTTATGTTTATCCTCTTTATCACTCTCTTGTCATTTTGCTCTTAAATTAGTTTTTATCTCACTTTTATACATAACACCTTTTTATTTTTTATTTATTTTTAATTTTTTATTATGTTCCATTAGGCAACATATAATACATCATTAGTTTTTGATGTAGTATTCAACGATTCATTAGTTGTGTATAACACCCAATGCTCATCACAACACCTGCCCTCCTTAATACCCATCACCCGGTTACCCCCCCATCTCCCTTCCTTCTGTAACCCTCAGTTTGTTTCCCAGAGTCCAGAGTCTCTCATGGTTTGTCTCCCTCTCTGATTTCTTCCCATTCAGTTTTCTCTCCCTTCACCTGTGGCCTTCCATGTTATTCCTTATGTTGCACATATGAGTGAAACCATATGATAATTTTCTTTCTCCGCTAGACTTATTTCACTTAGCATAATTCCCTCCAGTTCCATCCATGTCAATGCAAATGTTGGGTATTCATCCTTTCTGATGGCCGAGTAATATTACATTGTATATATGAACCACATCTTCTTCATTCATCTGTTGAAGGACATCTTGGCTCCTTCCACAGTTTGGCTATTGTGGACATTGCTGCTATGAACATTGGGGTGCATATGGCCCTTCTTTTCACTACATCTGTATCTTTGGGATAAATACCTAGTAGTGCAATTGCTGGGTCATAGAGTAGCTCTATTTTTAACATCTTGAGGAATCTCCATACTGTTTTCCAGAGTGGCTGTACCAGCTTGCATTCCCACCAACAGTGTAATAGGGTTCCCCTTTCTCCACATCCTCACCAACATTTGCTGTTTCCTGTCTTGTTAATTTTAGCCATTCTTACTGGTGTGAGGTGGTATCTCATTGTGGTTTTGATTTGTATTTCCCTGATGGCCAGTGATGTTGAACATTTTTTCATGTGTCTGCTAGCCATTTGTACGTCTTCTTTGGAGAAGTGTCTGTTCATATCTTCTGCCCATTTATTGACTGGATTATTTGTTTTTTGGGTGTTGAGTTTGAGAAGTTCTTTATAGATCTTGGATACCAGCCCTTTCTCTGTAATTTCATATGCAAATATATTCTCCCATTCCTTGGGTTGCCTCTTAGTTTTGTTGATTGTTTCCTTTGCTGTGCCAAAGTTTTTTATCTTGATGAAGTCCCAAAAGTTCATTTTTGCTTTTGTTTCCCTTGCCTTTAGAGACATGTCTTGAAAGAAGTTGCGTGGCCAATGTCGAAGAGGTTACTGCCTATGTTCTCCTCTAGGATTTTGATGGATTCCTGTCTCACATTTAGGTCTTTCATCCATTTTTGAGTTTATCTTTGACATAACACCTTTTTAAAAAAACAAAGAATTCTATAAGATTTATAATGAAAACCAATTTTTTTAATGCATCACTGGTTCCCTGTTTTAATTTCTAGTTTATTGAAGCAACAAGTTTATACTATTTTACTAAAAATAAAATGCTTGTTCTTCTGTTTCCTGATATTCCATCCTATTCACTCCCTCCAGGTATGGGTAACTATATTATTAGGTTTTTATATAGTCCTCCATTTAGGATCTATAGCCTTCCGAAGGTGAAATAGGAAAATCTACCCTTCTTTTAACCTCCCCTCACACAGCAGTATCACTTTCTTCCATCTTTGCCAGTTCGTTAATATAGTTTACTAGGGAGCATTTTTTTCAATTATTGATAATGACTATGTGAATATTACTCAACTAAAGACATGTAGTGTACTGTGATTATATTTTCTTGTTTTCTTACCTACTTTTCTTCTTCTGTATCAGTAACCTGTCCTCCAACTCACTGGAAGGTTAAATTTACATTCATCCTTTAGCAACCCTCCAACATTCTACTCCTGTCAAGTACTGGTTTTCTCCAGGCTTGGTTCTAATCCTAGAATCTCTCTCTGTCACTATCCTGAGGATTCTTTTCATCTTTCCTATTTGTTAGATAACAGTTTCCTTCCCTTCCTTTCTCCTTTTTCATGGCCACATTATCTTCCATCTTCATGAGAAACATCCTATAGGAGACAAAGTTTCAAGATGCCATGTATATGAAAGCATATTTAGTCTACTTCCCACAGGAATGTTAATTTCTCTGAACATGTCTCTCTCTCTCTCTCATCTTTCTATATATATCTATGGAGAGAAAAAGAGGAGCCTAGACAGATCCATCTTTCTCTCCTCCTTCTCTGTTGGTCTTTAGGGACTTATGCTTAATGTCAGTATAATGGGCTTTTAAGGATGAGTGGATGCAAAGACACATTCCATCTACCAGGTTCAAATAAAAGCCACTCTCATATTTAATATTTTCTAACTAACTTTCCTTATTTACAACCTTTTGTTTCTTTGTCTTACTGTCTTATTAGTCCCTTTTTACTAATTCATTCATTTATGTTTCTTCTTTCACTAATACACTTGCAAATAATATACAAAATATTTTGTGGGCCTTCTTCCACTCAAAACCATTGGCATATTTCTCTATCCTACTTTTCTTTATATTCCTTTCACTTCTCATCTTTTGATTACAGACTTTTTTTTTTTTTAGAGACAGGGAGGAAGAAAGAGGTGTAGATTAGCAGACGGAGAAGAAGAAAGAGAATCTTAAGCAGGCCCCATGCCCAGCAAAGAGCTCAACTTGGGACTTGATCTCACAACCCTGAGATCATGACCTGAGCTGAAATCAAGAGTTGGATGCTTAGCTGACTGAGTCACCCAGGTGCCCCTTGATTTATGGACTTTTTTTTTATTTTCACTATGACATGGCACATCTACACATTTTTTAAACATGTACAATTTAGGGGCACCTGGGTGAGGTGTCAGTTAAGCATCCAACTCTTGGTTTCAGCTCAGGTCATGATCTCATTGTCCTGGGATTGAGCCCCATGTAGGGCCCTGCACTCAGCATGGAGTCTGCTTAAGATTCTCTTTCCCTCTCCCTCTGTTCCTCCGCTATGCACTCTTTATCTCTCAAATAAATATATAAATCTTTTTAAAAATGTACAATTTAAATAAAAATAGTGAAATAAGTACCCTCCATAGTAATCAATAAAATGTTTGCAAGGACCTGAGAAACCTACTGTGCTGCTCCACAAAATATCCCATTCTTGATTCCCCCAGAAGTTACCATTATCCTAAACTGTGCATTTACTAAACCTTTGCTAAAGATAAAGTGTTGGGTTCAATCTGTCTTTCTATATGAATGAAATATGTCCTTTGTGACTTGATCTGTTCATTCACTCAATATGTTTTTGAGATCTACTTATGCTGTACATTTAGTAAATTTTATTATTTTGTTGTTTTTCCTTGTGTACATACCACAATTTAATAATCCATTATATGATTGATGAATATTTGTATTTCCATTTTTTTAATCTTTCTATAAAATAACAGCTATCAATATTTCTTTTGCGTCTCCTGGTGTATATATTCAAGAATTTTGATAGACTATAAACAGATAGTTAAATAAGAATATGTGAATGTTCTTCTTACATTCAGAATAAGGACTAAATAATGAGAGCATGTGAATTTTCAAGTTAATAGGTAATTACAAACTTTTACCAAAGTAGTTGTAGCAATCTGCATCCTCATCAGCTGTATATGACATTACGTTGATTGAACTTTTCCAGAAAATTTGATATTAACAGAATTATACTGATGGCATGGACCCTGGGGTCTTAGATCTTTGCAGTTTCCTATAAAACTCACTACTTTGTGTGGGGGGGGAGGGGAATGAGAGAGATCTAGCCTATATCTCTTATTCCCCATGCCTGATGTTGTTTGCTGGGTTCTGCAGAATCTGCCTAGTGAAGCCAGTCCTCTGTGTGACCAATTGCTAGACTTCCTGATTTTACTTCTATTTTTTATAAGTGCAGAAATTAAAAAGATTTTTCTTTTTTTTTACATTTTTTTATTTTATTATGTTACGTTAATCACCATACATTACATCATTAGTTTTTGATGTAGTGTTCCATGATTCACTGTTTGCATATAGCACCCAGTGCTCCATGCAGTACGTGCCCTCTTCAATACCCATCACCGGGCTAACCCAACCCCCCAACCCCCTCCTCTCTAGAACCCTCAGTTTGTTTCTCAGAGTTCATCGTCTCTCATGGTTCGTCTCCCCTTCCGATTTTTCCCCCCTTCATTTTTCCCTTCCTACTTTTCTTAACTGTTTATTCAGTATGTAGCTGTTAACTCCAGACCATCTTTCAGAGTGTCAGGTCTGCTATATTATAAAAAATAGAAGTTCGCTGGTTCATGTTTTGAATGGGGTAAAAAAACAAAATAAATGATTCTGACAAAAGAAGCTATAGTAATGAAAAATTCTAGATTTTTTTGCATTCTTTATTGGTTGTTGTATTATCTAGCCTTACAGCTACGCCAACAAAATAACAATAACAGGATAGATTTATCACATTTTAAATATGAACAACTTATCCTCTTTGTATCTCATTTTTGTTTTGTATATGGATATAGTGAGAATATCACACTTGTGAGATTTTAGAAAACACCTACTACTTATTTTTAACTATTACTGAACCCATCGTATGCTGAAATGAAAAACATAAATTGAAATATATGATACTACAAATTTCTAAAAACAGTTGAAAAGTCCCTCTTGCTCTTAATCTTTTGCTCTCACACTCACATTCTCATAAATAAACACAAGTGCATACACATGTACTTTGGAATTCACGGAGAAGGAAACTGAATTTCATAAATAATTCTTGAAAATGGTTTAGAATAACAGCAAAAATATGTTCCACTATTGTAATATATTTAAAGAATTAAACAAATTCTTGTAGAGCTGATCAGCATTTGCAGAGGCTAAAAAGACATGTTTTTCAGAATCATAAAATAGGGGACCACATTTGTAGCATACAAGCTAAGATATAGACAAGCATCGGATTTAAAACAACAAGGCAAAAACCTTAATGTCTTTAGAAAATCCTTATAATGGAAGTCTTTATGTCAAAGCTTATTCTTAATTCTAGCCCTGCTCTTTGAATGTTTAACTTAATATAGCTGGGCCAATCCATCATCCAAAAGCCTATTGAGTGCCTACTATGTGCCCAGCATGAGAGCGGCAGAATCAGGCACCTCTGACATTTTGATTGTTGGATCTGATTTTCTGTCACCTTCTTTCAGGCTCCCCCAGAGAGAGAAAACCTGGAGGTAGCACGCTGTGTCCCTTCAGGGAAATCTTAATGAGACCTAGCAGTTCAGACTGACAACCTACAATCAGACCTGATTTTTACTGCCTTTCTTTTAGAATGAACATTGGTCTTTTTATTATGCTGCTTTATAAGTCCTCTATCCTCAGTCATTTCATTTTTACATATTTCTACATGAAAAAAATTAATGAAAACTTTTATTTTCTCAAATGAATGATTGTAGTAGAGGCTGACCTCAATTACTAGTGCAAAGTTGTTACCTTTTGAGTTGAAATGCAAACATAAAAATCTTCACCTTTAAAATATTAATAGGGTAAATCTAAAATAGTTTACAGAATTTTATTTACAGTTGCTCTTTCAGTTTTCATTCTTCTGTTTCTTCAGACTTAACCTTAAAATCTACGAAGCTGTCTTTTATAGTATTTTTCCTTTAATTGGATTTTTTCACTAATCACCTTATTTTTCCTAATTTCTTGTCTAATAATAAATTAATTTGTGTCTATTTGTGTTGCTGCAATGCTAAGTTTTTTTTTTTTTAATTTGATATTGTTAATGCTCATTCAGTATATCATTACCTGCCCATACACTTTTGAGAATCAGACTAGGATTCAGGTCAGCTATTACAAATGGCAAACAAAATAAAAATCTCTTTTCTAGTAGATGGGTCCGAAGTAGATATCTAGGTCTAAGGCCTGAAATTTCAAGCTTTGGGTTCAAAAGTACACAGAAAGATTATCAGATTGGATGATTTTAGAAGGTTGATATGGGGAGCTATGTATTAGAAGCAATATGGTGGTCTAATCATCAACTATACTTTCTTGGCAGGGAGAGATCTAGGTTTTGTGGTACCTGAAGCTTATACAGGGTGGACGCCCTTTAAGAAAAGAAAATATATTAGTAATATAAAATTTGGGGCCCCTCCCAAGACCTTAGGAAGGCACCATGGTAGTTAGAGGCCCAAGAACTTAAGGTTTATTTGATTCATGGTAAATCTGCCTCTGCTCTTAGATGAAATTTCTAATAAGATTAATCTTAGATAGAATATAATGTCTGTGTATTTAGCGTTGCCTAATACATCAACTGATAAGCTATCTCAGTGTTAAAATACTTGATGTGCTGAGACTTCTTAAAATTGTTCTAAAACCACAAATTGTGGTGAGTACAGGCATTGTATTGAATTTATGGGTGATGAAATGGGAATATTTTATCAAGGGAGACTGGGAAAAGCTGAAGTAGGAGAAATGAGGCAAGAAATGGAGAGTAGAATTGTAATGGGAAGACCAGATAATGCAATGTGATGCACAAAGAGAAAACACACCATGAAAAAATGATGGTGGTTTTATATAAACTGTGTAAGTTATTTCAGAAACTAATTAATAATCAAAAATAACAGTTATATAAGAGAGGCAAAAACTCTCAAGTGCAAAATTGGTAGCAAAAGTGCTGTCATTTTCAAACACAAAAATAATATGTTAAATGGCTTAGATTTAATGAGAAATCATTCACATTATTATCAGACAAATGTCTTAAGGAAAAGCTGAAGAATATTTTTCTACGGGCTTTTTCCTTGGCCTATATTTGACCTGCTTCTTTTTTTAATTCAAATGTCACATTTTTTTCACCCTTAGAAATGACAGATTCATCTTTTAATGACTTAATCCGAGGACTAGTAATTCTACATAGAAGTGTAAGTCTATGACGATAGAGTAAGTCAAGGAAAAGGAGACTTGTTAAAAAAAAAGAAAAAGAAAAGGAAATGATTGGTATTATAAAAGTTATTCAGAAAAGTGTGAGTGAATCTAAGGGACAAATAATTCTGTAGCATGTCATGCAGTGAAGTAAAGTAACAGTATTATAGATGTGATTATGCTTCTTGAGATAACATTTGCTTGATCATAAACTGACTTTAATATTATATTATCATTACAAAAGCATTTTAAATTAAAATATATAAGAACTAGGCTTGGTAATAGATGGGTTGAGAATTTTAAAGTATCAAACCAAAATAATAAATTATTATGTATTTTTATGAACATTTTAGACAATCATAATGCCTGAAGTCGAAGTAACAGATGGATTAGGACAACAGATGGACAATTTATTTCACAGACTGAATACCTGAGACCACAAGCACCCACTTGGAAAACCAGGACACACTGATCTATTGCAGCAACTAAATTATTTGTTGATATGATGTTCATATGATGAATATTTGTTTATGATTAAAATTAAGAAAAAATAGACAAAAATGAAATATTGTAATGAAATAATTAAAACTAATTCACTAAACCAAATTATTGAAAAACTGCTAGATGAGCAGTTTCTACCTAAGAAGTATTCATTCTATTATAAGGTGCTTTGCCAGAAGTATTGAATGTTTCCATGTCCAGTTGTTTACTCAAGATAGCTATCATAAAATGTATGTCATATATAAATATAAGCATAAAAATATGCAAGTGGTAGTTTAAAACTAGATTGATCATTAATAAATGACGTTATATAATTTTAGATGGATGCTGTGGTATAATTTGCCCATTTTTCAGTTCACATGTCACTAGATGAGATATTTCTGCTTGTGATTTTGAACCTCATGTTACATCAATAAAGGTAGATAGAAGGGAATTGTCAAATATTTTAAACTATTATACTAATATAAAATACAAACAAATATTATGTCAGCATTTATTTCAAAGAGGTTATTTTAAGTGTCCAGGTTGTTTTAGTAGTTACATATTTCTTCAGAGTAGCATCTTATATTATCACCGCTCAAAAAAGAAAAAAAAGGAAAACTATGGCCTTGAAAAAACATTATTCTCATAAAAATTTTAATATATCATAGCTGTAGAAATTTTGAGTAATACTTGATTAGCAGCATTCCAGTTTGGGGTAAGAAGTATGGAATAGTGACCTAGCACTAAATTGGACCAACACTAGTTTCAGTACTATTTTTTTTTTTTAAAGATTTATTTATTTATTTGAGAGAGCGAGAATGAGAGAGAGTTCATGAGAGGGGGAAGGGTCAGAGGGAGAAGCAGGCTCCTCGCTGAGCAGGGAGCCTGATGCGGGACTCGATCCAGCGACTCCAGGATCATGACCTGAGCCGAAGGCAGTTGCTTAACCAACTGAGCCACCCAGGCGCCCCTAGTTTCAGTACTATTATAAGCCGGTGCCCAGTGGAGGTATTGACCTTGAAAGCCTTATGTTTCTTTTCTGCAACATGTCAATGGCCTTTATGGTCTTATTTTATGTCTATGTTATGGTTTATATATCTTTTTTATTCCTAAAATTTTGTAATTTAATGTAATGAAAGTATAAAAATTACAAAAAAGCAAGGATAAATAGTATTAGAGTCAGAAGCATGCCAAAGATTTAGTAGTATGTTATGGATACAAAGGTTCTAAAATATCAGATATAATATTCCAGATATACTGAAGATCTCCTGACATACTTTGGACACAGAAATTCTAAACATTTAATATTTGAGTAAAAACTCTATAAAGTCGGGGCACCTGGGTGGCTCAGTCGTTAAGCGTCTGCCTTTGGCTCAGGTCATGATCACAGGGTCCTGGGATCGAGCCCCGCATCGGGCTCTCTGCCTAGCGGGGAGCCTGCTTCTCCCTCTCCCACTCTGCCTGCCTGTGTTCCCTTTCTCACTGTCTCTCTCTGTCAAATAAATAAATAAAATCTTTAAAAAAAAAAAAACAACTCTATAAAGTAATACACAGGAAGATTTGAGTACTTTCGAATCCTTCCAGAAACAACAAATTGAAAACTACAATAGAAGAATATGAGATTGGGTAAGGACTTAACTTTTGAAATGTCACTTTCTGGAACATGTGCTGTAAAATCATTGTTCAACCAGGTCCCTTCTCTCTTCCTCTACACACGTGCACACTCACACGCACACAGAGCTATTCGCTTAAATTGCCTGCTTTCCTAGTGACAGCCTATTCTCAGTGGAATTTGTTTGCATTTTGATGTGTGCCAATCAGCCTTCATTTTCAAAGGAATACAGTGACAGCTTCTTCCTCTAGTGATAACTCAGGTTATAGATATGATTTGATTCTTTAGTTACATAAGTTATGATGATAATCTATAATGATTGAAACTCAATTTCTTTTTTTTTAATTTTTAAGGTAATTTTATTATAAAAATAATGTTCCTCCCTTAGAAAGAGTTAACATTTATTGAATGGGCCACTATAATTGCATGTACTTTGCTTAAACTAACTCATTTATTCTTTTTTTTAAATTTTATTTTATTATGTTAATCACCATACATTACATTAGTTTTTGATATAACGTTCCATGATTCATTGTTTGCGTATAACACCCAGTGCTCCATTCAGTACGTGCCCTCTTTAAAACGCATCACCAGGATAACCCATCCCCCCAACCCCCTCCCCTCTGGAACCCTCAGTTTGTTTCTCAGAGTCCATAGTCTCTCATGGTTCGTCTCCTCCTCCGATTTCCCCCCCCTTCATTTTTCCCTTCCTACTATCTTCTTTTTTTTAACATATAATGTATTATTTGTTTCAGGGGTATAGGTCTGTGATTCAACAGTCTTACACAATTCACAGCACTCACCATAGCACATTCCCTCCCCAATGTCCATCACCCAGCCACCCCATCCCTCCCACCCCCCACCACTCAATTTCTTAAAGAATATATAAGCAACAAGACCAAAGAACTTACTTACGAAATAACATTGCAAATAAACTCTCTGTTTGCACACACATATACACACACACACTAATTAAATAACTATAAATTATAGTACAACAGTAAGTTGTAAAGTTTATCATGAAATCTATTTGGTGAAAAGATTGAGGGAGCAAAGCAAATCAGGGCTTTTGAAATATATATTTTACACTAACATTTGGAAAATAAAGACTCAAAATACTAAATTGACAGAAAATGTTACTTAAAGAGATATCTCTGATAGGGATGTTCATATTCAGTGGATAAATGGTAAAATTTAAGAACTACTGAACTCTGGGAAGATGTCAGGAAATTGGATATAAAGGTATTCATTTTTCTGGGTACATGGGGCATAATTTCATACTGGGGACTAGTCAGGGGACAATTCTTTGTGCTAACTAGGAATAGAATTTGATGGCTTGCATTGTCTTTGCAAAGGAGGGAGTAAAGAAAAGAAAAAGCAAGAGGGGGGCAATGTCTGTTTGACCCCAATAATTTGGAACACATTCACAGTGGAAGTATGCGGAGCTATAACTAGAAAAAGTAAAAACATTAGTAGAGGTATTTTAAAGATACAATAGAAGTCTGTGAATCTCTGTAGAAATAACAATGACAGAGGCTTTTTACTAGCATAAACTTTGATCAATTGAAAAAACAAATCTTGCAAAGTTCCTGTAGATAATAAGATGATCCCAGGGTAAGGAACCATATGTGCAGAGGCAGCAAAAAATATGAGAGGGATAGCAAGGAAGAAAAGAATAATGGAATGAATCCAAACACAAATCATTGCTTTGTCACCTTTTATTATTGACTTCTGCAGTTCTTTAATGATTAGGGAATTGAAAATCATTGTTGGTACACCTATTGTTTATCAGATTGTTTGTTGTTTATTACTAGTTTCAGTAAGGCTTAGAGTAAAATGTATGGGGTTCTCTTTTAATAATGAGTTCACCATTCTTTTTGACTCCTTCTTTTATCTTGGTAAAGAAACAATCCCTCCCACCTCTGACATCTGGGAGCTGATCTGAACTATCAGCTCCCAGAGTTTCATTTTGCTGATGCCGTCCTGGCACTTACAGACAGAGTATGGAGACAAACATAAACCATTTCACGGAAAACCAACATCAGACAAGTCACTCTGTGACTGTGATTGATCAAGATAAAAACAAGACCACTCTATAATCATGTTTGAACACAAACAGAAACAAGAACATTGTCTAAACCACAAATACGCCAAGGAACTCCAGATCCTAGCTATTGTGAGTGACTGGTGCTTTTTGTGCAATTATATTTTTAACGTTCTATTCTTCCTTCCTTGTAATATGTAATTATATAGCACTGCTTCCTTCTGACCTGATAGAATCCACGAAAAAACCTCTTTTCCTTTACCTCAGCCCTAAATCACCTAACACTAAGTCCTTTCTAACACTTTCCTTTTCTATGATTGTGAGGTCTCCATTTTTGTATGATTCAATAAAGCAATTGTGACTCCAAATATGTTCCTGGTGGTATTTGCCTGAAGGGCATTAACAGGTATAATGATAAAGTCATTAAAACTTTCTCCTCCTCACCCTGATGTCATATGTAGATGTCTAGACTGGGAATACTTTGCCTTTTCATTGTAGTCAAGATTCTGGTCCTTGAGACTGGCTTATCTAGTTTTTCTACACATTGTATCTATTAATTCATGGATGCATGTTTCTTAATAGTTTCTTAATAGTTTATAGACCTAAACTATGGTGATGATGTATGTAGATTAGCAATTTGTTGTCCCCCTACAATCCTCACATATGAAAGTATACTCTTCCAAGTAAAACTGTACTATGTTCTTGAAGACATAATAACCACTGATTTTTTATAAAAAGTTTCCAAAAGAAGGGGCACCTGGGTGGCCCAGTCAGGTTAAACATCTGATTTTGGCTCACGTCATGATTTCAGGGTCCTGGGATCGAGCCCCATGTCGGGCTCTGCACTCAGGGGTAGTTTGCTTGCCCCTCTGCCCTTCCCCCGTTTGTGCGCTGTCTCTCAAATAAATAAATGAGATCTTTAAAAAAAAAAAAGGTTTCCAAAAGAAAATTGGGGCTTTTGAAGAGAAATAAAGCTTGTACCAGTAAATTCTAATGTAATGCATTTCTTTTGCCCCAAAATGTCTCAACAGCAGTAATTGATAAAGCCTGTGTATGATTTCTGCTCATATGTTTTGATGACTTACTTTTAGTAACCTATTTTAAAAGCCCACTCAGAGACTTTGAGACACTGTGGCATATCTTTTTCCTGTCCACTTACTGGTTTATTTATTCCATAGGTGATTTAGAATTTCACTTTTGTAGAAGTTCAGAGTGGAAGTGAACTGTGGCACAGATGCAATGTGGCTTCACAGTTAAGAGCCTGTCACTTGAGTAAGACTGTCTGGATTTGAATGACCAATCTACCAGTAAATGTAATGTCATCAAAGTTATTTTTTATCTTGTGTCTTAATTTCCTTTTAATATAGAGATAATTGTATCTACCTTTAATGGTTTCTTTGAAAATTAAATGAGTTAATATGTGTAAAGCCTTTGAAAAGTGCCACCATATAGCAGGCACTGAGTTAATGTTGTTAAATATTCATAAAAAGTCCAGTTTCCTTTGACCACCACTCCCAGTCACAATATACTTAGAATTACATATTTATTGGGTATATTTCTGAACTACTCTATGTGTATGCACACATTTATCTGTACAGAATATATTATTGTAAAAGAAATAAAGGACATCATACTGTTCTTATATAATTTCAGTCAGGTTTATTGAAGGTAAAACTTATATATAGTAAATTTAATTGTATGAAATGTGAAGGATAGATCAAGGTTCATTTTTTGCATATGAATGTTTATTGCTTCTATACCATTTGTTGAAAAGATTATCCTCTTTCAATTGAATTGCCTTTGTTTCTTTGTTACAACTATTGACCATATTTCTGTAAATTTCTTTCTAGACTATCCTTTTTAGAATTGAAGCATAGTTGACATACATTACATTAGTTTCAGGTGTATAACATAGTGATTCGAGAAATTTACATGTTATGCTGTAACAAGTGTAGCCACCATCTGTCACCATACAATGCTATTACAGTACCATTGACTATATTTCCTATTGTGTACCTTTTATCGCCATGATTTAGTCATTCCGTAACTGGAAGCCTGTACCTTTCACTCCCCTTCACCGATTTTGCCCATCACTTCAGCCCCCTCTGTTCTAGCAATCATTATTTCTCTATTTATGTCTCTGTTTCTGTTTTATTTTATTCATTTCTTTTATTTTTTAGAGCCCACATATAAATAAGTGAAATCATATGGAATTTGTCTTTCCCTGACTTATTTCACTCATCATAATACCTTCTAGGTCCATCCACATTGTCACAAATGGCAAGAGCCCATTCCTTTTTATGGCTGAGTAATATTACATTACACACACACACACACACACACACACACACACACACAAAATACCACACCTTCTTTATCCATTCATCTGTTGATGGGTACTTGGGTTTCTTGCTTAGTTTGGCTATTGTAAACAGTGCTACAATAAACATAGGAGTACATATATCATTTCAAATTGTGTTTTTGTTTTCTTTGGGTAAATACCCAGTAGTAGAATTACTGGATCATATGGTATTTCTATTTTTAAGTTTTTGAGAAACTTCCCTACTGTTTCCCATAGTGGCTGGATCAATTTACATTCTTACCAAGAGTGCATGAGAGTTCCTTTTTCTTCACAACCTCACCAATACTTGTTTATTGTTTTTTTGATTCTAGCCATTCTGATAGGCATAAGGTGATATTTCCTTGTGGTTTTGATTTGCATTTCTCTGAGGATTGGTGATGTTGAGCATCTTTTCATGTACCTGTTGGACATGTGTTATGTTTCCTTTGGGAAAATATCTATTCAGGTCCTCTGCCACTTTTTTAATTTAATTATTTGTTCTTTTGGTGTTGAGTTAGTTCATTATACATTTTGGATATTAACTGATATCAGAAATAGCATTTGCAAACATTTTCTCCCATTCAGTAGGTTGCCTTTTCATTTTGTGGGTGGTTTCCTTTGTCATGCAAAAACCTTTTTGGGGGTGTAGTCTCAATAGTTTATATTGGCTTTTGTTTTTCTTTTCTTTTTTTTTGTTACATAAATTAACCTATTTATTATAGGCTAGCAATGTTTCAAATGGTGAAACTTCTACAGGTCTTTCAACTCCTTCAGTCTTCTGATGGCAGACTTCACTGTGACAGCAGAAGTGGTGTTGTAGGTCCACGTGCCACCAGCGACGGTTTTCATGCAGGAGCCACAATGCCAGATCCCCACAGCTCATCTTTTCATCTTGGTTTTGCCACAGAAGAAGCAAGTGTACTTGGCATGCTGGCTTATTTCAATCTTCTTCACCATTTTCCTGAGGGAGGCACCATAACGGTCCTGTATTTACCCACGATTCTGACCTTCTTGGTGCATTTAGCCATGTCGCCGCAAACTAGGTCTCGGCTTTTGTTTTTCTTGTCTGAGGAGGTATATCTAGAAAAATGTTGCGACAGCTGATGTCAAAGAAGTTACTGCCTATGTTTTCTTCTAGGAGTTTTATGGTTTTATGTTTCACGTTTAGGAATCCACTCTGAGTTTATTTTTGTGTATGTTGTAAGAAAGTGATCTAGTTTCATTCTTCTGCATGTAGTTGTCCAGTTTTCCTAGCACCATTTATTGAAGAGACTATCTTTTCCCCATTGCATATTCTAGCCTCCTTTGTCATAGATTATTTGACCATATAAACATAGGTTTATTTCTGGGCTCTCTATTTTGTTCCATTGACCTGTGTGTCTACTTTTTGCCAGTACCATGCTGTCTTGATTAGCATAGCTTTGTAGTGTATCTTAAAATTTGGGATTTTGATACCTCCAGCTTTGTTCTGCCTTCTCAAAATTGCTTTCACTATTCAAGCTCTTTTACAGTTCCATACAAATTTTAGTATTATTTGTTCTAGTTCTGTGAAAAATACCATTGGAATTTGATAGTTATTGCATCATATAGATTGTTTGGGGTAGTATGGGTCTTTTAATAATGTTAATTCTTCCAACTCATGAGCATGGAATATCTTTACATTGTTTGTGTTGTCTTCAATTTTTTTCACCAGTGTTTTATAGTTTTCAGAGTACAGTAGACTGTCTATTCTAATCAACAGGTACATAAACTTTCCTATAACCGTAGTATCTTAATTGATAATAACCACTCACTAAGTATTAAAATCAGTAAACCTTGGAACATTTTTCTTTTTCATTTTTTTTAGTCTAGCTCATTTGTCTTTCCATATAACTTTTAGGATCATCTTGTCAATATCTACAGAAATTCTTCCTGGGGAGTTAATTAATTTTAATTAGTTTTCTTCTTTCCTTATATAAGTATCAAATGCTCTAAATTTCCCCATATGCTCGTGATTTTCTGATTCCACAGTTGGAATTGCATTAAATCTAAAGATCAGTTAGGGGAAAATTGACATATTAAAAATGTTGGGTTTCCAATTCATGGACACTGAATTTGTCTCCAGTTGTTTAAATTTTCTTTGAATTTTATAATTTTTTATAATTTTCCATATACACATCCTGCAAATGTTTTGTTGGACTTATGCCTAAGTATATCATTTGCTAGGTTATTATAAATTGTATTTTTTGCTTCAAATATCTATTGAGAATGTGTAGACATATGATTGTTATTTATATGTTAACCTTTTATATGCCAACATTGGCAAACCCACATTAATTCTAGGATCTGTTTTTATAGAATCCTTGTGATTTTCTATATAGGTACTCATATCACCTATGAAAAAGAATAGTTATATATTTTCCTTTCAATCTCTACTTTTTAAAAATGATCTTTTAAATATGTCTTGCTTTAATGGACTTGCTAGGGCTCACAATAACTAGATATGTTGACAATAAGTATCCTTACCTTGTTCCCAATCTAAGGCAAAAGCATTCAATTTTTCATCATTAAGTATTGTTAGCTTTGGTTTTTGTTTTTGTTGTTTTGTTTTGTTTTAAAGAATATATGTGGAAAATAATCAATAGAACTAAAAAGCACCCCATGGAATGGGAGAAGATATTTGCAAATGACATATCTGGTAAAGGGTTAGTATCCAAAATCTATAAAGAACATATCAAACTTAACAACCCAAAAACAAATAATGCAGTTAAGAAATGGGCAGAAGATATAAATAGATATTTTTCCAAAGAAGACATAGAGATGGCCAACAGACACATAAAAAGATGCTCAGCATCACTCATCATCAGGGAAATGAGAATGGGAAACCATGGTGAGACACCACCACATTACACCTGTCAGAATGGCTAAAATTAACAACACAGGAAACAACAGATGTTGGCAAAGATGTGGAGAAAGGGGAACCCTCTTACACCATTGGTGGGAATGCAAACTCGTGCAGCCACTCTGGAAAATGGTATGGAGTTTCCTCAAAAAGTTAAAAATAGAACTACCCTAGGATCCAGCAATTGCTCTATTAGATATTTGCCCAAAGGACAGAAACATACTGATTCAAGGGGCACATGCACCCCAATATTTATAGAAGCATTATCAACAATAGCCAAATTATGGAAAGAGCCCAAATGTCCATCGACTGATGAATGGATAAAGAAGTGGTGGTTTATATATAATATATATATGCACAATGGAATATTATTCAGCTATCAAGAAGAATGAAATCCTGCCATTTGCAAGGATGTGGATAGAGCTAGAGTGTATAATGCTAAGCAAAATATGTCAGTCAGAGAAAGACAAATATTATTTCACTCATATGTGCACTTTAAGAAACCAAACAGATGAACATAAGAGAAGAGGAAAAAAAAAAAAAAAAGGAGGCAAACCATTAAGAGACTCCTTTTTTTTCATGTTTTATTCATGATTTTATTGGGAAAGCCTCTAGAATTTTGTCATTATGTATAATACTTGCTGTAGGTTCCGGGTAGACATTCTTCTTTTTTATTTCATCATGAAAGACTCTTAACTATAGAGAACAAACTGAGGGTTGCTGGAGGGGAGGTGGCTGGGGGATGGGCTAAATGGCTATTTAGGAGTGTACTAATTGTGATGAGCACTGGGTGTTACATGTAAGTGATGAATCACTAAATTCTACTCCTGAAACCAATATTACACGATATGTTAACTAACTAGAATTTAAATACTTAAAAATATAACAGATGTGGAATTTTTTCAGTTTTTTACCTTAATTGATATTATTCCATATTTTCCCCTTATTTCTGCTAATTTGGTGAATTATATTGGTTTAATTTCAAATGTTAAAACAGCCTCCCATTACTTTCCAGTATGACCCATACTTGCTTATCACACATCATCCTTTATTTCTCAACTCCCATATATTGAGTTAGTTTCATACATTATTCTCTGTATAATTTCCAAAATACCTTGTTACTAATTTTGTTGTGACAGTCAGTTATCCTTTAAAGATTTTTTAAAAATATATTTTATATTTATCTTAATTTTAAAAAATTTCTGTTGCTTTTATTGTGTTATATTTATGGCACTGATCCAAATTTACATTTGATATCATGCCCCTTGCTTTACCTTATAAGACAGTTCTGAAGATAATCGGAAGACATATTCTCTAGGGTTTGTTCATCTAAAATGTATTTGACTTGGGGCGTCTGGGTGGTTCAGTCGTTAAGTGTCTGCCTTCCGCTCAGGTCATGATCCCAGAGTCCTGGGATCGAGCCCCACATTGGGCTCCCTGCTCTGCGGGATTCCTTCTTCTCCCTCTACCAGTCCCCCTGCTTGTGTTCCTTCTAGCTGTGTCTTTCTCTGTCAAATAAATAAATAAAATCTTTTTAAAAAAATAAAATAAATAAAATGTATTTGACTTCAGTTTTAAAATATATATTTTATTGGATATAAAATTTGGGGCTGTCAGTTATTTTTAAAATGTTTTTAATGTGTCACTCCATTGTCCTCTGTGGTTTTTGTTTGTTTTACCAAAAGCCTGCTGTATTTCAAATTTTGTTTCCTTCTGACTGTCTTAAATATTTTCTCTTTATTGTTAGAGTTAGCAGTTTAACTATGTGTGTATATGTGTGTGTGTTTTATGCCATTATGTCTTCAAATATTTCTTCTGTCCTCTCCCTTCACTCCTTTCCTATTATGACTTCAATTTCACATAAGTTAGACCATTTAATATTGTCCCACGTCTCCTAGATGCTGTATTCTGAATTATTTTAAATTATTCTCTTTTTTTGCATTTCAATTTGGATAATTTCTCTTAACTACAGTTCTTATTTTGGCTGTGTACAATCTGTTGAAAATACTGTCAAAGGAATTGTTTGTATATATGTATATTTTTGGTAACATTTCCATGTAACTCATTATTCTTTTTTCCATCTCTTTTCTGTCCTTTAATTTGTTGTCCTTTCAAAGTAGCACCTTTTAAAATATTTATTATGGTGTTTAAAGTCCTTGTATAATAGTTCTAACAATTTGATTATTTATAGGCCCATTTTTGTCAGCTGTGTGTTTTCCTGACAATTTGTTGTTACTTCTCGATTTGATTTTTTGGAGAGTTTTTATTGAATAATGGGTACTTTATGCTAAGGAATATTAGATACTGCAGTAAATAAAATTTATGCCTCTTAGGCTCTTGGTGTGGGGGACTTAATTATGTGAATAATTTAGCTACATTTGATTTTTATTATTGCCATAATTACTTCAGCACATCTCAAACTTCAAATTCCTTCAGTGACAGAATGCTAATAATTTATTCTTAGTGTTTTACCCTCTATAAGCCCTATATGCCTGCTTCACAATGGTGGTTTTTTTCCATACTCTTGTCCCTTCCCCAGCTGTAGATTGCCGTAGAGTTTTACTCAGTTCAAGTATAGTGTTAAGGACAGGATCATTCTCAGTTTTCTCACTCTATGCCTCAGTCTTAGACAGGCACCGTATTCCTTAGCCTCAGGGACAGAACTTTCTTAGCATTCCTACTCCTCCTTTCTATGGCAATCAACCTCTTTCTTGTATCTATGGAAGATCTTGGGTGGAAAGTAAGTTTACATATTATTTCAAAGTAGTAGTGAAACTCTGTCTTTTGGTAGTGTACAATCCTTGGCCCAAGTGGATTTTTACCCCTTTTCTAGTAGTAGACAACTTGGTTTTTCTCCTTCTCCAAGGTAGTCCATAATCTCTTGGGCTCTTTTGTTGGGAGGTTTTCCTGCTACTTCTACAGTAGCTTAAGAATTTATTTAATAAAAAATGTAGGGTCTGGAATATGGTGAGATTTGGTGTCTGTGCACTACTTTGAGGGTTAACCAAGTTTCCTGATCTGCCCCCAATATTTCTTGAGAACATCTGGTATTAATCCATGTTAAGAAGCTTATAAGAGTTAGGAGACAATTCTCCATGTGGAGGAAACATGTAAAGGTGGCAGTAATTATCTTTTATCATTCATAACTGCCTATGAAGCCTTCTTTCAGAAGGAAAATGTCATAGTGCAGTTCTCCCAAACCATTGCGAGTGTCATTGATTAAATGCTGCCTCTCCCATCTTCCAGTAAATGCCTTTGAGCATGGTTCAATTAGTCTATTAGAAGCAGCATCTACTTGGGCCTCCCCTATATCATTCCTGTAGGACTTTGGGGCTAGGAAAACTAGTGTGAACATAAAGCTTATTCTGCCTCTTAAACCATGGGTAATAGATCCTTAGTCTCTGACCTAGGAATCTATATCTTCTGCCAGCATTCATGAAATTATGTCAGGCTAAAATTTTAGCTTACAAATAGGGTAAAATCCCAGACCCTTCATTGTTCTTGACAGCAAATACTTCCAGCACCTTGTGTCTGGTTCTCCCATGGATTGTAAGCTCTCATAGTGGTCATTTAAGAAGTCAGCCAATTTTTAGCTCTCTTACCCAGTTATTTTTTCCCATGATCTGCTCAAAGTGAAACAGCTTGTATTATTGTTTCTCTTTGGAGTTACCTGTCACACTTAGGAATTTAGTAATTTGATTAGATCAAGTAGTTTTATGAATTTACAGATATTCTAGTTTTTTTTTTTTTTTCATCTTTAGGATGGCAGTGCCATTCTGATTTGGCTTGTCCTCAAAATTTTGCTTTCTTAAATTTTTCTTCAAGTATTTGTCAATATGGTTTAGGAGTTTTACTTTATGCCAATATATATAGATCCCCTTCAGTCTTTTTAACCACTTCATAATATGTCCAAGTATGAATCACACAATAGTTTTCCTCATTATGAGCATTTAAACTATATCTGATGCTTCTTGATTCTAAATAATGTAGCCCTTTTTCATGCTTTCTTGTGCATGTGTGCAAGTTTTTTTCTGGTAGATATCAAAAGTGGAATTTCCATTACTCTGCTTGTACATATTTAATGTTTAGAGATAAAAATGTCTTCTATCTTGGGCTTTACCAATTACCACACAGCAGGAAAGGAGAGTATCATTTTTTTCTATACTTCCTCTAATACTTAATATTATCATAATTCTTAATTTTTGGCAATGTGATGAATAGAAAAAAATATTTTTCTGAATATGTCTCCTTGGGCAAGGGAAACAAAAGCAAAAATATACAATTGGGGCTATATCAAAATAAAAAGCTTCTGCACAGCAAAGGAAACAATCAACAAAACTAAAAGACAACCTACTGAATGAGAGAAGATATTTGCAAATGATATTTCCAACAAGGGATTAATATCCAAAATATATAAAGAACTTATACAACACAACACAAAAACAAGCAAATAATTTGATTAAAAAATGAGCAGAGAACCAGAATAGACATTTATCCAAAGAAGACATACATATGGCCAACAGACATCTGAATAGATGCATGGCATCACTAATCACTAGGGAAATTCAAATTAAAACAACCCAGATATATCACCTTACACCTGTTAGAATGGCTAGTATCAAGAGGCAAGTGTCAAGGATGTTGAGAAAAAGAAACTTTGTGTACTTTAGTGGGGATGTAAACTGGTGCAGCCACTATGGAAAACAGTATGAGGGTTCCTCAAAAAGTTAAAAATAGAAATACCATATGATCCAGTAATTTCACTGCTGGTATTTACTCAAATCAAAAATACTAATTCAAAAGTATATGCACCCCTATATTTATTGCAGCATTATTTACAGTAGCCAAGATATGGAAGTCAGTGTCTATCAACTGATAGATAGATAAAAAGGTGTGAGATAGAAACACACACACACACACACACATACACACACACACACACAATGGAGTATTATTCAGCCATAAAAAAGGATGAAAGGATAAATTTTGCCATTTGTGACAACGTGGATAGATCTAGAGGGTATTATGTTAAGCTAAATAAGAGAGACAGAGAAAAATACCATATGATTATATTTATATGTGGAATATAAAAAAGAACAAATGAACAAACAACAACAACAAAACAGAAAGTTATCTGACTCATAAGTACAGAGAACAAATTGGTGATTGCCAGAGGGGAGGGAGGTTGGGGGAATAGGCAAAATAGGTGAAGGGGATTAAGAGGCACAAAATTCCAGTTATAAAATAAATAAGTTACGGGGATGAAAATTATAGCATAGGAAAATAGTCAATAATAATGTAATAATTTTGTATGTAACAGAAGGTAACTACATTTATTCTGGTATTTTGTAATGTATAAAATCGTTGTACACCTTAAACTAATATATGTCAACTATACTTCAATTTAAAAATAATATTTTGTCTTTAATATGGATTTTTCTGACACTAGTGATATTGTTTGTCTTTTTATATGTTTGTCATTTGTATCTTCTATTTTCATTTTTTGCTGTTGATTTGTAAAAATTATTAATTTTTATAGGTATTAATTCCTTCGTATGTTATGCTGCAAATTAACTTTAATAATGGTGCTTTGGTTATGGTAGAAATCTTATTTATATTTTCCTCTGTGACTTTTCTCTTATTTAAAAATGATTTCCTTCTCAGGGCACCTGGGTGGCACAGTCAGTTAATCATCCCAGTCTTGGTTTTGGCTCAGGTTGTGGTCTTGGGGTTGTGGGATTTAGCCCCATGTCGGGCTTTGCACTCAGCAGCAGTCTGCTTGAGATTCTCTCTCTCCCTCTGCCCCTCCCCCACTCTCTCAAAATAATTAAATCTTTTAAAAAAATGACTTCCTTCTCAAGGTTTTAAAGATATTCTTTTGTATTCTCTCCTGAGACTAGAAAAGTACACAGAATGTTTGGTAATTTTACAATTGTTATCTCTTTTTTTGTTAAATTTAGATATTTTTATTTTGAGATTCATTATTTTAGATGGTATTTATGTTTTCCAAATTGGGAGTCATTTTTATACATATTTTTACAAATAGGCATGAATCTTTTGTGGACTCTGTTTCATTAATCTACCAACTTATTATTTATTACTTTACTATTTTATTACTAGTTACTTGTAATTTGATATTTTTAGGTAAGATCTGTTTCTTATTCTTTTTTTTTTTTTTCCAATTTAACTTGGCTATTCTTGCAGGCCAACTTTGAATGACAAAATTGAAATGGCTTTACAAGTTTTATAATAATTGTATTGGAATTTTAATGGGATTAGATTATATTTATAGATTAGAGAGTCTGGCATCTTTATTCTGTTGACTCTTCCTGTCTATACATCAGTTTATATATTTATCAATGTTTTTATTATGTCTTTATGTAAAGTTTCAGTGTTTTCTTCTGAAATGTCCTAATGATTCTTTTTAGATTTATTCCTAAGTACTTTATAGTTTATAGTCACAATTGATACTGAACTTTTTATTAAAATATTCCTTAATTGATCATGACTGAACTAGAAGATACAGTAAAGTTTGGTGATTCAAATCATGGGCTTTAGAATCACACTGAACCCCTGTTTTACCACTCACTAGCTATATGATCATGGAGAAAATAATTACAACTTTTGGTGTATCATTTTTCCTCATTTTTAAAGTAGAGATATCATTTTTTTTAAATTATCAAACTTAAAAATTAAAATTAAAAAAGTAACACATGTATAGAACCTCTAGTATGACTTGGCAAATTTAAAGTACTCAATAGTAAAAAATAAATAATACAATCAATAAATGTTAGCCAGAATTATAAGGATGCTATTAATTTTTTATGATTCTCAGTTGATCAACTGAAAGTGTTAGGTGTACAATCATATCATCTAAAAATAATGTATTTTATTTATTTTTCTCAATACTAATTCCATCCCTTGCTTTATCATTACATTGGCTGCAAAGTCTGGTACAAAGTTATTATCAGGGTGAGAGCCAGCATCAGATCTGTTCCTTAGTGAAGTATTTCTTATATTTATCGATAATATATAATCTTTGTTATTACATTGTTGTAGACTCTTGCTCCATGTAAGAAAGTTTGTCCTCTTTTTTTTTGCTTATTATGAAATTGTTCAATTATGTTTTATATTTCTTTTTCTTTTTTCAAAAATTTTATTTTATTTTTATTTTTAGGGAGAGTGAGAGTACGAGCAGGGGGAGGGGCAGAGGGAGAGAGAGAAAGAATTCTAAGCAGCCTCCATGCTGGGCACAAAGGTGGACTCGGAGCTTGATCTCGTGACACTGAGATCATGACCTGAGCCGAAATCAAGCGTCCAATGCTTAACTGACTGAGCTACCCAGGTGCCCCTATATTTCTTTTTAAAACCTATTGAATGTAATTTATTGATTACATGTTTTGTGGTCTATTGAGATAATTTTGTTATGTCTTTCTCTTTTCCTCTATTAACAGAGTTGATGTCATTGCACGTAATATGTTTTTAAATGTTAAACTCTACCTGCATTTTTTAATAAATTCAATATATCGGGCGCCTGGGTGGCTCAGTTGGTTAAGCGACTGCCTTCAGCTCAGGTCATGATCCTGGAGTCCCTGATCGAGTCCCGCATCGGGCTCCCAGCTCGGCGGGGAGTCTGCTTCTCCCTCTGACCCTCCCCCCTCTCATGTGCTCTCTCTCTCCTCTCATCCTCTCTCTCAAATAAATAAATAAAAAAAAAATCTTAAAAAAATAAAAAAAATAAATTCAATATATCCAGGTTTATATTTTTATTTAATATACTTATGATGTTAATATTCTCTCTCTCTGTTTACATGCAAAATGGTTTATTTAAGCTCATCAAATGAAATGAATAAAAGGAATCATTCAATTTAAAATAGTTCCCCTTGATTTTTCGTTGAATATCATTTTGGACTTAGTCCATATTCATAAAGTTAGACTATCTCATTCTTTTTAATGGCTTCATAGTATTTATTGTATGAATGTAAAATTACCAACTCAACTAATTATTCACTTACTTAAGAAATATTTATTGAGGACTTACCATGTGTTTAACATCATTCTCAGTGTTCACTATACAGTAGTGAACAAAAAAAATTCTCTCATCTCATGAAGCTGTTTTGCTTTTTAGTTGAGGGAAATAATAGATTACTTAATGAATATATATTGAATTTTAGGCAGTGGTATTTATTTCAGAAATAGTTTTAGAAAAAGCAGGGCAAAGGGATATAGGATGATAAAACATGCTGTCTTATATAGAACAATCAGGGACAAACACTGCAGAGGTGACATTTGAACATAAAAGTGAGTGAAAATTAGAAGTGATGGATAACTGTGCATACTTTCAGTTTTTTCTGATATCCCTTCCCTAACACTTTCTAAGTTGACATTATTTGGAATTCATTCCATACTGTTATATATTTTCTTTAATAAATGTATAACTAATATTTATTTCAACTTAAAAATATATGTGCTAACTTCTGCTTTTGATATACAAACAAGTTGCCTACCATTTTCTCTTGGATTATTCGCCCACTTTAGTGGAATACATTATCTAACAATTTTTTATAGAAAATTTGAGGAAGTAAATTATCAAATTCCTTTTACTTTACTTACTTTATTCCTTTTACTGTATTTACTTTATTCCTTTTACTTTATTTACTTTCCCCTCATACACGAAAATAACACTAGCTATGAAATCTTACCTGTATGTTGATTTTTTCAGAAATTTAAAAATATTGTTCCACTTTATTTTTATTATTAACAGTAATAGCTGTATTAGTACTAGTAGAAGTACTTGGTTTGCTGATGAGAAATCTGAGATAAATCTGATTCTTACTGATTAGTAGATAATCTTTATTTTTTCCCTAGTAAGTCTTAACAATGCTTTTAGATAGTAATTGTTGCTATTGTTATTGTATTATTATTACTATCAATTTATTCTATTCAGTGGATCAGTCTTCACTGAGCTTTTTGAATCTGAATGTTCTTTTTCTACCCCTATTTTTAGAAACATTTTATGAATTCTTTTAAGATTGCTTTCAATTTATTCTCTTCAGTCATTCTTTTTGGAATTCCTCTTAAAGGGTGGAATAAACATTAAATCTATAGTCCACTTCAATTAATCCTTATTTCCTGCTCTTCTATATAACTTTTTGATAATACCTCATATTACATATACCATCTTTAGCCACATAAACACAAATGATTACTGTTAATGTTTTGTTTTGTTTTTCTAACTTGCATGATCAAAAATTTAATTGCCATGATATCTTTGGAATTCCTTGTATGTGTGCTATACCTTAATACATTTCCCTGAGGATATTAAATTTATCAATCCTCTATTCCTCTTTTGTTTGCTCAATTATATCTATTATTTTGTTTCAAGTTATTTCTACTTATTTATTGTCCTTTTTTTTTTTTTGTATCAGAGTTTCCCCTCAATATCTAGTGATATATATCCACTCTACATTGCCACTGCATATATCCACTCTGTGTGTACATGTATATATGTACAAACGTTTGTGCTTGTTTACTTGTTAGACATTGCTCAGTTTTCTGGACAATTTGCATGAAAATATAGGATTGGACAGGACTTGCTTCAGAAGCTAGAACTGTCGTTTGTATAAACAGAGAATTAGACAACTGAAGGACACCAGTGTTGCCAGAAGGAGTGTCAACCAGAATTATAAACATGAAAGCCACAGTTCCTCCTGATCCACCTAGAACTATCTTTATGTCACTAACATTAAAGAGAAAACCGCCACTGTTGTTACTACCTGATGCAGGTGGGTAGAGCAAATATATAGACGAAGTCTCTTGCTCAGGGATCACCGACCTAGTGACATAGACAATTACCTCCTAGCACATTCTTGCCTTTCCAACCACCACCTATATGGAAGGATTACTCTCAGTGTTGACCCCACCCATTCAAGTAGATTTTTCTGCATAAATTGTGGTTTCCAGTTTTCTTCATCAATCCCATCCTATTTTTTGCTAACTTTCAAAGGTTCCTCATAATTTCTGGTAAATAGTAAGCTGTTATTTTTATTTTCAGAATTTTGTTTATACATTTCTTTATTTGGTTTAAGTAACTTCAATCATTTCTAAAATTTTTGCTAGAAAATGGCAGCTGCAACATGGGTTTGATTTTCAATCTTCACCTAAAAGAGTCTCCCCTGTAATGTGGTCTTTGTGATACCTCAGGAATCATTTGATGTACAGCTTTATAGAGACAGTTAAATTTATTAATATTGAATCATGGAATTAGAGAATTTTTTATGAGATAGAATGCTAAATGTATATTATTCTCCAAAAATATGGGCCTATGAAGAAGGGGCTTAATATATTGGATGGAGGCAAATTTTATAGCTATATTAATTAATACATTTAATATGTCATTCATACTGAAGATATAATTATTGAGAAGCTTTTCAATGTGCACCTAATTGCATTCAGTTGAATAAAAATTCATGGAGATGCCTATTATATGGTGCCCTAATACAGTTTTATAAGAAGTATTTTATTTTCCCGAAAGGTTTTTGTGTACTAAATCCATCTGTCGATAAAATAATTTTAACCAAGTAGCTATTTTCTTAGAATTATATATCATTATTGCTATACCAGACAAACATGTATTACTTTCTTAATATCATTGGAGGAATCATTACATATTAGGGACAGACAAACTTTTTTTGTACCAGATAGTAAATAGTTTAGGCTTTGTGGGCCATAAGATCTCTGTTGCAACAACTTAATTCTGCTGTTTTTCTCTGAGCAAAACCAGATAATATGTAAATAATTTAACATGTTGTGTTCCAGTGAAACTTGTTTATGAAAAGAGGCAGTGGACAAGATTTGGCATTATAGACCATAGTGCTCCAACCCCTCCTAGATAACATGAAAGCTTAGGGGATTTCAAGCTACTATTCCTTAAACTGAACTTTTGAAAAATGTATTTCTGCTTCTTCTCAACTTAGAATACTGTTTCAAATTCTTCAAGAGAAGATGGAATTGGCATGATATCTTTTATCTTCATCAGTTTAACAAAAAATATTTTCACATCCAAAAAGAAATGTGTGTTAATAAATAGAGCTCCAGGGTAAAGAGTAATTCAGAATATTTTAGGTTCATATATATTATTTTTTCTCTATTGCTGCAAATTTCCCAAAAGTGAAAAAGAAAGCTCCAATTTCAAATTGTTGAACAAGATGAAAAGTGACTCATAACTACATACTCTGCTATAAATATGAAAATAACATCTGAGATATGTATAATAACTTGTTATATAAAATGTTTAAACTAGAGCAAAGACATGTATATGTGGTATTGATATACAGAATATCCTTAGTATTCTTCATAAATGCTTGGGAAAATGTTCATGATGAAAACAACCTATAATGATACAAGAGATATTAGATAAGATTGAAAAGCCTTAAGAGATTTTTTTTCATAAAAGAAATTGTGGCCCTTAATAAAAATATTAGTATATTCAACTATAGCATTTCCCATGAATTAAGGTAGACTTAATTTATATTTTTAAAGATTGTGTCATGTTCCCCAGGTTTCACCCCTGAGATGGCAGATTTATTCTTTGTATGTGAGTTCTTCCAGTTGAATTACTACAACTTGCTTTCCTCTCTTCTTTGATAGTATCCTAAGATGTCACACATGTTTTCCTTGATAGATAATCAATAGTTGTGCTTTCCTTGCTTTACACCTTGCTCTTGCATGCTGGTCATTGTCGATTTGGTTTGTGTGTCTGTATGCTCACTGTATTGTCACCACTGACCTTAATCATTATTATCTCTCTACTCTAGTAATCACTCTTGAAGAAGAAGGCGTATGCTGTTTTTTTTTTTCCCCTCCAGATCCATTCTTCATCCTTTTCTGCCTTAATTTGTGCCCTGGGAGTTTGATCTTTGTATACTCTCACACCAAGGCTTTCATGCTAACTGGCCTCCAGTTAGTTTTAACCAATGGAAAAAAAATAACAACAGGAGATTGGAGTTTGGGACATAAGACAGGTCAAATGGCTTTTTTTCTGCCCTCTATTTCTTTCAGCAGTCTGTTTCTTGCAGTATTTGTTATTCTACAGGACCACATCTCACCTGGCTGATCAATCCCACTTCTCACTGGGCACCAGCAGCACTGTTTCCTCCCTTTGCCCTGTCAGTCCTAACAGTCACAAAGTCTTGCTGCTCTTGCTAGCCACTGGTTGCCTGACTTTACACTTTTGTTCCCTTTATGCTGCCCACCATATACCTATAAGTCTTTTCTTCCTTAAAATCTTTTCATTTGAAATGTATTCCTGCAAGGAGGTGTCTGGCTGGCTCAGTCAGTAGAGCGAGTGACTCTTGATTTGGAATGTAATCCTGCAAATTTTCTTTCTTGTTGGACCCTGTTGTAAGGAATAAGCTAGTTTCCAAATTTCTTTATCTGAACTATTTCTATGATGTGTTTACCATCCCAGGTCCAACAACTCATCTCCAGGAAATAAAGATAAAAATTTAGGATAAACATTTATCTCTCAATTCAAAACAGAAACTAATGATAAAGATGAAAGCATAAATAGATATAGGATGTGTGTAATATTGTGATATATAATAAGAAATACATATTTGGTCTTCATCCCTTTTCTAGCAGAGCTCCTAAAACCCTTGGAATTTCCTAAGTGATGAGAACAACGAAGATATTGTTAGTTATGTTAAACAAGTGACTTTTGGACCCCCGTTAAGGATGAGGGCTGATTGCCAGGAGAACCAACCACGTAATTATAGGGTGGAGACTTTCAGTCCCATCCCCTCACCCCCAGGAAAGGGAGAGGATCTGGAGAGTGAGTTCAAACACCAATGGCCAATGATTTCATCATCATGCCAATGTAATGAAGCCTTTATGAAACCCAAAAGGGTTCAGAGAGCTTCCAAGTTGGTGAACATGTGGGTATCTGGGGAGAATGGTACACCTAGAGAGGGAATGGAAGCTCTGTGCCCTTTCCCACATTCCTTGCCCAATGCCCTTTTGTCCGGCTGTTTCTTAGTTGTATCCTTTTTCAACAAAGAGTTAATCTAGTTTTCTGAGTTTTATGAACTGCTCTAGCAGATTAATCAAACCCAAGGAGGAAATCATGGGAATCTTGAAACTGTAGCCAGTCAGTTGGAAGCACAAATAGCAACCTGAGCTAGTGGCTGGCACCTGCAGGTGAGAGAGGGGATTGGTGGTGAGGGGAGGGCTGAACAGTATTGTAGGAATGAACCCTTAACTTCTGGAATCTGATACTCTCTTCAGTTAGATAGACATCAGAATTGAGTTTGAATTCATGGGGCGCCTGGGTGGCTCAGTTGTTAAGCGTCTGCCTTCGGCTCAGGTCATGATCCCAGGATCCTGGGATCGAGCCCCGCATCGGGCTCCCTGCACAGGGGGAAGCCTGCTTCTTCCACTCCCACTCCCCCTGCTTGTGTTCCCTCTCTTGCTGTTTCTCTGTCAAATAAATAAATAAAATCTTTAAAAAAAAAAAAAAAGAATTGAGTTTGAATTCTTGTGCACACCCTGCTGGTATCTGAAAATTGCTTGCTGGTATGGAGAAACGCCCTTTCCCTCCCGCACATTAGAGTTGGTTGCAGGAACCTAAAAGAGGATGCTTATATAATTAAAGTCTAGTGATTAGATGATATAGATAACAATAATAAAATAATAATAGTAACAACATTTTTATACAGTATCTCTGCAAATATTTTCTTTTTCACCATTCATTAACCACTGTTCTTATATTTAATCTCATGCAATTTGCTGCTCTTTACAGGTTGAATTCCTTGGCCATCTCACACTCCTCAAAACTTGGGATTTAGCCTTTATTTCTCCCCCTTGAAATTTCCTGGCCCCTACACAAAAATACTGTAATTGAAGTTGTAATGAATTTATCAACAGCTTACTAGAATGACATGTTTAGATTTTATGTAATAGATTATTGTTTGTGCACCTAAAACTCCACAGCTAGTGAGCCACTTTCCTCAAAGAGCTGAACATTATGACATCATCACTAAACAAAACCATTACTATCCCTACACTCTCAGTATATAACATTTTTACTTTTAGCAAAATATCAAGGAGATTATTGAAATTTGAGGAGTCTTCCTTTCTTTAGTTTGTAATGTTTGTTGAGTGTATTTTCATATAAACATAGATGAAAATGTAATACTAGACATTATTGGTTGGTAGCTCAAGGAGGCATTCAGACCTCTTGATGTAAAATTTAGAGTGCATTAAAGTAGAACACTGCTTTTATTAAAAGTCATAGTTGTCATATTAAAGTTTAAGTATTTCCTCTAGAATGGAAATGTTTTTCTACCAAGAGATTATGCTGTGTGTAAAGCCTAGGAGAAAGCATTTCTTTATTGAGTAATTTAAAAGTTTGTCAACATGTAATAGCTCGGTGCAACTTGAAGACTAAACCTGAAATAGATTGCATTTGTTTTTTCTCACAATTCTTTCATCACTCTCCATTTTTTACTATGGTGCTCTGTGGGTAGAATTTATACTCCCTCCTACCCCATTTGACAGCAGGATGTTAGAAGAGGCCTCAATGTTCCTGCCATTCATCATGGTAAAAGCTTGCTTCATGTAGCTACTTTTCCCAGAATGTGCAACACATGGGATTGTCATAAACAGACCTGCTACCTTATACAGAGCTGGTCATGCTAACTCACAGACCTGTGTACAAGAAAAGTTAAGGGCTACTTTTTAAAAGCCATTGGAATTTTGGGATTGTCTGTTATACAACATAGTCACAGCAGTAGTTGAGTGATAGAAACCCATTAGCAGAGAAATAACCAAGGAAATTCTGATGAGTGTAGACGGTGTCCAAGATTGTGAGACAGATCCCCACATTGTTTTTCAAAATGTAAATATTTATAGACTGGTTTATACTAAAAACTATTAATATGTAATGTCTTCTCTGACCACTGTGGAAAAGAAAAGAAAAAAAATAAATAAAATTGAGATGCTTTTGGCCTGGGATCAATGGTATGTTTGTTGTGGTGAGGAAACAAATCTCTGTTGCTTATATTGCAGTTTTGAGAGGGATTCAACCAGTGCGGTTTGTCTCCAGACTAAGTTTAGTGAAATAGCCCTTCAGAGTGTGTTTTGTTTTGCTTGGTGGTTTTCTGTAAAGTCCTCTGTCTTTCTAGAATGAAGATTTGAGATTGTGCTGGAATTCAAGTGACACTTGACTATGCTATACTCAGATAATCCTTAAAGTGAGACAGTGAGTAGGATTCTCTTACTGGTTATTTCTTTGCTTTGAAATAATTCACAGCAAAAGATGTTAGGGACAGATAAGCAAAGTAGGTATCTGCAAAAAGAAGTGGTGACAGCATCCATCATGGGCATTGGAATCAAAGGTGGTGAGGAGAGAGACTGTGTGGTGGGAAGTGGCAGCAGCTTGGTAAGGGTGTTGGAACCTGAGCAGGTTAAAATTATCCCTAGTGTTTAAAGGTTTTCTCCACATCTGAGCAGACACTTTGTAAAGGGGTAGGCAAAATGTTTTTTTCTAATGGACTCATGAAGCTCTACTGTAATATGCCTTTTTGTGTGTGCCCAACTTCTAGTTGTTACTTTTGTTTTTTTCTTTAGTAACACCTGCCAGGGTTAAAGGGCTTTGGGGGTGGGTGTGAGCAACCATAAAAACAAAAAACAAATGAAACAAACAAAAATTCCAACTAAGAAATGATTTAAAATTGATTCATATAATCATTTGATGACCGTTTTTATTAGCAAAATCAGCATAGAAAAAGACTCCACAATGATAAAACAGTTTGCTATTTCATTATAGATATGAATATGTAAAAATGAACAGATAAAAAGATATTTAAGATAATTATACCAGGAAGTTTACGTGTACCACAGGAAAATTGAGGAGATTTAAAAGAAAAATAAAAGAAGGCATTATTTTACATTCAAATTACATTAGGGAAAACCCTTTGCAATCTTTAACTGTAATTCTCAAAAACTGAATCTGTAATTCCTTGAAAATTACTATAATTGGTGAAAGTTATTAGCATACCCAAATCTAGATATTACTCCACTGTATATCAACTCCAATGGCTGTGGAAGCAATAGCCTCAAATGATGTTGGCTGGGAAGGGGTGGCAAAGTCAAACAATGAATCACGGAACACTCCATCAAAAACTAATGATGTACTGTATGGTGACTTAACATAACGTAATTAAATTAAATTAAATTAAAAAAAAAACAAAAAACAATGTTTACCACCTCTTCCCCCAGGGTTCCATAGGCAGGAGCCATACCAATCATGAAGAATTTACTTACCTGCAGCTCCCTCTCTCACATTATCTCAATTAATACATTTTTGTTCCATACAAGACCAGACCATTCCCCTATCCACCTCACACTCTTGACTGCCTTAACTCTGCTTAGCCCCACCATTTGTTCGCAAAGCTGCCAAAAAGGAATGGCATCCTGTACCAGAAGAGTAAATGGCTCCATTAAAGAGAAAATAAGAGATTAATTTTATTTTATTGGCAAGATTGCTGCTCCCTCAAAAAAAACCCCTGCATACTTTCAGTACAAGTTAACCTGAAAGCCAGGGTTCCTCTGCTACTTTATCTGACCCTTTTTTTTTTTTGGTTTTGCCTTCAGAGGTCTTTATAGAGTATTTCTTAAATTCATTTTTTCTTCTTCAGTTTCTGCTTTGCACCTGAGTTGCCAGACAATCTGGATTCTGATGTTTTCCTCATTTGAGGAATTTTTTTTTTTTAATTTAAAAAGATAGGGTTTTGTTTTTCTTTTCCCCCCTCCTAGCAATTAGAATAGTTTTGTGCAAATTTCTGGCATTTATTTCCCCCCTTCGGGTATCAATAAGATATGTTAACCAGATTTTTTTATCTTTTTATTTCTCCTTGTATCTATAATTGGCATAATTCCCCATTCTATAACTTTTGAGAAATAATAATTGCCACTAAATTTTTATGCATTTTCTGTGTTAAAGATATTGTGCTAACATTTTACATCTAGGACCTCATTAAATCTTTGTAACACTCATGAGGTAGGAATCATTAATAATGTCATTATGCAGATGGGAAACTGGAATTCTGAGAAGTCAAGCATTCCCAAGAGCCCCTATAATTGGCAAGACCAGAATTTGAACACAGACTGATTCTAGAGCCTGAGCTTGGCACCGTCTCATCAAGAATTTGCTAATGATTTTCCTTGGCTTTCTCACTTTTATCATAAGTTTGAATTTAACTGTCCTGTTATTACTATCTCATTGTAGGCTACTGACAAATACCCTCAACATTTATTTTTTCATAATCACTGCTAATAAAAACAATTTTTTTAAATTGTAGAGAAAACACCTTAGGAGATACATAGATATAAATATATATGATCTGTCTATATCCACATCTACATACACATAGATTTATATTAATTTAAGGAATTGGCTCACATGATTATGGGGCCTGGCAAGTCCAGAATCTGTAGGGCCAGCTGACAGACTGAAAACTCAGTTGAGAGTTAATCCTGCAGTCTTGAGGCAGAATTTCTTTTTCCCCAGGAAAACTTAGTTTTTGTTCTTAGGTCTTCAACTGATTAGATGAGGTTCATTCACATTATCAAGGGTAAATCCTTTTACTCAAAGATACGGATGTTAACCACATCTACAAAATATTTCTACAGCAATACCTAGATTAATGTCTGATTAAATAACTAGATAGTATAACCTAGCCAAGTTGGCACAGAAAACTAACCATCACATTACCTATAACAAAAAGCTGGCATTTGTTTCATCAAAAATTATAATAACTCAAATTAGTGTGGTAATTTACCAATCTACATGTGGAAAAAAACAAATCTTTCCTTACAGCACTGTTTTGTAGATTTGTAAATTTCCTAATTTAAATTTAGAATGTTGGAAAAAAAGTAAAAACAAAATGTTGGATTAGTTGCATAATCCAGGTCTGAATAACAAACCCTATTTATGAGTTTTAATTATTTAAGTAGGGCATGTTGAATCACAGTTATTCTGAAGAACTCTCCTCAAATTTATTTTTATCATTGTTGTTCACTTTAACCTTCATATACATGCTATATATATTCACATCACCTGTTCCCATCATTACACTACTCCATCAGGGAAGTTATTTCTGAAAAATTTCTGACATTATATTAAAGTCCTTGACACCAGATGCTGTAATTTACCTGATCTATTTTAGTCTTTGTACCGTTATAGAATATGTAGGTTGGCTTTCATTTGATGTGAATCCGCAACTATTTAATTTTGTTAAACTGATCAAATTATCCATTGATTCACTCATTTATTCAGATTATTGAGCACTTTACAGGTACTGGAAATACAGTGGTGGAGAAAAGAGTAATTGTTCTGGCTCACAAAGTACCATTATTTTAGGAGAAAGACATTGCATTTCTGCTTTCATAATATTCTGTTCTTGTACTTTCCATTAAGAAATTGCGTTGACACACTTTTCAAATTGTTTTCTAGAGCTCAACATGTCTCACCATCTCCACCACTGTCCCCTGGTACAAATAAACATCTCTGGCCTGATTATTACAATTATCTCCTAAATTGTCTCCTTGATTCTGCCCAGGTTGTCTTGGACACTCTCATTATCTTTCTTGCTTTAAAGAAAACTTCCTGTCATGTGAGTTGTTCTATGAAGAAGCCCATGTGGCAAAAAACTGAAGATTACTACTGATTTCTTTATTTTTAATATTTTCAAAATAAAAATATAACTAAAAATTTGCTGACACTTGGGAGAAACTTGAAATGCCCCTCAAAAATGTGTCAGTACCACACATTTGAAGGGGGGGAATCAGAGGGGGAGACAAACCATGAGAGACTATGGACTCTGAAGAATAAACTAAGGGTTCTAGAGGGGAGGAGGGGGGGATGGGTTAGCCTGGTGAGGGGTATCAAAGAGGGCACATACTGAATGGAGCACTGGGTGCTAAACAATTAATCATGGAACACTACATCAAAAACTAATGATGTAATGTATGGTGATTAACATAACATAATAAAAAAATTAAATTAAATTAAATTAAACTCTAGTGGGTTGAATGGTAGTCTCAACACCTTGTCCAATTTTTAATCCTCAGAATCTGTGAATATTATTTTATTTAGAAAAAGAATCTTTGCAGGTATAACTAAGTTATGGATCTCGAGATGAGGAGATCATCATGGATTATCCTGGTGTGCCCCAGTCCAATGACTAGTATCCTTATAACAGTGCAGTAGAGGGAGGTGGCAATGATCTAAACAGATAAATGTTTGTGGAAAAGAACATCTTTAGAAACTATTTAAGGAACTAGGAGAAAATCATCTTAGTTGGAGCTCAGAGAAAGTGGTGTAAGATATTTGTATTACATTATTGCCCCAAGACAGTAATGGAAATGTAAGACTCAGAGAAATTTACACCATAAACCCGAAAAGGCTATGGAATGGTTGGTACTTAGTACCTCTGACAATAGGGTTTAAGATAAATCTAAAAACAGAACTAGATAAACATCTGTTTAAGAAGCAGACCCTTAGATCCTTTCTACCATTCTGAGAAATAGATGCCTGCTTTTTTCTAATCCCCCCCCCCCAGAAAACTGGAAAGGGGGGAAAAAAGAATCTTTAAGTCTTAGGACACCAGATACAGTTGAAAGTAGACTTCAGTGAAGTAAATTCTAATCTACTGACATGAAACACACAGCATCGTCCTCTACTTGGCTCCAAGAAAGGAATCACTGTAGCCATTATGTTTGAGGTAAGCCACTTGAAGAAACCCCCTGCCTAAAATGGTGCTTCATTCACACTCAGGGTGTGGATGGCCTCTTTGCTCCTTCTTTGAGTCTGTTCCTTGGAGCCAGGCTGGGAAGAGAAATACAGATACAGACCAGGGTGCCTCTATTTGCACTCTTGCCCTGTTCTTAAGTGTTAATGGTGTGCCTGCTCAGTAGAGTTAGTGAAAGGAGATTCCAGGAAGACAATGGTATACCAGGTTAAAAAAAGGTGCAGACTGGAGCAGGTCTAGGAGACACTGCATCAAGAAAATGAAATTGATAGAATACTTGATATTTGTGAACATACTGAGGGAAGATTTACAAAGTCAGCTGTGAGTTTGGTGTTGAATTAGTGATAAGTACATAGAAAACTAAGGAAAAAAATTATGAGACCATTATTAACATCAAAGAGAAGAAAAATATTGTGCAAGAAAGCAGAAATAATCACAAACTTCAGGGTGTTATTGAAGATGCTATATACATATGGATCTGAATATTGATTTAATAAAAAATTAAGTCATGGTACATACGTATAGGATTGTAAGAATCAGGTACTTTGAGTGGTAGCTCTGAGCTTTCACTTGGGAAGGTGAATAGATAGTGCCTCCTGCTGAACAATCAACACATAGAAACACACACTTGTTATTTAGAAGAATGAAGGAAAATTAAACAAAACAAAACAAAAACAGCTAAACCAGTTGGAAGTGGCTATCTTTGGAAATTAGCAAGAGGTGAGGGGAGAGTGAAGGATTTCTTACAGAACTCCAATAACTCTAAATCTTTTTAACGTTGAGTGCATATATAAGTTTGCTTATCATGACAAACATAGTTAAAAAGCTGTGGGGAAAATGTCCTCATATGTAACTCCTAGAATTCATATATTTGGAACCATTAGATCAATTTAAATCTTAAAGCCATGCAGATATTTTTTTAATATACCATGTTTGCATGCAAAGACAATGTACTTGAACTACTACTATTCAATCTTATATCTTGTTACTTTTATTTATTTATTTATTTAAAAGATTTTACATTTTGTTACTTTTAAAATAAAAGTTTTAGAAAACTATTGAGCATATTTACAGGGTACTGTGGACAATATGCATTAAAATAAATCTTACTCATCTATTTAGTTATTTATGCTATGACTTCTTGTTGTAATAACTCTGAAAAAACTGACAATTTTAAGAAACAGGGGTTAACTATAGAGCATTACCCAATGGAATGTCAAAATAGGACTGAGTAGGGATTAAACAAAATTTGATTCCATTACTAGACTTGTAAAGTTCTTACTTAATAACACTGACCACAAGAACCCTGAATAAAGAATTCCTTAGATAAAATATTTATAAAGTGAGAAAAAGCCATAAGGGAAACATATTAAGCACAATATAAACACATTGATCAGCTAAGGAACAATCTTCCTTCTTAATAACTAACATATAGAATTATAAAAGCTATATACATGATAGAATGAATATATTCCACCAAAACAAATACGAGCTACAAAGGCAAAATTATATACCTAGAATTTACATTCTATCGATCTAAGATTAAATTCTTTCTATAAGCAAATAATATCACCAAGGGCCTAATTAGTTAGGACTAGATTTCTCTAGTAAGAAGAGTTCTCGAAAGTAACGATTTAAGCAAAATAGTAATAGATTTCTCTTGTGTGTAAGTCAGATATAGAGAATCCTTGACTGTTTGCATGTTGTGTGGAATCTAAGCTTCCACCTCTTTTACACGAGATTATTCTTAGGATTTGCCTTCCATCTTTAAGGTTCAAGATGGAGTTTCAGTAACCACCCATCTACTTTCTAAGCAGCAGGATGGAGGGCAGATAAAGGAAGGGCAAAGGGCTCTGACAAATTCTTATAAGAAAGATTGCCAGAAGTTTTCTTGGTCTCATGGTCATTGCTGCCTTCAAGGAGGGTTGGAAAATGTGGTATTTATTCTGGGACATTATGGACCAGCAACGAATCACATTACCATGAAAGAAAGGCCAACCAGATATGGAGGCATATAATCTTTTGGGTCAACTCAGCTACATGGGCAATTAGGTTTTGAAAAACCAACACACAAACCAAGACACAAACTTCTGCTAATCCCATAAATTTACATTTTACTTTATCATTTTTTTTGTTTTAAATCCACCTGAAGGATTAAGATTAAGGGTTATATAGATTTTGTATTTTTAATATAAAACACCATTGAATTTACCCAATATTAATGCCATAATATTCATAATGCAAAAAAAATTGATATTTTAAAAGGAACTCACTATCAAAAAAGGAAGGTGCCAAATTGACATGAAGTCATTTATAAAGATTCTTGGGTCAAAGTATGAATTGTAATTTTATGTTATTTTATTTCTTTTTATTATTTGTATAAATACATTAAGCATATTTTTTCATTTGCTAGGCAATTTTAAGGTATGATTTCCTGGACATTTAACAATTGAAGCAATATACCAACTAAGAACATTTTATCACTTTATTATTTTTTTCTCTAAATTCTCCCCAGTAAAAAAATGTCAGAATCTGAATGCCTAGAAATATAATTCCATGTATAGTCATTCCAGTGTTTGTGTACAAATAACCGCATAGCCACTGAACTGTAAAACTCACTTCCTGGCCACAAATATAACAAATAAATGTCCTTGATACCTTTTGTGAAGACCTCAGGGGTCTACAGAATTCACTCTCTAATCCACCTTAATTTGAGAAATATCGTATCAATTAGATGAGTTGGTCAACCAAGTGCAGAATAGTTCAGAGCTATCTTAAACATTTCAGAACAGATGTTTTCAGGATTTAAGATAACAGCTAGAGTACATGTGCTCTGAAATGTTTGAATCTTAGAAACATGTTTAAAGATTTGTATGTTTTTCAGGGATGCCTGAGTGGCTCAGTTGGTTAAGCGTCTGCCTTCGGCTTAGATCATGATCCCAGGGTCTTGGGACCAAGTCCTGAATTGGGCTCCTTGCTCAGCGGGAAGCCTGACCTCAGCCTGCTGCTCCCCCTGCTTGTGCTCTCTCTCTCTCTGACAAATAAATAAAATATTGTTTAAAAAAATGAAGATTTGTATATTTTTCAGATTTCACACCACCAGAATGTTTTGTGACTGATAATTTTCATTTTTCTCAAACATGAATCATTAAAGCTTCTAAATATTCATAAAACCCTCCAAGTTAGTTTCTGCTGGTGTTTTTCACTTTGTTTCTCCTAGAAACTAGTCTTGAGTAGCTGAATGTAGAGGGCTGTCTGGTGTTAAATTGTACAAAGAAATGTGAGAATGATGACAGTGAGAGACCAACAGTATTTCTTACAGTGGAATGTTATCAAAGTGGATAGCTATCCAAACTCATTTATTTATTATTTTATGTCATGAAACATTTATCATTAAACTAAAAGACCTCTAAATGCCTATAAATATCTCTTGGCAGCTCTTCACTACAATGGTTTTTTACAAGAGAAAAAGAAGTCAAGTAAGAGGAAGGGTAATAACACAAAATCCTGCCTGAAGGTAAGGACAAAAGAAGTGATACTTTTTTTTTAAGATTTTATTTATTTATTTGAGAGAGAGAGAGAGTGAGAGAGAGCATGAGAGGGGAGAGGGTCAGAGGGAGAAGCAGACTCCCCACTGAGCAGGGAGCCCGATGTGGGACTCGACCCTGGGACTCCAGGATCATGACCTGAGCTGAAGGCAGTTGCTTAACCAACTTAGCCACCCAGGCACCCCCCAAAAAGTGGTATTTATCAATTTCAGTTTTCAGAATATCATAAACACAAAATTGGAGGGATTTTCTTCAGTAAATCTCCGTGTAGTTTTCATTAAACATTTCCTCAGAGAAAAATGTCCGTAATGTTAAATGCTAAATTTATTAAAAATATTTTTGAATACTTCTAGTTATTTAAAATACCTAGAACTTGGGGCGCCTGGGTGGCTCAGTCGTTAAGCGTCTGCCTTCCGCTCGGGTCATGGTCCCAGGGTCCTGGGATCGAGCCCCGCATCGGGCTCCCTGCTCCGCGGGAAGCCTGCTTCTCCCTCTCCCACTCCCCCTGCTTGTGTTCCTGCTCTCGCTGTGTCTCTGTCAAATAAATAATCTTTAAAAAAAATAAAAATAAAATAAATAAAATAAAATAAAATACCTAGAACTTTACATGCAAGTAATTTAGTCATTTTCACATGTATGCATTTTATTTTCCTTGAAATCAGTATGTGTTTACTGTTGCACAAGTGAAAATTGTTCTACTTATCATTTGCTTATCACATCCTATATTTGCATTAAATGGTGAAATTACTCCAACTTTATTTCACCAAGGACAACAGAATTCTTTTTAATCTGTTGAGTTAAACTCGTTATTATTTGGAAATTCTATATACCATATGAATTGAATACAGCTGTCACTATGAGTTAGTTTAGTGATCTATATATATTTTCTGTAGCACTTCCACTGTTTGTATATAAATCATCTAGTATTAATACTTTCCCTAAGACATTAATATCTGGTCATGTTTTATGTTATAAAACAGATTATAAAAAGACTGTGCTATAAATATGTTTATTGAGACACTATTATAAATTATAAATGAATTGCTTATCATTGTAATATTATCATCTTCATAGAAACAGTTGCAGTCCTAGATACCTCAAAAGTCTATGTATTGTGTTGTTCTAGATTGTTTAAGTATTTCTGCTCACTCCCCAATAGGAATTATCCAGAGCTATCTTTCTGTGATTCATGAAATGATTGATAATATAATGTATAAATATAATTGATAATATAATATAAGATAGTATACTGTATAAGATAAGTATGTATCTTCTAGAGGACTCATACATGTGAAGGCTATAAAGAATTTAATACTTAAAACCTTTTCCATCTATATAGATGGTTGCATTACAGCAAAAATCTTTAGGAAATCCATAAAGGAGATTACATCTCACCATAGTAATTTGCTCTACTTAGTTTGTAGTAAATGTTTGAGGAGGGGCATGTTGGGCCACATAGGGCCACACAGGAGTTGTATTCCAGGACAGAGTGAACCACCAGGGACTGTGGGAAGCAGGATCTGTTGTATCAAAGGGTGAAGTGCTGCCCTGTTCCCATGGGGTTTGTTATTAGCCTTGTTAGAACAGTTCTGCAGGCTGGCAGGGAACCCACTAGGCAGATTAAGCAGGAACTGCACCTGGTTAATTTGATAAAGAGCGTTGTTGGCTAAGGGACCTTATCCAGAGGAGCAGAATGGGGAGGCAGATTGTGTTAGGCCATTTGAGATCTTCCCAGTTTCCCCCATTTGTCTAGGCAGCACATATATTGGGCCTTCATTTTAGGCTTAACACCCTAGGCAATCAGCATAGGCATGTACTGGTTGAGAGAAAAGAATGCTGGACTACATCTAAGAAAGCCCGTGTGTTAGTCCTGACTCTGATATATATATTAGAAAAGTAATCTAACTCTCTGAATTTGTTTTCCTCAAGAATATAACAGGAAAAATAGTACTTGACTTATGTCTCTCACAGGGTATTTTTTTTTTTAAACTTTTTATTTGGAGAGATTATTGAAGACTCACATGAACTTGTAAGGACTAATACAGAAATATCTCTTGTACACTTACCTAGTTTTCTCCAGTGATAACATCCTGTAGTACAATATAAACTGAGTACAATGTCACAGCCATGATATTGACATTAATATAGCCAAGATGCAGAACATTTCCATCATCAGGGATCCCTCATTTTTCCCTTTCATAGCCACACTATCATCTCGCCACACTTCCTGTTCCTGACCCCTGACAACCATTTCTGTATTTTTGTCTATTTCTATATTTTTGTCCTTGCAAGAATATTTTATAAATTAAACTATACAGTATATTACCTTTTGGATTAATTTTTTTTACTCAGTGCAATTCCCTGGAGATTCATTCCCCAAATGTTCTGCATATCAGTAGTCCCTTCCTTCATGTTGCAGAGTGGTCTTACATAGTATGGATGCACCACACTTTTTGTTTAACCATTTACACATTTGATGGCCATGTGGGTTTTTTCTAGTTTCTGGCTATCATGAACAAAGGTTCTGTGAGTATTTATGTGCAAGTTTTGTGTGAACATAAAGTTCCTGTTTCTCTGAGATAAAAGCCCAAGAATGTAATTGCTAGGCCATGTGATAGTATGAGAAACTACCAAACTGCTTTCCAGAGTGGCTGTATTATTCAACATGCCCATGAGCAATGTATGCGTAATCCAGTGTCATCGTATCATAACCAGCATTCGGTGTTGTCAGTATTTTTTACTTTAGCCATTCTCATGCAGTGATATTCACTGTGGTTTTAATTGGCATTTACCTAATGGCTAATGATGTTGATTATTTGTCTATTTAAATGATATTTTTATGTGCTCGTTTGCCAAATGTATATCCTCTTTGGTGAAATACATGTTTATGTCTTCTGCCTATTTTCAAATTGGATTGATTTGGGGGGTAGAGGTTTGCGTTTTTTTGTTTGTTTGTTTTTACTGTTGAATTTTTGAGAATTCATTATATATTTTACATGTGAGTCCTTTATCAGATATGAACTTTGCAAGTATTTTCTCCCAGTCTTTAGGTTGTCTTTCATCTTCTTAACAGTCTTTTAAAGAGCAAAAGTTTTTAATTTCATCGAAGTCCAGTATATCTATTTTTCTTTCTAAAGATCATCATTTTGGTGTCAAATCTAAGAACTCTGACTAGCCCGAGATTCCAAATATTTTATCCTTAAGTTTATCCAAAAGTGTTATGATTTTTCATTTTATATTTAAGTCCATGAACATATTTTCATACCAAGGTATGTGGATTAGTTGGAGATTTGTATTTTTGTTTATGGATGTCCAGTTACTCTAGCACAATTTGATGAAAATGCTATCTTTCCTCCACTGATTTGCTTATGAACCTTTGTCAAAAAACCAGTTGAGTGTATTTGTGTGGATCTATATGTGGGTTCCCTAATCTGTCTCTTTGATCAGTGTGTCTATCCCTTTACAATTCCTTATGCACTTGATAATTTTAACTGTATAGTAAGGCTTAATAATGGATAGAATTTCTCCCATCTCATTTTTTTGGTCAAGATTGTTTTAGCTATTCTATGGCTTCTGTGTTTCCATATGAATATTAGAATAAGCTCATCGGTGTCTACAAAAAGTCTTGCAGAAAGCTGAGTAAGAATTGCATTAATTATATAGATGAATTTGGGAAGAATTGACATCTGTTGAAACTCTGTTGATTCTTCCAATCCATGAACACAATGTATCTTTCCATTTACTTAGGTCTTTGATTTCTTTCTTCAGCTTTTTGTAAGTTTCAGCATATACAACTGATACGTTCTCAAGTGTTTACCTAAGTATTGTATTTTCTTTGGAGTGGTTAAAATGATACAGTATTTTTAATTTGCTTTCCACACGTTCATTTTTAGTACATAAAAATGAGATTGTTTTTTATAAGTGATCTTGTTTTGATCTCTGCACCTTTGGTGAGTTCATTATTAAGTTCTAGGAGGTTTCAGATTTCTCTCTCTCTCTCCTTTTTTAGGAGGGGATAGATTTCTTGGGATTTTCTACATAGACAAATAATGTAATCTATAAATAGGGACAGTTTTATTTCTTCCTTTCCAATCTATATGCTTTTTATATCTTTTTTCTTGACCTAAAACTGTGTCCAGAACTTCTAGTACTATTTTGAATAAGAATGGTAATGTTCCTGATCTTAGAGGGAAAATATTCAACTATGATTATTAAGTAAAATGTTACCTATAGGTGTGTTATGGATGCCCTTTATCAAGTTGAGGAAGACCCTTTCTATTCCTAGATTGTTGAGAGTTTTTGTCTTGATTGGATGTTGGATTTCATCAAATGTTTTTCTGTATTAATTAATATAATCATATACTTTTCCTTCTTTAGCCTATTGATATGATAGATTAAATGATTAATTTTCAAATGAGGAACCAGTTTTGCATTTATAAAAAAATCCCACTGTAGAATAGTGTGGAGTTCTTGGTCATGGTGTAGAAAACTTTTTGTCCTTTGCTGGATTTACTTTGCTTATATTTTAAGAATTTTGGGTCTAAGTTCATGAGAGAATGAGAGATTTGGGTAGTTTTTCTTTCTGTTTTTTTTTTTTTTTCTTAATCATTTTTTGTTTTGTATCTGGTTTGGAATCAAGGTAATACTTGTTTAATAAAATGAGTTGGCAAATGTTCCTTTGTCTTCTATTTTCTGGGGAATATTGAGTAAAGCTGGTCTTAATTCTTTCTTAAATACTTAGTAAAATTTAACAGTGAAGCCATCTGGGACTGGAGATTTCTTTCTGGGGAACATCTTAATTAGCAATTTTTTTTTTAAGATTTATTTATTTATTTGAGGCGGGGGAGAGGGACAGAGGGAGAAGGAGTCCTAAGCAGACACTGTACTGACTTGGGGGGCTCAATTTCACAACCTTGAGATCACGACCTGAGCCGAAACCAAGAGTCAGATGGTCAACTGACTGCGTCACCCTGGTGCCCCAGAAATTTGTTTTATTTAGTTATTATTAGACTTATCAATTTCATTTGGGCTGAGTTTTGGTAGTTTGAAGTTTTAGAAAAATCAATTCATTTCTAATTTGTGAAATCTGTGACTGTGAAGTTGTTTATAGTATCCCCTTATTATCATTTGAATAATGAGGATCTGTAGTGATATCCCCAGTTTCATTTCTGATATTGGTAATTTGTGTCATTTCTCTTTTTATCTTTGTCAGTCTTGCTAGAGGTTTATCCATTTTATTGATATTTTTGAATAATAAGTCTTCTGTTTTATTTTTCATTGATCTTTCTCTATTGTTTTCCTGTGTTAATTTCATGGATTTCTACTCATCTTTTCCTATTTTTTTTTTCCCTCTGCTTGCATTAGGTTTGTTTTTCTCTCCTTTTTCTAGCTCTTAAGATAGGAGTTTAGATTATTGATTTGAAACTACTCTGATGGAAAAATTTAATGCTATAAATTTCTCTCAGCATTGGTTTAGGTGCATCTCACATGTTTTGATGTATTGTATTATTTTTATTCAATTCTAGGATTTTTTTTGTTTCCTTTGAGACTTCCTATTTAGTTCATGGATTGTTTAGAAATGTGTTAATTACCAAAGGTTTTGAGATTTTCTTGTTTTTCTATTATTGATTTCTAGTTTTATTCCAGAGTGGTTGGAGAACATAACTCCATATGATTTCAAAGTCTAAATTTTTTGAGATCTGTTTTATGACCCCAGATATGACTTATATTGACAAGTGTTTCACAGGCACTTAAAATAGATGTGAGATCTGCTTTTGTTAAGTGAAGAGTTCTATATGTGACAATTAGATCCTGTTGGTTGATAGTGTTGTTAGTTCTTCTGTATATTTGCTAACTTTCTGTCTATTGATTCTATTGATTAATGAAAGTAGGGTGTTGAAGTCTCCAACCATAACTGTGGATTTGTCTGTTTTACCTTTTAACTCTATTAGTTTTTGTTTTATGTGTTTTGAAGTTCTATCGTGTGGTATATATACATGTTAATGAACACTTAACTTCTGTATTAGTTGTTAGGACTGCCAAAACAAAATACCACAGACTGGATGTCTTAAACAGCAGAAATTTATTCTCTCACAGTACTAGAGGCTAGAATTCCAAGATCATTTTGTAGAATTCTACAAAAAAATGTGTAGCCTGCAGATGGCTACCTTCTCACTGTGCTCTCACACGGTCTTTTCTCTGTGAATGCATTCTTGATGTCTCTTCCTCCTCTTAAAAGGACTCCAGTAGGGCGCCTGGGTGGCTCAGTTGGTTAAGCAACTGCCTTCGGCTCAGGTCATGATCCTGGAGTCCCGGGATCGAGTCCCGTATCGGGCTCCCTGCTCAGCGGGGAGCCTGCTTCTCCCTCTGCCCCTCCCCCCTCTCATGTGCTCTCTCTCATTCTCTCTCTCTGAAATAAATAAATAAAATCTTTTAAAAAAAAAAAAAGGACTCCAGTAATGCTCGATTAGGGCCCTACCCTTATGATCTCATTTAAGCTTAATTACCTCTTTATTTTTTTTTTTAAAGATTTTATTTATTTATTTGTCAGAGAGATAGAGAGCACAATCAGGGGGAGTGGCAGGCAGAGGGAGAGGGAGAAGCAGGCTCCCCGCTGAGCAGTGCGCCCGATGTGGGACTCGATCCCAGGACCCTGGGATCATGACCTGAGCTGAAGGCAGTCGCTTAACCGACTGAGCTACCCAGGCGCCCCTTAATTACCTCTTTAAAGGCCCAATCTCCAAACATAATCACATTGGGGGAGAGGGCTTTAATATAAGAATTTTGAGGTAACGGTCTATAAAAATTCTTAGTGTATTGATCCTTTTAACATTATGTAATATCTTTATCTCTTGCAATTTTCTTTGCTCTGAAGTTTACTCTCTCTGATATTAATATAGTTCCTGTCATTTAAAAAATATGTATCTTAACATATCTTTTTCCACTCTTTTAGTTTCAGCCTACTTATGATATGTTTGAAATTAATTTCTTGGAGACAGCATGTAGCTGGATCATGGATTTTTTAAGCCACTCTGCCAATCACTGTCTTTTTATCAGTGTATTTAGATTATCAACATTGAAAGTAATTATTGATATGGGAGTGTATTAGTCTGTGATTTTATTTGTTTTCTATCTATTTCCTCTATTTCTTATTCCTCAATTTTTCTTTTTTTGAGAATTCTAGTAGATAAAATTTACACATAGTCTTTTTTTTTTACATTTTTTTATTTCATTTAAATCCAAGTTAGTTAATATATAGTGTATTAGTTTCATGGCTAAAATTTAGTGATTCATCAGTTGTTTATAACACCCAGTGCTCATTACATAATGTGCCCTCCTTAATGCCTATCATCCAGTTACCCCATCCCCCCACCTCCCCTCCAGCAACCCTCAGTTTGTTTCCTAGGGTTAAGAGTCTCTTACGGTTTGCAGAGAGGGAGCCAATTTTTGTTTTTTAAACTTCCTTTAGATTACATGGACATTTTGTAGAATTCTATCTTTTTTGTTTACAGTGTTTTTGAAAATATTGCTTTGTATATATCCTAGCGGTGGATCAGTGAGTATAATATACATACATAACATCACAACTGTTATTGACATTTTACCACTTCAAATGAAGTTTGGAAGCCTTAGTTTTAGTTAGGCCTCTGTTCCTCCCCATTTTCAAAATGTAATTGTCATAATTATTTTCTTTGTGAACATTGAGCACCACATAATTTTTGTTTCAACTATCTAATATGATTTTAAAAACACATAGAGAGAAAAAAATCTATATACTTACCCCAGTGTTTACTCATGCTGTTTTTCTTTCCTTTTCTTTTTTTTTTTTTTCATTTCTGAAATTTCAAAACTATTCTCATCATTTTCTTTCTATTTGGAGGGTCTCTCTTAGCCATCATTTAAGGGTAGATTGCTAGCAACAAATTCTCTCAATGTTCCTTTGAGGATGTCTTTACATCCTGCTTTATTCCTTAAAGATAGCTTTACCACATATAGAATTTGGGGTTGACAGTTCTTTTCTTTAACCACTTAAAAAATATTGTGCCCCTTGTTTCTGGCTTTCACTGTTTCCATGGGAAACCCACTTTCACTTGAGTTGGTGTTTCCCTATAGATAATGCAACATTTTTCTTTGACTGCCTTTAAGATATTTTCTTTTGTCTTTCATTTTCAGAAGTGTAATTATCATGACTCATGGAGCAGATTTCTTTAGGCTTATTCTTACATGGGCTTCACTCAGCTTCTTGAATCTGTCCATTTATGATTTTCACCAAATCTAAAAAATTTTCATTGATTATTTATTTGAATACTTTTTCAGATCCGTATTTTTTCTCTTTCCCTTGGTTTTCCAATATTACAAATGTTTGATTGTTGTTTTGTATCACATATCCCTGAGACTACATTCACATTTTTTGTTTGTTTGCTGCTGCTGTTGCTTCTTCTTCTCCTTTTCCTCCTCCCCCTCCCCCTTCTTCTTCTTCTGCCTCTGTTTCTCCTTCTTCTTCTTGTCAATCTAGATTCTGTAGTTCAGATTGAATAAATTCTATCGATCTCTCCTTAAATTTACTGATTCTTTCTTCTATCATCCCACTCTATGATTGAACCCATCTGGCAAGTTTTTTATTTTGGTTTGTATTTTCCACTTCTGTAATTTCCATTTGGTTCTTTTTTGTAACATTTTTTTCTCTGCTAACATTTCTATTTTTTTCATTTGTTTCAAGTGAATTTGTGATTAACCATCAAGCATTTTTATGATGGCTTCTTTGAGATCTTTGTTAGATAATTCCAATATCTGGTTTACCTCTGTGTTGGCATCAGTTGATTATCATTTTTATTCAAGTTGTGATTTTCCTGGTCTTTGGTATAATGAATATCTGACTGCATCCTGGACAATTTAGATCTTATATTATGATACTCCTAATTACATTTAAATCTTTTGTAGCAGGCAGCCACCTGGTTTAGGCTTAGCATGTAGGTTCTGGCCTATTTTTGTGGGCTATAATTCCAATGACATTTTTTGAGCCCTCACAATGCTGTTCTGGTCTAATCTGTTCTTCTGGTTCTGCTTGAGCTATGGTTGATTGCTGGTTCCCTGTTGAAGTGGAAAGTTCTGCTCTGGGCCCCCAGGTCTCTTAGATGGGGAACCCTGAGCCTCCAAGATGGAGAGAATCTTACCCAGTGTCATTCAGCTTCCTTTTATGTCTCTGGTGGCAGCATAGGAGGAAAGGAGTAACTACTGGATTGACTTCTTCCACCAGTAGGAAAGCTAAAAGATTTCTAACCTAGATTTATTTCCACCACTGGAGTAGAAGGCCCATGTGGCTCTCCACCACTGGGCAAAAGATGGAGAGACACTAGGCCTGTTGCTACTGCCCGTGCAAATGGAAGAGCCCACTGGCTACCAATGAATGTGGGATGTGACCTGCCAGGCACAATGAGCCACTGTTGCTGGATGCCTAGGGCAGGCAGTGAGCTGATCCATGTAGATTCTGTTGCTGCTACTGCTGCTGCTACTTCTAGCAGATGGACCCCATAGTCGTGGATATGAGGTCAGTGATAATGGGCAGATCGGATTGCTGTAGCCACTAGGTATGGGTCTCCCTGTTAGGTCCCCTACTTGCCCTTCCCTTCTCTAGTTTCTTGGCCAAAGAGACCAGGGTTTTTTTTTATGTTTTGTTTGTTGAGATTTCTCTGTGTGTGGGTTTTATTTTGTTCTGTTTTTCTTTTTCTGGTTGCTATTTTTTGTTGTTGTCTATGCCTGTTGGCAGTTTGGGTGGGTGTTCTCTCTATCACTCATCTAGGGTATATGCGAGATAACAAAGAAAAGCCAAAGAACTACCTGGATATTGTTCAAGTCCTGATGTCCCTTAGCCACTGTATAGGCTACTTTCCACCTTAAACAGTCCTTTCATGTTTGTGGAATTATTTCCAGGGTACACATTCATATTTAGAAGAGATAAATAGAGAAAAGTGAATCGAAGCCAACTTGTCTCAGTAACATATCACAAGATTGTTTTTGACATTTTAAAAATATTGTTGCAGGGTTGTTCTTTTGGTGAACAATTATGAAAAAGACAGTGTCTGTCCTTGTTAGGATCAAATGATATGATAATGTAAAAGCAACTATTAGGGTGAAAAACAAGTCGGCTGGTATTATTTTTATCATTACTGATTTAAACAAAGGTATTCACTTTTTACTAAGTAAATAGTAAATTCTAGTATCCATAAATCTTCATTGTAGGTATATTCATTAATTAATGTGGACATTACATCATCTAGATTTTGTAATTTTACATTGATTTATATAATTAATATTATCGCCATATATCTGTGGCAAAATTAAAATGTATTCAAACTGCTTTCTGATATAGCATATGATAGAGAACTGGCTTCAAATATTTATATGACTGTTTTTATCAGATATTTTTAAGTATTTGTTATTTACCTTTCAGAATATATTGGTTCTTTATAATGGGTTTACTTGGCTTGTTTGTTTATTAACATTCTCTATGACTTGTGCTATTTCCAATACAAAGGATTGCACTTTTTGGTGAATTTTTATTTTCACTATATGTTCCTTGCTTGTGGAAGGTAATTTATCCTTGAAGATATGATCTGTCAAATTCCAGGTTCTATTTAAGTCAAAATTAGATTTCTCTATTGATTTTGTTTTAATATGTTTCCTTGATTAAATTTTCTGTATGGTATTTTATTTTTTTTTAATATTCTGGCCAAAATGGCTTATCTGTCCTGATATGATCATCTTTGACAATTTTATTTTCATTTTAGTTATATTAAAAACTAAAAATTTTACATACAGTTGAGAATCCTGAGTAAAAATCCATGTATATGCAGGTATACACACATCCCTGAGATTTAGTTACCTAAATAGCAGGGACTGACATAGCAACATTTTTATGATTTCAGATACTTTTAGTTATGCTTTACACTTTATTAATAATCTTCACTGTCAATATAAGAGAAAACTTCCATCATTCCAAAATTACCAACTTGGCAACCTGGTTGAATAAGATCTATATTATAATACTTCATGTAAGTGCTAGACTGTTCTAATAAACAGACCCCAAAATACCATATATTTGCTTAGAGAGGTGACTTCTCTCTCATGTAACAATCCACTCTACTATGACCCTATCACCTATGGCATTCTTCCTGGCTTCTTGGCCAATGCTGGATCACTGTTAAATCCATGTTGTAGCTTGTGAGTAGGGGAAAGAGAGGCAGAAAGTCCACGAAAAGTAATTTTCTTGGAATTTTCATTACTTCCTTTCATATTATTTTGGTAATAACTTAATCGCATAGCCACATCTAGCCATAGGCAGCCTGGAGAATATAGGTCTAGCCAGGTATTTACATGCTGAGGAAAAATTGAGAGAATGATTTGGAGTACAACCTTCAACTTTCTACAATTTCTCAATATTTTACTCTAGATTTCTCTTCAATAAATTAAAAGTTGGATATCTCATCTCAATAAACAGTAGATGATAAAAGGAGACTTCAGACACAACTATTTTACTATTAAGCTGAATGAATACAAAACTCCAGTTCTGCCATACTTGATTCTCATCTCTAACGTTTAGGTTTAGGGAATCTTTAAGAAACATTTTTATGGGTGGTAAATAAATACTAAATAATAAAACAGTTACTCTCTGCAGTATTTCTTAAAATGTCCTTTATTAAGCATAAATATTCTTTATTAAGACTGTAGAGGCCTTTTTGACTTCTGGTGAGTTTCCATAAATTTTTATTTTCCTCTCAATGAAAGTTTGGGTGATTCTAATTGCAAAGTTATGTGACAAACTATTAATCAGACAACCAGTAAAACATAATAAGAGGCCTTGGACCTCAGGAAAGTCCCCAGGCCTCTATAAACATGTGCAGAAGCATTTGGCTATCTTAACTGCCACCAACCAAATGCTTACTTTGCTACAATTGGAAACCAATTTGGAAACTCACATACAAATATGAAAGCCAAATTTTCTGCTGAAACAAATGATTTCAACTGAAATAAATGCTTGGGTTGCTCACATGAGCTCAAACCAAATATTTTCTTGTAACAATTTGCTTCCAAGCCATCCATACTCTGCATCATTTATTAACTAAACAAGACTTGATATTCTCCTATATTTCTATTCTGCTTCATTTTGAAAAACAATGAGGAAATACCTACTGACTATGAAATTTTATACTTTGTAGACACAGGTTTGAGGAACAGTACCTTCACATGCATTATGCCCTCTGCCTGGGATGCTTAGCATAATATCTATTACTCACTCAGTTTTTGTCTCAACCATAACTTCTTCAAGAAAACCTTCATTAAGATTAATCTCACAAATGTACATTTATTCTTGTGATTTTTGTTTAATATGTATCTCTCCCACTATAAAGTTAAGTGAAATAAGGGCAGCAACTGTGTATCATGTATAAAATCAAGCAATCATTTTTGGCTAAATAAATGGGGGTAGAGTGTCTAACTCACAGGATTGATTTGAAAATTACATAAATGTGGCATGTAAAATACTTAGGATCTAGCACATGGAAGGCAACGATTTTTCCCTCCAATAATAATATAATTGAAGGGAATAATATAATTCCTTCCAATAAAGTATAAGCTCAATGAAGTAACAATTTTTCACACTAATATATATTCATATACTCCTCGCTTTGGCAGCACATATAATATATATTCATATATAAACTTAGAAGAGTTTCTAGGATATAACACACTTCCAATAAATAAATAAGCAAATGAAAAAAAGAATGGAATCCAAAGAATGCAAGCATATTTAGAGAAAACTATCTCAACTTTATTAGTAGGTCAAGAGAATGAACAAATAAATTGTGTGTGGGTGTATGTATACATATATACATATACATATACATATGATTCCTTTTTCTTTGAACTGTGTTGATTGATATATTAACTACAGATGGAGTGTGAAAATGAAAATTAGGTGAAGCTTAAGGCTGTTTACACTAGATTTCAGTTTGGAAACACTATGCATACTTCTAGAACTTTTAGGGCCATTTGATAAAGGTCAGTTTTGAATCTATTGTATTTCCATGTGGCTTAATTAAGATTGACTTACTTTGTGAAATATCTGGCATGAAAATGAAGTGAATGGAATTGATTATGAAAATCTCTAAACTTGAAAAAGATAACTAGAACATACCAATCTTTGGTCAATGTCACTCATCAGTACACATAAAAATGCTTGAAACAGCTTTTGGTATAAAGTAAAACATGATAACTAAAAACACAATGACATATAGCAGTAGGTATCACCAGTAGAAAAGACTGTAAGGCAAAACAAAAGAAGACAGAAAAAATGGAAAGGAAGAAGGAGAGAAAGAGAGAGAAACAATATTATTGAAAATTTTGTAGAAAGGCTGTTTTTTCCAATGCATTCTGGAAATAAATGGGACATTGGAAACTGAAGTCCTTTCCTGGAATTTCTTGTGCTTCTGGGATATGGTGTAAGTTCATCCTGGCATGTTATAAGTGAAATGGTGATGGTCTGGAAAGGAAAGCATAGTATGTAGTTGTATGTAAAATTGATTGCTCATTTTCTTTACTGAAATAATGTATAGTGAGATCACTTTTTTTTAATTTTATTATGTTAATCCCCATACATTACATCATTAGTTTTTGATGTAGTGTTCCATGATTCATTGTTTGCATATAACACCCAATGCTTCATTCAATATGTGTCCTCTTTAATACCCATCACCAGGCTAACATATATCCCCAACCCCCTTCCCTCTAGAACTGCAGTTTGTTTCACAGAGTCCATAGTCTCTCATGGTTCATCTCCCCCTCCGATTCCCTCCCTTCATTTTTCCCTTCCTACTATCTTCTTTTTTTTTTTTAACATATAATGTATTATTTGTTTGAGAGGTACAGGTCTGTGATTCAACAGTCTTACACAATTCACAGTGCTCACCATAGCACATATCCCCAGTGTCTATCACCCAGCCACCCCATCCCTCCCACTCCCCACCACTCCAGCAACCCTCAGTTTGTTTCCTGAGATTAAGAATTCCTCATATCAGTGAGATCATATGATACATGTCTTTCTCTGATTGACTTCTTTCGCTCAGCATAATACCCTCCAGTTCCACCCATGTCGTTACAAATGGCAAGATTTCATTCCTTTTGATGGCTGCATAATATTCCATTGTATATGTATATACCACATCTTCGTTATCCATTCATCTCTCAATGGACATCTTGGCTCTTTCCATAGTTTGGCTATTGTGGACATTGCTGCTATAAACATCGGGGTGATTATACCCCTTCAGATCACTGCATTTTTATCTTTTGGGTACATACCCAGTAGTGCAATTGCTGGGTCATATGGTAACTCTATTTTCAACTTTTTGAGGACCCTCCATACTGTTATCCAGAGTGGCTGCACAAGCTTGCATTCCCACCAACAGTGTAGGAGGGTTCCCCTTTCTCCGCATCCCTGCCAACATCTGTCGTTTCCTGACTTGTTAATTTTAGCCAATCTGACTGGTGTGAGGCGGTATCTCATTGAGGTTTTGATGTGGATTTCCCTGATGCCAAGCAATCTTGAGCACTTTTTCATGTGTCTGTTGGCCATTTGGATGTCTTCTTTGGAAAAATGTCTGTTCATGTCTTCTACCCATTTCTTGATTGGATCATTTGTTCTTTGGGTGTTGAGTTTGATAAGTTCTTTATAGATTTTTGGATACTAGCCCTTTATCTGATATGTTGTTTGTAAATAACTTCTCCCATTCTGTCAGTTGTCTTTTGGTTTTGTTAACTGTTTATTTTGCTGTGCAAAAGATGCTTGATGAAGTCCCAATAGTTCATTTTTGCCCTTGTTTCCCTTGCCTTTGGCGATGTTTCTAGGAAGAAGTTGCTGCCTGTGTTCTCCTTTAGGATTTTGATGGACTCCTGTCTCACATTTAGGTCTTTCAACCATTTTGAGTCTATTTTTGTGTGTGGTGTAAGGAAATGGTCCAGTTTCATTCTTCTGCATGTGGCTGTCCAATTTTCCCAACTCCATTTGTTGAAGAGACTGTCTTTTTTCCATTGGACATTCTTTCCTGCTTTGTCAAAGATTAGTTGACCATAGAGTTGAGGGTCCATTTCTGGGCTCTCTATTCTGTTCCATTGATCTATGTGTCTGCTTTTGTGCCAGTACCATACTGTCTTAATGATTACAGCTTTGTAATAGAGCATGAAGTCCGGAATTGTGATGCCACCAGCTTTGCTTTTCTTTTTCAACATTCCTCTGGCTATTTGGGGTCTTTTCTGGTTCCATACAAATTTTAGGATTATTTGTTCCATTTCTTTGAAAAAAGTGGATGGTATTTTGATAGGGAT
>NC_138376.1:71229111-71311634 GCF_054177405.1 Leptonychotes weddellii
GTTTATCTCTCAAATTCTGCCCTCGTGATCCAGTAGTTGTTTATCTCTCTTTTTCTCAGCTTCTTTATTTTCCATCATTTGGTCTTCTATATCACTAATTCTCTCTTCTGCCTCATTTATCCTAGCAGTTAGAGCCTCTATTTTTTATTGCACCTCATTAATAGCCTTTTTGATTTCAACTTGGTTAGATTTGAGTTCTTTTACTTCTCCAGAAAGGGTTTCTCTAATAACTTCCATACTTTTTTCAAGCCCAGCTAGTATCTTTATAATTGTCATTCTGAACTCTAGTTCTGACATCTTACTAACGTCCATACTGATTAGGTCCCTGGCAGTCGGTACTGGCTCTTGTCCTTTTTTTTTGAGGTGAGTTTTTCCATCTTGTCATTTTGTCCAGAGGAGAATAAATGAATGAGAGAACAAAATGCTAACAGGGTAACAACAACCCCAGAAAAATATACACTAAACAAATCAGAAGAGACTTGAAACCAGGGGAAAAGAAAGGGAAAGAAAGAAAGGAGAAAAAAAAAAAAAGAAAGAAAAGAATATGATCAGATATGATCAGGCTGCCACCTAGATCAATGCCGCACACTAGATTTTGGGCATATTTTGGTCTGTTAGAAGAAAGTGCCTCCCAAAATTTTAAGGAAAGAAAAACATATATATGTACAAAAATAAGGGTAAATACAATGAAGGGATGGAATATGACTGTAAAGATGAAAATTATAAAAGATTTTATAAAAGGAATGGATAAGATAAGAAGTTGGTTGGAAAAAAAAGAAGAGGAATTAAAAAAAAAAAAAGGGAGATAATGTGATCAGGCAGGAGACTAGAACAAAGCCATACACTAGAGATTTAGAATATATTTTGGTCTGTTAGAAGAAACTATCCCAAAATTTTAAAGAGAGAACAACTTATATATGTACCAAAAATAAAGTTAACTACCATGAAGGGATAGAATATGACTTTAAAAATGAATAATAAAATAGATTTTTTAAAAAGGGATTGATAGATGTTGGTTGAAAATGGGAAAAAGAAAAATTAAAAAAAAAAAGAAAATTAAAAAATTTAACTTTGAAAGACTAAAGAATCATGGGGAAAAAGCCATGAATTCTATGTGCTGTATTCCCCTAGTGCTGGAGTTCTGCCGTTCTCATTGCTCGTTAAACTTGGTCTTGGCTGGCTGTTCTTGCTGATCTTCTGGGGGAGGGGCCTGTTGCCGTGGTCCCCAAATGTCTTTGCCTGAGGCGGAATTGCCCCACCCTTGCCCGGCTGGCTAAGTCATCTGCTCGGGTTTGCTCTCGGGAGCTTTTGTTCCCTGCAAGCTTTCCGTACAGTTTTGGAGGACAAGAGTGAAAATGGCGGCCTCCCAATCTCTGTTCCGGAGGAGGCGAGCCCTCGGGGCCCCACTCCTCAGTGTGCACCCAGAGAAAAGCAGTCAATCACTCCCGTCTCCCCAGTCTCCAGCCTCACTCCGTGCTCACCTGGCCTGTGACTGAGCATTTCTATCTCTGGCACATGATCCCATGTGGAGTCTCCAACCCCAGCAGATTCCTGCTATGCGCTCCCATGCTGCTCACCCCAGGGGAGAAAGGGGAGTCTCCCTGGATCTGCCACTTGTTGGGTCCCTGTTGGAAGAGCAGTGGCCTGACTGTGCTGCAGATCACAGTTTATGGCAACCCCGAGCTGAGAGCCCACTCCTCGGCTCTGTCTTTGCAGCGGGTTTCCCCGCTCTGATACCTGGGAGCTCTGCCGCAGTCAGGCACCCCCGGTCTTTCTGTGACTCCAAGGGTCCTGAGACCACACTGTCCCAGCGAGGGTTCCACCCCCCGCTTAGCCACTGGAGTGACGTCCCTCAGCAGAGCCGAGTTCTAAAAGTTCTGATTTTGTGCTCTGCTGCTCTATCACTTGCCGGTATCGGCTGACAGATGCTCCTTCCCCCTGCAGTCTATCTTCCCGTATATCCCCTCAGACTCACTTCTCCGCACGTGCTACCTTCCAGAAAGTGGTCGCTTTTCTGTTCAAAGAGTTGCTGCTTTCTTTTCTTCGATATCCTGTTGAGTTCATAGGTGTTCAGAATGGTTTGATCCCTATCCAGCTGAATTCCTGGGACCAGATGAAATCCAGGTCTCCCACTCCTCCACCATCTTGCTCCTTCTCCCCTGAGATCATTTTTTAATAGCTTCTTTCAAAACTGAGGCAAGAGTAATGTATACACTCCCCCAATTACTACTGAAGAAAGGAAAGGCCCATGCTGAGTCGCCCTCAACATGATGCCAAACACAGAGAAGTTGGCTATGCTCCCCTGTACCAATGTGTTGATGCAATTATGACTTACACCACTGAGTTTTCTGTTTTAAAAATGTTTGTGAGATTTCTGATGAGCACCAGGTGCTGTATGAAAGTGTTGAATCACTACATTGTACACCTGAAACTGATATTACACTGTACGTTAACTAACTAGAATTTAAATAAAAACTTAAAAAAAAATGTTTGCAAGGGGCACCTGAGTGGCTCAGTCAGTTAAGCATCTGACTCTTGATTTTGGCTCAGGTCATGATCTCAGGGTCGTGAGATTGAGCCCTGCACGGGGCTCTGTGCTTAGAGAGGTGTCTGCTTCTTCTCCCTCTACCTCTGCCCCCACCCCCACCCCCCATGCTTACTCATGCACTCTCTCTCTCTCTCATAAATAGATTTTTTAAAAATAGGTTTATGAGAGATTTGTTTGATTTTCAAAAATGAGATTAGAGGCTCTAGTCAAAAGTTAAAGCCTGTTTGAGCAGACAGCTCTCATTGTGTTTTAGATATCAAGGAATATATTTTTTTTTGTTTTGCTTTGTTTTTATCTGAAAGTGTTCTAAGCATTTGTATTTTTCTCTCTTATTGTCCATAATAAATATGTCTGTATGCTTTATGTTAATATTCAATGTATTTCAACACAGCTTCTTGTCTCTTTAAGAACTATTGAAAAAGCAATATATACACATTTCTATAGGGAGCTTTTTTAACATGATTTTTATAAATGACTTAAAATTTTATTCATATCGTAATTCAATATAGAAAACTGATGTAGTTCTGTCAGTATCATCCATGTAGTGAAATATTCTCAAAAACTCAGATTTTAATTTTTCAGTGATAAAAGCTAGAGTCAGATTTTAAACATTTATTTATTTATTTCAGAGAGAGAGAGCATGAGAGGGAGGGGCAGAGGGGGAGAGAGTCTTAAGCAGACTCCACACTGAGCAGGGAGCCCAGCACGGGGCTTGATCTCATGACCCTGAGATCAGGACCTGAGCTGAAACCAAGAGTCCGACTCTTAACTAACCATGTCCGCCAGGTGCCCCAAGAGTCATAAGATTTTAAGTATTGTTTAAAATTTTTTGAGACAATTATTTAAAGCTTGATTCATTCAAAAAATAATGTGCAAGAGCTTATATATGCATATATGCAATATGGAACAAAAGTAAAAGATACCAATTTCAGGAAATAAAAGGAAAATAAACGCTGGAAAATAATTTGAAATGGAGGGTAAATGTACAAAATCCCTACTATAAATTCTTATTTGGTGAGAAAAAGGTGGGCCACGCTTAGGTTCTATGAGGCCTCAGAGCCAGAAGAAATAAGGAAAGATTCAGAGCTAAGGTACATGTTGTCAGAAGAGGTCCCCAGGTCCACAGTACTAATTTAGGAGATGTTTATTCAGGAAACAATTCTTTTTTTTTTTTTTTTTAACTAAGTGCTAAGAAAAAACTCTTTCATTGGTCTTGATGAGAGAATACCATATGATGTAGTGAATGTTGCTTTCAAGAATATCTCACTATGAATACCATGAATATTTCATGATAGATTCCTGTTATCATTTATCAGGGAAGTCCAGTGTCACACTTTCAGTTCATATGTCAGAAAAAGAAACCTAGAATGTACTCAAAATGTTGCCCAAGTACAGAATGTGCTTCAAATGTTGTCAAGTACAAATGATCTGGTCTGCCTACAGTTATAACAACCTGATTAAAATGTTTTTAGTGAAAAATAATTTTATGACTATTTGATATTTTTTTCTCCTGAGGCATAAAGAACATTCAATAAAGATGCAAAATAATATTTATATTCCCATATATACACATATGTACACATATATATCATTTAGTTAATCAATCACATAGTCTAATAATACTATGAATACCTATTACCAGCCACGCTACACAGGAAATAAAGTATTTCCATTATTTTGAAATCCCTTTCAAGATTCTTCCCCATCTCATCCTCTTTTAAAGAAAAGAGTGAGGTAGCTTATTTCCTGAGTTTCATGTCTATTGTTTCTTGAGTTTTATTTATTATTGTGCTAAAATGATTTTTACCCTTAACAATGTATTATTTAGTTTTTCATATTTTGTAAGTTTATATAAATCGAATCAGCTCTATACATTTAGCTGCAATTTGTTTGTTTTATTTTTTTGCCTTTCATTTCATTCCTGAGAATCAACCATGTTATTTTCTATAGCCGTCATTTATTCATTTATACTGATGTGTAGAATTCGTTTATACATCATTATTTATTTATGGATGCTACTGTTCATAGACAATTGATTTATTTTCTATTTTTGGCTAAGACAAGTAGTGCTGCCATGAACATTCTGATACATGTCTCCAGGTACACATCTTTTTCTAAGGTGAATACCAAGAAAAGCATTTGTTGGGTCATTGATATGCCCATCTTCAGCTTTACTAGCTCATGGCATTTTTTTTTTTCCCTTATTGGCTCTGCTAACCTAAAGTCACCAACAGTACAACATTCCAGATTTTCCACAGCTTCATCTTTACTTCCTTTTGTCAAACCTCTTTTAGTTCTGCAAATCTCCTGAGTGTGAAATTGTATTTTGTTGGTTTAAAATAGTATTTCCCTGATTACTGATCGTTCTAGAATATCTGCATGTCTATAGGCTAATTTTCATGTGCTTATTCAGGACTTTTGACCATTTACCTTTTGAATCATCATTTTTTCTTTTATTCATCATTTTTTTTTTCTTTTTTGTCAGCTATAAGTTGCAAATATTCTTTCTGTTTCTACCTTGGCATTTTATTTTCTACTTGATATTTTGAACAACTGAAATTTTAAATATTAGTGTTGTCATATTAATCCCTATTATACTTTTCCTATTGATTCCTAAGAAATTAATTTCTACAGAGTTCACAAAATATTCATCTATATTGTCTTCTGAAATTTTTATTGCTTTTTCTTTCATATTAGTTTTTAATCATTTCCACTTGGAAATGATTTCCTTATACCCCTGGAAGTGAACATAACCAATTATACCAGCATCATTTATTTAAGTCTGTCAATTCATACAGAACCAAAGGCAACTTTGTGGTAAATCAAAATCCATGTATTTGTGGATTGTTTTGGGCTTTCTATACTACTTCTTGATGTTTTCTTGGTTCTTACACCAATGTCACTGTCTTATTTACCATAGATCTTTAATAATTTATGATATCTCATGAGGCATTTCCCCTTTCCTTATTCTTCACAGGAATATCTTGGAAAATTTTGGCTTTTTTCTCACATATAAACTTTAGAATCATCTTGACAAGATCCACAAAATAAAGTAGGGATTCTAATGTAAAATTTATCAAATCTATAAATTTGTTTGGGCAGGACTGACATTTACATGTAATAGAATCTTACCGTCTTTGAATCTGGTCCATGTCTCAATTTATTTGTCTTCTTTAGTTTCTCCCAATAAAGCATTTAAATTTTCTTCAAAATAGCATGTTAGTATTCTTCTAGTAACCTTATTTCTGCTCTAACTATAAATGGCATCTTATTAAAATAGTTGTTTAACAGAGTTTTTTGGTTGCTGTTGTAGAATATAGAAATGCAACTGAGCTTTATATTTAGATTTTTAATACAACAAACAGTAAAATCTTGTTAGAAATTATAGCTTATTTGTATATTTTTGTTTTTTCTATGGAGGTAATTATGCCATCTGTGAATAATTATATCCTCAACCTTATGCATATAAATGAAAGGGCAAAACAAACCCTGATACCCTGTCTGTCTCATCCAGAGCTCTTGACCTTGCTACTATGCCAAATCAATGTTATTTTTAAAATGATAATATAAAACACCCTAACTTTTCTAAAATTCTATGTCCAAGAATAGATTTTTAAAAATAACAAAATTGAGCATGTTAAATAAATCATTGCATCCCTAATTCTTAGTATGATCTCTAATGCTAAAGATAGTCTAACTGTATTTATCGTGATTTGTTTTATAATTTATATATGCATTTGGAGTATTTGTATAACAAATATTTTATATCTTATTTTCTTCTTGACTTTAACTCCTTTGGAAACTGCTCATTTAATACAAGTCTTAGGATTAGGAAAAAATAGTAACATCTTATGCTTTCATGGTGTTTTATAGTTTTCAGAGAACATTTAAATCCATTATGCCAATCAGTCATAAAACTTCTATGAATTGAGATGTCATTGCATTATTTCACAGGTGAATAATTTACTGAATTTAATTAAAAATAGGGGAAAAGGATGTTGGGAGCCCATATCATATTTATTCTGTCTTAAACATAAGCAATATCACACCATGATTAAATTATAACTGACTTTTTTTTTTTTAAAGAATGAAGATGTTATTAGGAAAACACCAGTAACAGAAAAAAAATTGCTTGTTCCTCATTAAGCCCCATCTCACCTTTTCTATGACTGAATTTCAGAAATATTAGCTATTCCTATAAAACAAATTTCCCTCCAAAATAAAGAAGGGCTATATTGATCAATACTCAATAGGAAAAAAGCTAGAAAGCAGTATTTACTGTTGATCTAATTCCTCAAAAATATATAAATAAATCTACATTTACCAATGCACATAAGAGATAACCTCAGAAAAGGTATCAGGTATTCATTCATATCCTCTTACCTAATCTAGTGACAAACAGTGATATTTAGGGGACACAGACCAGGGTTAGAAAACATGCAACTAAATGATTCACAGGGAAACTGACATAATTTCCTTAGGTTTTAAAACATATTTATCTTCATATTCTTCCTGAGCTAACTGCTGTAGTTTACTTTTTGTCTTTCTACATGGTTATCCATCCAGTGCATACAATATTTCCTTTGCAATAGTATTTTGTGTGCACTGTCCAAAATCGATAACCTTGAATGCTGCATGCAGTGGCGAGACTACCAACTCCGTCAGTCAGACAGGGAGGGAGAGGAGAATTAAGATATTGCATTTTAGGCATGTGTATTAACTCACCATCTAACATGGAAAAAATAATGAGTGTAACCCTCACAATGGTGGAGTATAGGGAGCTTTTAAATAGGGAGTTTAATCTCCTTTAGAGCAAAGCCACACTCTCCGTTGCCCTAGGTTTTTGGCAAGATTCCCAGAAGCTGCAGTCATTCATGAGCCACACACTCTGTTCTTAGGAAAATTGCATTGGGATCTTCACACAGTGCAACCAATGCTCTCGTTTTGGATGCTTCATCTGTAAAAAATCCCCTCACACATGTATATACACGTGCGTGGTACTTAACTCAGCCACCACCAAAGAATGGAGCACTGCTGGGATTTGAACCTGTGGTTGCAGGAAGTCCAAGTATTTCAAACCTTATGTGTTGACTATAAAACTATTCCCTCTGGCTGATTATTCTGGAATTAAAATGTAGTTTATGTTAAACAAGCTTGGAAAATTCCCAAATCAAATAAGATTGTTTAGAGAGGCTTGTTCAGAAAGACTTGTTCTACTCTCTTTGCAAATGCTAAAGCCAAAACTTTATTTTACCTTGCTCTTCTTTGACTTCTGTAATGTACTCCATGTTCTCATTCACAGTCAACTCTACTTTGAGTAAGATTTTTCTGTGAGATGTGTTTATTGTGACTGTAAAATATAATATAGTACATAGTAGGTATTTACTTATTTAAATTCTTGAGCTATGAAAAATTACCTGAATGTTCCATTTTGAAGGCAAGGGGCAATCCCTTTTACCACTGGGGGTTTGTTTAACAGAATAGGGCTTGAGATTGTATTTTGACTGATTAAAATGGCTCGTGAGACCAATATGTGCATCTTTTCCTTATGTGCTATTTTTTGTAGCTATGTATCTTTGATTTTTACATTAATTGAGGTCAGTTGTAATAATTATAGCTACACTATATTTTTCATTCATGTACTCCATTTTGAAAAATTAAATTTTATATAAATTTCCTAATTTGGGAATTGCACAGCAAGAATACTTGTAGGTCAGCTTTTAGCTATACGCAAGTTCCTAAATTTATATAACTATCACTAAACAAAAAAGGCAAAATAGAGGATAACATCTGCCACCACCGCCACCAACAGCAAAAGCAGAAGACAATGTTTATTCTACCTCTTCATGACATACAATTTTGCTAATAATTTAAATGAAAATAAACAGATTCCTTTTAAGCTTTGGCCAAAAATATTTATAGCAATTAAGCTATTTAGTTATTGAAGTTGTGTAATCCTGACAGCATTAACTGGCAATTATGAGGGAGTTCTCCAGAGCTTCAGGTTTGCATGCAGAAAAGTCAGATACCGTAAAATACGGCTTTCTTTGAATACAAGTCGGTTGTTCTGTTAACCTCTTACAAATACCTATTGGTTCTTTGTTAAAAGACATTTTCTTTGCTATCATCATGTTGTATTTCCTCAGAGCATTACCCTCACCCCTCTCCCCAGGGCCAAATGTGTTTTTGCAAAACTTATTTCATTAACTCTTCTGTGATTAAAAAAAAAAAGAAAAAAAGTGGCAGGTGGTGCTCTCTCATCATCTGATAGATAGAGAAACTGAGGTACTCAGAAGATTAAGGAGCTTGCAGATGGTTTCACAGCAGGTAAAGGGTGGAGTCCAATCTCCTGCCTGTGGTGTAAGTGTCTGATCTGTTCCCAGGCAATAACACATTTAACTTTAATTCAAGAAAATAAAATGTAAGACTATTCTAAGAAAAATTTAGCAAGCTCTCATGCCTAGTTTCTCTTTTACTGTGTTTTGTACATACTTGTATTACTTGGCTGCGTTTGCAATTTACATATTTGAACTGAAGATGACTTGCTGGCTCCAGGATCAGTGCATTTTGCCTAAACTGGACACTTTTGAAAACAACAAAAACCAGAGGCAGATTCTGTGTGGCCTGACTTAGTTGTCTCCAGCAGGGTTAATTTGGTGTTTTCTGTTGTATTTATGGCTGACTATGAGGCTATGAATTAGAACACATGGGGAGAGATAGAGGGTTTCTATTAAGACATCTCAATTTTTATATAAATGCAAAACTATAAAAGACTTTATAGAAATTAAAATATATTCTCTATAAATATTCAGCTATATTAAAATATATTTGTCTCGTTGATACTTGCAACTAAGAAACAATAATATAAATCAGCTAACTAGAAAATAGAGAATGCTGTGCACATGCCAACAGCACGCTACTCTCAACAGATGAAGATTTTAACACTGTGTAAGATCCTACCCATGATAATAAATAGTAATCTAGAATACAGTTCCTCCTGTCCAATTATATAGACCTTTGACAAAACTTTTTTCCACAAAATTTTTCAACTTGACTTAGAAAATGTAAACAAATCCAATTCTTACCAATAATTCATTTCAATTCGATAATTCATTTTAAATGGTTAAAGATGTCCAAATTGGAAAGTTGCACAAATGTAACTTCATAATAAAATACAGTTGTTTTCATTTTAGTAACAAAAGGCTAAGAAGGAGCAATCATCATTTAATAGTAATCTTTCACTTTCCAGTTCTTTTGCTGAGGTTTATAAATTATAAGTATTTTCTGTAGAGATGTCATCAGGGTCATTTAAGCAAGAAAATTAAATCAGATTTGTTTTTGAATTGACATTTTCTTTTTAGCTTTTCTTGTGATGTTACATTTGTTTTTCTGAACTAAATTTATCAGCCTCATAAATCTCTTATGCCATAAAAAATAGCATCTTATTAGTAGGATGTATTTGATAGAGCTGATTCAATATGCATTTTTATATCATCTGTATGATAGAAAATATATTAAAATATAGAAATATCTATAGCATAAAATATAAAAAATATGTTATTGAATCATAGTGTTAATATCATGGTTAAAATATGTTGCTATGTAATTCAACTTTCCTAAGTGGAGTACTGGAGACATTTAAATCTGATTAGAACATCTAAAATCTAATTTCTTATCTTACAAAGACTACTTTGTCTTGCTCATCATTTGGCAGACATTATTGCAAATTAAGGGGATAATAGAGGTATTTAATAGTTACTGCAAGTATTACTTAAAATTCCACAGTTGCCATAAAAGCAGGTTTTTACATTTTTCTTTGGCATTTTTCTATTGATTACAATGTATAATATTAAATCAAAGAAAAAATATTAGCACTGGAATAAAATTTAACATTTGGCAAATATAGTTATTTTGCAGATGTACTGTAAATTTATTAAAATAATAACTGTGATATGAAATTGAAATAGGAAAATTGTGGTGAAAGCATCAAATGGAAGAAACCTAGAGTAAGAGATTAATAACTTCATGAATAATTACTTAAACAAAGATGACATTATTAGTAACTAAACTTGTAAAGAAATCTGTATGAAATAATTGGAAATAAAGTAAAACACATCTGTATAAAAATAAATGCTGATTCAAAGGTGGTTGCTAAAGAGCTTATTGGCATTATAGAGAAAACAAACCTGGAAGAATAGCTCCAATTGTCATATCTATTCAGACATTTTGCAAAGTTTTGACATTGAAAAATTCACATTTTAAAATAGAGGTGAACCTCAGTGCATAGGAAAAAAAATCATAGAGATTTTATTTTATTAGACACTATGACCATACATTTAGAAGACTTTTTTTATATTTGACATATATAAGAGAAATAGATATCTAATTTTTTCTTATGTCAACTTGCATTGCACAAAGAACATAATCAGTTTCACGTTCATCTCACATGTGTGGCAGGCCTCACTAAAGACAACTGCAGCTAGAAACAAGAGCTTTCCAGTATTTCTTGAAACAAAGCAAAGTAAGAAAGCTCAAAGCCTATGCAGAAATTGTGACATCTGCCTCAAGTTAATGACCTCACTCCCTATGTACCTATAAAAGATAATAACAATAACAAAAAGAGCATGACTCTCACAATGACATGTTTACATGCTTTTTCTGGGGAAAAAATTCTTGCAATTTAAAATGAACTTTATTTCAGAAATCAAGCAAAAGACATACCAAAACAAATAAGCAAGCAAAATCAAAAACCAAAATCTAACTTTTGGAGGTGTTCACTCAAATATTCAAAATGTATTTGGGACATTTCTGTTATTTCCTAAGACAGTTTTTACCTTTCTTCTTGTGTGATTTAGATGCAGGTTTAAAAAAAAAAAATTAACAGCTTGAAGAGTGCTAATTAGAACCAATTATAATTTCATTGACCTGCCATGGCTCACTATGTCCTGGTGAAAAAAAAAAAAAAAAGAGCATTTTGCTTTATGCACATGTCTGATTGGGGAAGCTTAATATTCGACACATGTGCATGAAGTAATCAATTAACTAGCAATCTAAAGAGGACAATAATCTATGCAATTCCTTTTGTTAATTTCTAGTTAATATGATTATTTAAAAATACAATCATATTTCAAATGGGATCACATAATTCATCAAACTAGTGGCTATCTAACTAGTATATAAAATTGATTTTCGTGTCAATAAAAGGACAGAAAAAAGCTTCTATATAATTTATTCATTATGAAATCATAAAAAGGACTGCTGCAATGAAGAAAGTTCCTTTGAATCAATTCAGTTCTCTAGGAAAGTAATTCAATTTTAATGTAACCTACACTAGTTAACAAAAGGTATTTCACGAGCTTTGGTTAGAAATGCAATACAGTAACCTAATATTACCTTACATCTAAGTTTAGCAACTACCGTTTCATGCTGTGCTAGATATAGTTTAAAAAGTTGTCTACTTCCATCTAGTGGTCATGTTGTTAAATGTCCTTTCAGAAATTCGTAGCGTGAATGGTCTGTATTAAGGCAAATGCAACTGCTGTTTTATTGTCAGAATTAAATAATTAATGCAGTTAACAACATCTGCATAGATTAAGTAATTCAGGCTCATGGGTTTTGTTGATAGCAGTAATTTTAAAAACAGCATAAAATGGTTTTAGCCTGATTTATGGAGCGTAGCTCATGCTGCCAGAGCTGCATGGAGCTCATTGACTGGAAAACTCCCAGGATCACTCAAGAGAATTGCCATAGTTCTATAGTCAACAATTTCTTATGAATATTTTATAAAAATGTCTATGTATAAAGAGAAGGAAAGTTCAAGCAATGAGGCCCTCTGCGTACATCAGAATTCCAGAATATAAAAATAGATGATTGATCTCTTGAAATCCTTGTGAAAAAATTAAGACTATCAGTTTTCAAAATATGCACTTTAAAATTTTTATAATGTAATCTTGATTTTTTCTCGTACCAAAACGTAGACTCGAATAGCATTTGTTGTATTAGAGATACCCACTTTCCAAACAAAAGTAAAAGCTGAAAGGAAAAAAGCAAACTGCATTTTGCATTTTAGCAAAAGGAAGTTTATCTTTTGTTTTTGTTTTTGTTTTTAATCCTACACTGACCGAACAGCATGTGGCTTGGGTGCTGGTATAATGGTGTATTTTCACACATGTGTTAATTGCAATCATGTGGAGTTCAGCTACCTATAATTCTGAAGATGCCAAAAGACAATTCAGGAATCTTTTTTGGCATAGAAGTGGGGATAGAAAGGATTAACACAGTGAGGAAAGATTGCTGTTTCAACTGACAGGATCAAATCTTCTAGTGTCTATGCAATTTCTGCATGATAGCCACTAAGAATCTAGGATTTCTATCTCTATTTAGAGAGACAGGAGAAACACGCATCACTACTCCAAACAAAGGAATGGTTGAGTCATAACACAGTGACGGCATTCAGAGGAAAGAAACCACAGTGGTTGAGAAAGCTTCCTGGGAGTGGAAGGATTTGATCTGGGGCTTAAAGAATGAGTATTATTTGTGTAAGAACCCAAGCATAATGGCTTCAATAGCATCCAAAATGCAAAGTTTAAAGTACATTAGATATGTTTGAGGAAGAGCTAGTAGATTATTCTCTTAAGAATGGAAAGAGTTCATGCCCCATGCCCAGGGAACAGTGGGAGAAAGCGTTAGAATTCTGTCTCTTGGGACAGACTAGGAAGGGTCCTGAATGCCTTGTCACAGAAGAAAACTGAATAGGCTGAAGTTGGATAAATGTTTTCCTTGGAGGGATAAAACTAAACGTGAGAAAGATACAATTTATAAATCCTTGCAAGATGACTAGAAAGAGAAAATACTGGCAACATGTTTACTCACATTAAAACCACGAGAGTTGTGCCAGTGGTTAGTTGATCAAGATTAACTGAAACCTTATATTATGGAATTCACTTCTTGATTTATTCATGTATGCATCAAATATTTTTTAGCATCTACTATGTGTCAGCCACTGATATGAGTATTTACATAAGGTTTACAGTTAAGTGCTATTTAAAAAGATTTATGCTAGAAACATAATGCATATTAGTGGCAACATGCAGTGATTTTTTTTTCCCATTTCTGAAAGACAATGTAAGTACTTAAATAAGTATTCTGCAAGTTTTAGGACTGAACATAAAACCTAATGTAGATTTCTTTTATATAATTTGTAAAATTATTTTTCTTTGTTCAATTTTGAGTTAGTTACCTGTTAAATAGAACCACAATCAAAAGTAAATAAAGCTAGAATGATTATAAGGAACTGAGATGATAGAAAGAGGAATGATTATCAAACACTTTGAAAGCAACTAAATTATCTTGCAACTTGGGTAACTACTGTCAACCAGTGACCCTCTTCACAGGGCAGCTAAGTTGGATAAATCTAACGTTTTTGTTTTAATTGTACAAATTGATTTGTTTGCACCTCTCTCTGTTTCAGACTGTTCCTTCTCTGCCATATATATATGAAATATAACACAAGAATTTTTTTTAAATATCACTTAACTGTAAACCTTATGTAATACTCATGTATCTCACATATCAAAATGCATAAACAGATGTAGAGACATAGATAAAAATAGATATGTATATAGGTATATAAATATCATTGAAATATATATATATAAATATATAATGTGAATAAATACAATTTTAAAGCCATATCCTTTGGAACTCAGACCGTTTTTTTAGTTCCCAATTTCTAAAACATAATAGTATAGAATTTTATCCTCATGAATAGATATACAAATACACTCATAATGTAGTGAAAAATACTTCTTTGTGAATATTTAGGCAAATAAGCATTTAGACAAATAAATGTATTAATTAAAGACACCATTCCATATAAAGTTCGAGGTTTTGAAATGGAATATACTTCCAATCATACATATGTATATATATGTGTTAGTTGTTATGTTTCACAAGTCTGATTGCATGTTCTAAAATAGTCCACATTCTAGATAGATATTAGAAATGGAGGAAAAATTACTTAAAACTTAAAAAAACCTCTTTTACAAAAATATTTTGTAAAATAAAATATTAAGTTTCACCAGGATAATATTTTAAATCTTTTGGCTGAGTGATCTTACTAAGCTCCTAAAAGGCATGTTTTCTTTTGCTGATCAGTCAAAAGATATAGGATGATACAAGGACTTTGATGTGCTTTTATCAAGCTACATCAAGCCTAAAATCAACTCTGTCAAACAAAGAGAGTTTTAAAAATTTTGTTTTCTTAGGACAAAAAGAAAGCATATGACTTTGGATTAAGAAAAAACAAAACAAAACCAAAACTGGAAAGTTTGCTTGTTTTAGACAGGTGAGTCAGAGAAGTGTGGTACTGCATGGTGAATCATTCAGAGTGCTATTTTATTTAGCTGTTTTATTTCAAGCTTTATGCCTCCCCGCTTTTTTTTTTTTTAATATCGTAGCAAAGAACGAAGGCGATCAAGAGCAAAAGCAATATAGTCATTAAGTAATAATTGGTAGAGGAGGCTTTGGGGTTAAAATTAATAAAACCAGCATGATGTACATTATGAATGTATAAATATTTAAGGAACTACAGCCTACTTGGAGATGTAAACCGATTAGCAAAACTACTTAATCCAGAGATGCAAATGTTTCAGGTAGATAAACACAGATCACTTGTTGGAAATGTGATCAGCTTTCATTCTAGAAGTGCTTTATTTCATTAAAATTTTAATTGTAAAAATAAAGCACATTTGATGTTTCATATAAAAGGTTTTTGTTGCATCTAATGCAATTTAGGAAATAGAACCACAAATAAAAATCCTTGCACATATTTTTCTTTTTTTGTCAGGACATGTACAATAGTTGCAGTTTTGGCTTTTCACATTGAAAGTAAAGGGAAACTGTGACACAGGGAACCAAAGACTCATCCTTCATCTTTGTTGATAAAATTGATACATAAAAACTTGTTAACAGAAGTTATATATTTAAAGGTAAAATATTTATTCTTCATTTACAGCATTTCAAGTAATACATACAATAACTGAAAATAATTAATAAATGAAGTATTTGAAGGAAATAGTTCTAAATAGCTATTATTGAGTCCATTTTTCTCTCTAAAAATCCTAGTATAGAATTTTTTGATATAAGATGCAATGGTTAATGTTAAATACCTAACTGAAAATTTAAAAACAGAACTATTTATTGAATGCTTGTAAATATGTGCATGTTTAGATTTATTTAGACAAATAGTAATTTACTGATATTGTATCATTTTTCTCTGAACCCTTTTGTATCACACAACCTTGAATTTGACAATGCTTAGAATTAACACGATAATATAGATTATATTCTCACAACATCAAAATACATGAATAAGAACATTGGAAAAATTATCTAGGTAAAACTAAATGCTCAAATACATGAAAATGTTCTGTTGGATTAGCAGTTTCATCACGTCACAGGATAAGTTAGCATTAGTTGTTCATAAGTGAACAGGTATCTGTCTTGTATCACAATGCCTCAACAGAGATCTATGTGTATGGTATTTTTATCCTGGATTCCTGTGAAAACATAAATTCATGCCAGTAGATTGCATCTATACAGAACCTACACCCATATCCAGGCCAGTCCATTCAAGTTTCTATTTGCAAATTTAAATTTGTATTTGTAGAAACACCAAATAAATGTTTTGAACAGGGAAAGGGATGATAGGATAGACAATAATGGTAGACAAATAAATCAAAGCTTTCTTTTCCATTGACAGAGCACTGGGGAGCAGTGCTCATAAATGGGGGTTGTAGTCAGAAGACTTTCTCTCTGATTGATATTAGGTACTATGTGGATCAGCAAACAAGCCAAGACAATGATCCATCAAGAACACCTTGTCCCAAATATGTCAAATATTTAAGTTTTGTTTTTCTTGTTCATATTTTCCACATCTTCTCACTGTCTTACTTTTCTTACTTAAAAAAAAAGAAAAACTATCATTCTATAGCATTAATTTTTTAGCTCTTGGCAATACTCAATGTTACATTATTTTCTTGATATTATCTATTTCTTTAAGACTACATTCAAAACCCATGTGGTTAATATAAAGAGAATTTTGAAGTTCTTTTTTTTTAAATAAAGCATTTTTTTATTTTTAAGGAGAAATTTATAAAGAGAATTATTAAAGCATTTTAGTCTTTCTAAAAAATAAAACATTTTAGTTTTTCTAAATTCTAAATTCTGCTAAGTATCACATTATGTAATCCTGATGAATAAAATGTTGATGAAAGAATTATATTACTTTTGTCTACATCCAGGCTAAGAAATACATCAATTTAAGAGTGATCATTTGCATTGTGCTTTTACACTTTTTCTTGTAAGTGGAGCAACAGATCTTTGCTGACCTATCAACTTTGCCCAAATAGAAAATCTGTAAATCATACAAACATAAGAGACTATATTTAATGTGTAATATACGTTAAAAAGAGAATCCCTGTTAATTCACACACAGTTTAGGCAAGCAAATCATATCTGTCAGTATCTAGTATATAGTAGAGAAGTAAACTTAATTCTGTATTTTACACAAAAGGCAAATTCAGAAAGTCATGATTATCTCTAGCGTCTCCCAAGATAAAATGTGTCCCACCAAGTTGCCTGAAGTGTACAAGGATCTTTCTTTAGTTACAGTCGCATATAAAGCTCTTGGTGTAAGTTGCAGTTCTCATGTAATCTTCATGAAAACACTTGGTAATGAGAAGCGCTTGCATATGTATTCAAAATAGGTAAACCTCCATAACATCCCCCTCCCCAATACACTTGTCTCCATAACATCACTTCTTGTCTCCATGGATTTTATACCAACTCAATTTACCATCAGATATGCTTTCAAAAATTCTAAAACCTATACCTCGCGGAGCAACAATGTTAGAAAGCAGGCACTTGAGAAATAGGCCTAATGCAGTACTCAGACCAGCCTTCTACCTTCTACCTGAGTGAGATGATTATCCAGATAATCCATTCAAAAATTCCACTTACGTAAAGCGCATAATTGTTTTTCATTCTTTATTATGTGGAAGAAGCTTTGCCCTTCTACTGGTAGAGAAAGATATTAAACTGTAGTTCAGTTGCCATAGGAAAATGGTTTGAAGTTTTGTATGTTGTCTACTGTCATCACATTTTGCATTGCGGCGTAATTATCCCTTCTGGAATGATCGAAACTACAGCTGAGCTCTATTGAGCATTTATTATGTGACAATTCCAAAAATAGAGACTAACTCTCCTAACTCTATATGTTCTAGAGTTGGACTGGAAGAACAATAAAATATTTCAAAAACCTGTCATTTTAGTTGCTTTAGTTTAAAAGCCTCAGATTAAGAGACAAGAGAAAGGCATTGTCGTTTTGTGGTTTTGCTCAAATTAATGTATAGATAATTTTGACACTTCGGTATTTTTGACACTTCTGAGGGAATTCTCTACCAGACGGTGTATCAACAGAGATAAGTTAAGTGGTAGGGGATTATAGAATTCAGGTCAAGGTGGAAATGCCTGAGAAAATTCAGGGGACAAGGAAGTCATCTTAACAGACATTTCTTCTTTCATTTTATACGATAAAAGTCAATTCTGAAGTCCTTTTTAGAAGTAAAGTTTCCTTATGTTATCCTGTCCAGCTGAAAAGAGAATAACAGATGCGCACCAATGCGTGTGTGCGTGTGTGCGTGTAGCTGCAACAGCACGTGCCGCAGTGCGTCCTCACATGCAGCCTCTCGTGGTGACGGTCAGGTGGCAGGGCTTGTTGGACAGCACCCTTCAGGGCATTGGCCAAAGGAAGACAATAAGCCTCTAAGAGTGTATATCCCTTCAGCAGTATTTGATTCGAATACCATAGAGAGGGAAAGTGACATCAGTGATAGAAACAGGTAATACTATGCACAGACGTGGAATGAGACACATACATTTACTTCTGTAATGGTGCATTTTGATAGAAAAATAATCATATTTGGGGCTATGGAGCATAAACCATAGCAGCAGTAATGGTAATTAATAGCTACCAGTTTGACCACCATTTGACCATGCTGTATTGGTCCATATGAATGAATGAAATTGACGATAGGGTTTCACAGCTGTGCTTCCTGCATAGCATGTCATAAGAATAGTGGTCAGAAAGCATTTCTACCACATCTTCCGCTGAGGCACCAGCAATAACATCAGACTATGTAACAGGTGGATGTTGTATGGATCCTGACACGGTCTCTTAATAAGCACGGGCAGGTTTCAGTGTTACATTTCAGTTTCCCTCTCTGGAAATGGGATAATTTTGACATCATTTCTTCATGTCTATGAAATGAGATAATATATTGAAACTGTCCAGTGCTGTCCATGGAATATAGTAAGTATGCTATAAATAGAAAAAGAAGAATAGTAAATGAAGAAAGAAGACTGGGATGTCAATAATAGTAAATAACTTTTACACACACAACACAGTTTTAACTTTCTATTTCCAGAAGCCATTTCTAAAAGCCAAGACTCTTTGGGGCATATATTATATTTGTGTGATCTAAACAAGTTACCTACTCATGCAAGACCTCAGTCTCCTCATCTTTGAAAGGAATAATAATGATAGTACCTAGCTCTTAGAGCTGTGAGGATTGATTTACTAAGCACATGGAAAGTGCTTAGAGAGAGGCTGGCTAAATAAGTGCTCCATAAATGGTACTTCTTGATACTCTTTGTAGTATTTTCTCCCCCCACCCCAAACCATTCATTTAAAAGACACAAACTAGCCCCTATAAGATGAAAAAGAAAAGACGAGTGCAAGAAGAGAAAGGTAAAGAAAACAAATAGATGTGATTTAGAAAATAGCATTTACTTTTCAACTTTGCTATTCTTCCAAATTTTGGATCTAGATCTCCTTTTCCTAACCTTACCAAATTATTGAAATAAAATAATAATAACTTCATAATGCTTATTGAGTTCTTATGTCTAAGCATTTTGTTGAGCACTTTACTTGATATATAGGATGATTCGATCCTTACAACACTAGAAGTAGGTAGAGTAATTCTTCCAACACTGCAGAAGAGGAAATTGAAGCCAGGAGTTGTTAAGTAACTTGCCCAAGGTCATAGAACTAGTAAGTTAACAGAGCTGAAATTCAAAGATGGCTACAATTAAACAGACCTCAGTTTAAGTATTTATGCTCCTGTTCAGGCAATCCCAAAAGATCTCCAGTTTCCAAGTAATGTTGAAAAAACAAATGCCCATTATTCAGGTAGTGGCAATTTGGGAGCTGAATGAGCCTAACAAAGTATCTGGCTTGCTCATCATCCCACTCATAAACCAACTATATAAGTGGTTGTTAGCCATTAAGAGGTTTTAAGCTATCTGAAAATTGATGTGGATTCTTACAGAAGGGGATTATAATTTTTTTCAGGTCTCTATTAGACTGAATTAATCCTCAAATAAACACACCAATTTTATAGAAAGTTATCAAAAACCCCTAGAATTCCACAAGCATTGAATATATATTCCATAACACTGCAATTACACACTTCAGTTAAGTTCTGAGTAAGTAGCTTAGTATAATATTAGTATCTCATTCTTTTTTTTTCTTTTTTAATCACTTTAAAAAGAGGTTCTGGATTTCTGGCTCTGAGCTAGAAGGCAGCTTAATCTGGCTAATCAAAACCTTTGTATAAGAAAAGGTGCAAAGAGGTCCACTTCCTAGAAGCCCAGAGATAGAGAAACCACCAATCATTTACATGGCTAAAGAGAGAAAGTGCCTAATGATTTAATTTTTTTCTGTTTTTCTTTTGTTTTTCACTTCTACCTTCGTTGAACCACTCTCAACACCATGCCATTGTATTCAGTTCTCCACATCCATAGATTTGAGAGACTATGGGAAATAGTCCCATGCTTTTCCCTCCCAACTCCCCATAACAATGTACCTTTGCATGCTATAACAAAACTTTACTCATATCACTCTAAGGTAAATATTATTTCTTAGGAGAATCGTAGGTAATTATATTGGTAAAAGCTAATATTTATCAAGTGCTCACTTGGTGTCATATACTCCCCTAAAGATATATCGTCATTCCATTTCTTTAAAATGAGGTTAACTTCGGTATAATTTACACATAGTAGCAGTCACTCATTTCAGGCATTCAGTTTAATGAGTTTTGTGAAATCACCACAATCAAGATCTAGACTATCACCCCAGAAATTCTCCTGTTCTCCTTTGTGGTCACTTTTCTCCTCCTACCCACAATGCCCTGTAAACACCAACGTGAAGTTTATCTTTATTGATTTGCCTTACCCCTTTTAAAAGCGAGGAAACTCATTTTCCAAAGGTCAGAAGTTAGTAAATGGCTAGTAAGTGGCAGAATGCACATTCAATTTCATCTCTCTCTGACTCTGCAACTCTTACTCCTATCTATTTTATGCTTCTATGTCTTCATACTGTAATTTTTCCCATTAATTCATTAATGACCTTAAAGAACCTCATTTACTATGCCTAGTTTACTTTTTTATTAATGTAATCAATGTAGAAAATTATCTCATAATAGTATGAGGTGTGTTAAAACATAATATTAAGGTATGGATATAAATCAGTTACCAATTGCTAAAATTATATTAAAAATAGAGAAAACATAAAGCGAGCATCTCAACATGGTGGGATTATTTTTGAGATATCAATTTGTGTTTTCGTCTGTATTTCTCCTTCATCCCTGTTCAAAGCAGGAATATTATAAGCAGACCCTTTGAAATTCCATGCCTCAGGATGCTTTGCAGGAACCTTTAAAAACTGGAGACTCAGAAGAAATGATGCCAGGTGTCTGGGTAGGAGAAAGAGAGGTGCTTTGGGGGGCAAGGTGAGAGAAAGGAGGACTTTTCCGTAAGTGAGGAAAGAAACAAAAGTTAAGGAGTTCTAGAATAGCTAAGATCTTTGTCACTTAGTGGCAGAGCTGGAAAGGCTTGACGATTCATCAAGAAAGACAAAACATTCCTGTGCGGGGGTTTCCAATGACACCGATGCATCAAAAGCAGAAGCAACCACATTGCCAAATTATAAATGGCCACATTTATACAAGCTGAGAAATTGATCCCTTATTGATAACCTGTGGACTGACAAATAGACCTAACAAGTACTAGCATTACCTATACATTGTATATGCATTAGTACATTTTATCCTCATAAGATAACCCTATTTCACAACTGAGGAAACTAAGACCTAAGTTCTTTGCTCAAGACCAGCCATTTAAGTAACTAAGAGGCAGAAACATAATTTGAACCCAAACATATAGGATTCTCACCTGAAAGCTTGTGCTATGCTGCCAAAGCTACTTAAATTTAGACATCTTGCTTCAGGCTGGGAGAAGGAGAGAATTAATGTGGACAAATCCTGAATTTTCAGACAATACAGTAAGAATTAGGGTCAGATTTTTATTTTAGTGTATTAAAAGAATAGAAGAATGTATTTTTCTATCACTGAGGGTGTAGACATAAATAAGTTCCTAATACATTAGCGGTATGAGATTTGATATGCTTTTAAGGATCAGTTAAGCATTTCAGTGGAAGTTCCTAATGGTATTAAAAATTAATCACAAAACATTCTGTGTCCATGGATTGGAAGAATTAGTATTGTTAAAGTGTTTATACTATCTAAAGGATCTGCAGATTCAGTGCTATCTCCATCAAAATCCGAATGAAATGTTTTATAGAAATTGAAAAAAACAATCCTAAAATTCATAGGGAACCACAAAAGATCAGATAGTCAAAGTGATCTTGAGAAAAACAAAACAAGAAACATCACACTTTCTAATTTGGAAATATTACAAAGCTACAGTCATTTAAAAAGTATGGTGCTGGGCGCCTGGGTGGCTCAGTTGGTTAAGCGACTGCCTTCGGCTCAGGTCACGATCCTGGAATCCCAGGATCGAGTCCCGCATCGGGCTCCCTGCTCAGCGGGGAGTCTGCCTCTCCCTCTGACCCTCCCCCTTCTCATGTGCTCTCTCTCTCTCTCAAATAAATAAATAAAATCTTTAAAAAAAAAAAAAGTACGGTGCTGGTGTAAAGACAGACACAGACCAGTGGAACAGAACAGAGAGCCCAGAATTAAACCTACACATATATAGTCAACTGATCTTTGACAAGAATGACAAGAATACACAATGGAAAAAGGATAGTCTCTTCAACAAATGGTTTTGGGACAACTGGATATTCACATGCAAAAGAATTAAATTATACGCCTATCTTCTACCATACACAAAAAATCAACTCAAAATGGATTAAAGACTTAAACATAAGACCTGAAACTTTAAAACTCCTACAAGAAAACATAAGGGAAGTACTTCTTGACACTGGCTTGGCAATAATTTCTTGGCTATAACACCAACAGCACAGGCAACAAAAAATAAAAATAGACAAGGGAGACTGGATCAAACTAAAAAGCTTCTGCACAGCAAGAGAAATGACCAACAGAATGAAAAGCAACCTACAGAATGGGAGAAAATATTTGCAAACTATATATTTGACTATATTAATTTCCAAAATATAGAAGAAACACCTACGATTCAATAGCAAAAAAACCAAACAGCCCAATTAAAAGATGAGAAAAGTATCTGAGTAGACATTTTTCCAAAGAAGACATCCAAATGGCCAACAGGTACATGAAAAGGTGCTCAAAATCACTAATCATTAAGAAAATGCAAATCAAGACCATAATGAGATATCGGCTCATACCTGTTAAAATGGTTATTATCAAAAATCAAGAGATAACAAATGCTGGTAAGGATATGTAGAAAAGGGACACTTGTGCTCTATTGCTGGAAATGTAAACGGATTCAGCCACTATGGAAAACGGTATGGAGATTCCTAAAGCAATTACGAATAGAACTACCATATGATGTAGCAATCTCACTTCTGGGTTGTGTAGCTGCACCCCAGCAGACTCTAAGCCAAGAGTGGGTTAGGGTCCTCAAGACCAAAGAAAAGACCTGGAGACAGTGATTGAGAATAGGTTTATTGGGGGAACTTATAGGTAGGTTGAACAGAAGCAGCAAACTGGACAAAGCATCTGCTGCTGAGATCTATATACAGCAAGCTATTATAGTGTAGCAACTTAGCCTAGTGACTATCTGTAGCACTTCCCCTCCTTGCACAGCCTGTGTTCCAAGGGGATCAAGGCCTGCCATCTGGACATCCTTTGTTACAAGGGAGACTCTCCAGGTTGGCCACCCTCAGAGTTCCTGACCTTGAATGCTGAACAACACACTCTTCTAGATGTTCTTTTTTTTTTTTTTAATATTTTATTTATTTGACAGAGAGAAAGAGAGAGTGAGCACATGCAGGGGGACCTGCAGTGGGAGAGGGGGAAGCAGGCTCCTCACTGAGCAGGGAGCCTGACGTGGGGCTTGATCCAAGGACCGTGGGATCATGACCTGAGCAGAAGGCAGACACTTAACTGACTGAGCCACCCAGGCACCCCTCGTCTATATGTTCAGCTTGATGGGAGTTTGAGAGAGAGAACGGAATCTCTGCATCCTCAAGATAGTAATATAACAGTGGCATTCGGGGTGCACCTTGCATAAACCATCTTTCCAGCATGTACATGTACATGGGTATATACCCAAAAGAAACAAAATTATTATCTTGAAGAGATATCTGTACTCCTGTATTCATAGCAGCATTAGTCTCAATAGCCAAGAGGTATGGAAACAATCTAAATGTTCATCAGTGGATGAATAAAGAAAATGGCATATTATTCAGCCTTTAAAAAAGACTGTCATAGGGGCGCCTGGGTGGCTCAGTCGTTAAGCGTCTGCCTTCGGCTCAGGTCATGATCTCAGAGTCCTGGGATCGAGCCCCGCATCGGGCTCCTCGCTCTGCAGGAGGCCTGCTTCTCCCTCTCCCACTCCCCCTGCTTGTGTTCCCTCTCTTCGCTGTGTCTATCTCTGTCAAATGAATAAATAAAATCTTTAAAAAAAAAAAGACTGTCATAAAACACTACATCAAAAACTAATGATGTAATGTATGGTGATTAATATAACATAAAAAAATTTAAAAAAAATTTTAAAAAAAAGACTGTCATTTGCAGCAACATGTATGAACCTCAAGGGTATTATGCTAAGTGGAATAAGCTAGACAGAGAAAGACAAGCACCACATGGTATTAACTTATATGTTTGTTTTTATTTCTGTCTCTCTCTCCTATTTATCTTTTGTGTCCCTAGGACCCTAGACAGTACATAGATGCTCTGGGAGTATTTGTTGAAAAACTTAATGAACATAGCATTTTCTTAATATTTTTAAACTTTTCTTTCTTTTTTACCTTTACTGAGGTATATTGACAAAACTGTAAGATATTCAAAGTGTACAACATGATGATTTTAGCAACATCAAAGATGTAAATGTCATGGAGGAAAAAAAGTCTTGAGTACTGTGAGTATATGGGAAGGCTTTATTGATAATGTGACTGTGAGGAAAGATAACACAGTAAATCTGATTGGACAATCTTTGAATGGCTCCAGGGAAATCTGTGAACAGGTTTAATTCTTGGTCAGTCAACCCCCAGAAATGTGCCCCATAGAATGTTCTTTGTTACCAACTGATGATGTTATTGTGTAATTCAGAGCAATGGGACATGCTTCACCAGTTTGTCAGGACTCATCCAGATTGTTTTGTGCAAACATTCAGATAGGTGATATGCCTGACTTCATTGTTGGGGTCTTGAGTTTTGGTTACCATGCTATGTGAGCAGTCTTACATAAAAGCCCCAGACTTGGAGACTAAAACAGGCTTCCCTGGGCAGAGACACTTCACACATGTCCTGGCTATGTTTGGAGAAAAATCACAGTGTTTTGAAAATTCTCCTATAGGATAATGCTGGGCACTGGTGGGCAGGTCCATACCCAGCTCATACTATCTTCTGTGAGAATCAATTATTGCATACAGTTCTTTATGGCATTCTGGGTCTACACACCATGTCAATTTGAAGTGACTATGCCCACTCTTGGCAACCAGCCATAATTGATTAGACCAGGGTGGATATTGTTCCTCAACTCGATCCAGTTGATTCTCGCTCCTGAGAATTAGGATTTAGGACAGCATGAGTCTCAGCAGTAAGATTTGAGATAGAGTATGGGGGGAAGCATATATCCACAACTAGCAAGGTATTTTTTGCAAACTGAGGTAGAAAATTTGAACTGCAGAAAGAGAGAAGAAAGAAAAAGATTCAAAATGTAGTAGAGATGAGAAAGCAATCAGCCTCAGCTTCTGGGGCTCATAAAAGCAGGGAGGTAACTCTAGTATCTTGTGAGACCCAGCTGTATCTTTGGCTTTGAGTCTTATGACAATTCTGTATTTTTTTCAATAATTTCCTAGATAGTTTAAATTGGTTTCTTTTCTTTAAAACAAAATGATCCTTAAGATGGCCCCCGGGTAGTTAGGACATTATTCACAACATTTTGAGGCCTGTTGTCTATCAGTACTTCTCAACTAAATCACCTGGGAAGCTGTTAAAATGTAATAGGTTACAGTGCTGCTGATCTTCTGAATGTTTATCAAACTCCCAGGGATGCTAATGCTGCTGGTCCATGGACCCCACTCTGAAAGGGTCTAGAATTGGATTTGTAGTACAGTGAGGATAAATGGCAACAATGAGATTTAAAATTAGGTTTCGACTAATTTAGTCAAAGTCTAAATGACTGCATACGCTATACCAAGAAGATTTCAGATTATTCTATAGGAAATAATATGATACTACCATTTTGTTTTGTTTGTTTTTTAAACATAGTTGCAGAAAGATAACCCTAACAGCAAAGTGGCAAATGGAAGGGATAAAAACAGAGAAGAAAGAGGGGCGCCTGGGTGACTCAGTCGGTTAAGTGTCTGACGCTTGGTTTTAGCTCAGGTCATGATCTCGGAGTCTTGAGATCAAGCCCCATGTTGAGCCCTGTGTCGGGCTCCCTGCTCAGTGGGGAGTATGCTCAAGATTCTCCCTCTCCCTTCCCCTCCCCAACCGCACATGCTCTCTCTTTCTCTTTCTCTCTGTCTCTCTCGCCACCCCCTCCGGCAAAATAAATAAGTCGTTTTTAAAAAGACAGAGAAAAAGAGATAAAATAGGAAAATATTTTACATGAAAGTATTGGGAAATACTTGTTTCCATGCCTTATAAAGGAATAAAGTTTGGAAGACTTCTTTTAAATTTCATACTGAACACAAGTTTTATGTTTATTTCTGACACTTGAAAAAACAAATCACCAGGGTGTTTTTCTTCAAATGTTTGCAGGTGTGGATAATTAAAAATACCACACTTACTTGCATTTGATTGTGTGAGCATTCTTATGTCTATAAGTGATTCTAATCAACTTCACTAAACACGGCAGGGGGGGTGAGGGAGAACCTCATAATTAACGAAACTTTATGTACAATCATTAGAGTCTAGAATTATAATTCATATTACTTACTAATTATTATTTTTATCCTCTTGAACTTCCATTTTTCTTAGGGAACAATAATTTATGAAATGACCAAAATACTTTTCATTCTTTTTAATAAAACAATTAAGGAACAAATAGAAAGCAGTCAGAAAAGTATGTCAAATAATAAGCCTCTGCCCACCGTTATGACTGATTAGATGAAATAACATTTCAAGTTATTTGTTCCAGTTCATTCTTTATTGGGTTATTTTGATATGAATAAATCTTCCTTCATCTTGCATTGATACACCTTATCTGAGAATACCAAGTTTAGAGGGAACAGCTCTGCTAGCACACAAGCTGTCCTTAAGCATCTGTTCTGGGTACCCAACCAGCACAAGGGAACATGTATAATGTATAACACAGCTCATTAGTGAAGGCAAAAACTTTGAAGTTATAAAGACCAAGGATCAATCATTGACTTCATTTCAAGGCATAGTATCATCATCTATAAATCGAGGTAACCGTTTCTTCTTCCTAGAGTTGCTGAGAATTAAATGAGGCAACATATGCACAGATCCTGATGCGTGCTCTATCCTAAAATGCATATTCCCTGTTACTATAACACTTATATAAATGGACTTACTCTCTGGGAGAAGTTTTAACATGAAAGGAGCTATGGTATATCATAAATTGCAATCATGTAACTTGAAATTTTCACTTTATTTCAAATTGCCCAATTTGAAAATATAAAGTGTCACAGATGGGTCAGAACAATCCAAACATTGAATTCTGGAGGACAATCAGCACAAGTTAAATGATTCAACTTAACCATTGTTTTTTTTGTTTTGTTTTGTTTTGTTTTTACTCTAGATCCAGTAGAACAAATAATCTCAAACCAGAAAGATTCTAGGGCCTCATCTCCCAAAATTTTCAGTCATAGGTTGAAGGCAATATGTAGGAATCTGCATTTTTAATGAATACATAAAGTAGATTCCAAGGCAAGTTATTCTCAGGCCCCACTCTGAGACACACTGCATGAATCTGAGCTGTCTGAGAACAAATGCCAAGTGTTCATCTCTGCATCCTCAGTCCCTGATTCTTTGCCTAATATGCACTAAGTATTCTATAAATAATGATATTATATAATAAATTATTAACATACCAAAACCAAACTGATTAATGCTGTTACTATTTTGGTAATTATTGCAATGCAGAGTTGCACAAAATTTTAATTTTATTCTTATTTGTGAGACTGGACTGTTATATTCAAATTAATTATTGTGATCTGTGACAAAAATGGTAATAAGGCCAATTCATTTTATTTTATTTTATTTTATTTTGAGAGAGGAAGAGAGTGTAAGTGGGAAGAGGGAGAGGGTCAAGCAGATTCAGAGCTCAGTGGGGCTCTATCTCCTGACCCGGAGATCATGACCTCAGCCGAAATCAAGAGTCAGATACTTAACCGACGGAGTCACCCAGGTGCTCCTGTTTATTTTAAAATATGAAAAGACTTGAATATGCTGTTTACTTATATTTATACTTATTCTTGTACTCTTTCCACAACACTGAAACATTAAGACATGAATTTAGAAACTACCAAGTTCCAATATGTGACTCTGTATTAATTTTCTTCCTTAGAATCAACTTTATTTTCCAATGATACAAAACAGAAAGCTAATCTCTTATCTCCCCTTGACCAGTAAACTTCAAGCAGAAAAAGAGGATACAATTAACATCTAAATATTGACAAAACTAAGCCTGCTGGCCAACAGAAGGAACCAGCAGCTAAATAAGCAATTTATCAGGACACCAATAAAAGACAGGATTATCTGCAATACAGTCAACAAGTAGAAAATGAGCTTGAATAAAAATTATGTTTGGGTATGATATCAAAATTTTACTTTCGGGGATGCCTGGGTGGCTCAGTAGGTTAAGCATCTGACTCTTGATTTTGGCTCAGGTTATGATCTCAGGGTTGTGAGATCAAGCCCCACGTTGGGCTCTGTGCTCAGTGGGGAGTCTGCTTGAGATTCTCCCCCTTCTCTCCCCCCTGCCCCACCCTGCTCTCTCTCAAATAAGTACATAAATAAATCTTTAAAAAAATTTTACTTTCAGTGAACAAATGTTCAGTTTGTCTCCTGAGAGTGATCAATATTATACTTGAAAATAACATTAAAATTATGAATCTAAATTTTTAAAATACTTTATTTAAGTAGTGTTTTAAATCTGTCCAAACCACTAAATTTTAAATCATATATTGAAAGGGCTCTAAAACCAGTCCTGAACCTATTAACATTGTAAACTTGGACAAATAATGGAATGCCTTTCTTCATGTTATTTTTGAGATTGTCACTGTGCTCAGTGGTCATAGACTCTAATTATGTCTTCAGGAAATGTGTAAATTGACGTTAAAAAGATCAAGACAAATTTTTGAGGATGTATGTTGATTTAAGGATAAAACTAGGTGATGAAAAGCAGAATGTTGAGCATGTGAAATTCTGATAAGGAGTTTAAGCTTTTTTGTTTTTTGTTTTTTGTTTTTGTTTTTTTTTGAGAGAGAGAGAGCACAGAGGGAGAGTGAGAGGGAGAAGCAGACTCCCCACTGAGCAGAGAGCCTGATGTGGGACTCAATCCCAGGACCCTGAGATCATGACCTGAGCCAAAGGGAGATGTTTAACCAACTGAGCCACCCAGGTGCCCCAAGGAGTTTAAGTTTCAAAGAGACATCTGATCACTATGGTCTACCAAGCTAATGTAAGTAGTCTCTATTCCAACCCCCATATAATTCAAATATATAGTTGAGCTTATAAAGAAGGATAATCCCTAGAAATAAGAAGAAGAGAAATCAAAGCTGGAAATTTTATCAAGTGCTAAAATAAATAGAGCTTGTGAGTTGTTAGAACCTGTTATCACCTGGTATACCTAGAAGGTGACTTGGAACCTCAGAGCTGCCTAGTTGTGAAACCATTCTAAGAATATTTTTCCCATTTGCCCCTGGGGAATGTTCTAAAGCAGTTGATTATACAACTGTAAATTTTATGGGGATAAAAAAAGAAACATCCAGGGGAAGCTGGGACTCCAAGCTGTGCCATCTATAAATATGGAAATATTTATCTAATTATATATACAGGAAACTCAGCCCCAATATTAACCTAAAGTGGTACATAATGGATGACATTCATAAAGGTCATGATAAACATGGAGATGCCCTATTAGAGCACCTCTACAATTCAAATCAAGAAAAAATCTCCAAAGCAAACAAGTGACTCATGTTAGGAATGGGATAACAAGAAACAAAAGTACCCAGAACAGAGAGAAAACAACTATGAGGAATAGAGAAAGAACATAATCAAAGATAACAAAGGTAAAACATAATTAAAAAAAAAAAATAGAGGGTAGAACAACCCAGGGGAGGGGAATTTTAGCACATAGAAAATGTTCAAAGAAAGAATGAAATAATTATAATCCTTACAGAAAATATAGTTCATTTGAGAAAAAGAACCAAACAGAAATATAGGTTGAAAAATAATTCATTAATATAAATTAAAAAAGAAAAGAAATGTTGATAATTTCCATGGGTAGACACAAATGAAGAAAGAATTACATAATGAGAAGTTAGATTTACGGAAATACAGAAAAAATACACCACAGATAAATAAGATCTTGGAAAATATAAAGAAACAGTTAAACATTAAAGAAAGATGAAGAAGTTTCAACATATAACTAACAAGGGTTTCAGAAGAAGAAAATAGAGATAACAGATAAGAATATATATTCAAAGTCGTGACTGAAAATTCCTGAATTTAAAAAGGAAAAAAAATTATGCATGAGTCCTTAGGATGAAGAAGCACACAGAACCAAACAACATTGATAATGAACCCGTATCTGTTTTGTAGTGAAAATGCAGAATATAAGAAACAAGGGAAAAAATCTCTAAAAGTACAAAAGGAAAAAAAAAAGATTATTTTCAAAAATTGATAGTCAATTCTATCGCAGAGTTCTCAGCAAAACATGTGAAGCTAGTATACAAAGTAATAATATCCTCAAAGTGTTTAAGGAAAATAGTTGTCAATCTAGAAATTTATATTAAAATAAATACCATTCATATATGAAGGCTGAATCCGTATTTTCAGACATAAAAACACAAAAGCTTTACATTTCACATACTTTCACTGAAAAAATGACTAAGTAACAAAATAAGAAGAAAGATGTAGTTGAAAGAAACAATGATAAATAGCTAAAACAGTTTAGAAAATCTCAATCCATATTTACTGCCAATAAAACTCTAGGAAATAAACTGAGAATTGCTGGAGGTTGGGGGAAAGGGGTAATTGGGAGATGGGCATTAAGGAGGCATTAAGGAGGGTATTTGATGTAATGAGCACTGGGTGTTATATGCAACTGATAAATCATTAAATTCTACCTTTGAAAAATCCCTTATTTTTATGAGATTTTAAACAAGAATAATGAAATTGACAATAACTTAAAAAATTAGAATAAGAAATTATGATCAATCTGTTGTGTTGGTAAATGTGCATATAAAAAACTTTAGCTTAGGACGACTGGGTGGCTCAGCTGGTTAAGCATCTGTCTTCAGCTTAGGTCATGATCCTGGGGCCCTGGGATCGAGTCACGCATTGGGCTCTCTGTTCAGCGGGGAGCCTGCTTCTCCCTTTGCCAGCCGCTCCTCCTGCATATGCCCTCTCTCTCTCTGATAAATAAATAAATAAATAAATAAATCTTTAGAAAACAAATTACAACAACAATAACAAAAACCCCTTTAGGTTTAATCAGTAAATTTATTAAGTGTTTATATTAAAAAGTTTATTCATAACCATTAAAGTAGTAGACAGAATGTCATTCTACACTAAGAAATCAAACATAAGTGAGACTAAAAATATCCATTCCAATGGAAGACAGAATGGGAGGGAAAAAAAAATCAGAGAAGAGCATAGCAAATAGAAAAATCTAGAAATTAATAATGTATTTAATGTAAATTTATGTAAAATGGTAGGTCACAAAAACAGTAAGTTCAGAAAAATAATCAGGTAGTGGAATATGTATAGAATGTTATAGCTACTGTTTATATCTTCATATATCAAAGCTGGTAGATCTCACAAACACTAAGATAATAAACTGTAGAATAAGTATATCATGATTCCATACAATAAGACACTTCAAAAGAGACCCAGTTCTGTCTATAGAGCTCCTTCCATTCACAACACATACAGCAATCGTATATATTACTTATGGATACCAATAATACTAATAAAAATATTACAACATCGATACACCTCAATCTCAAGATACCGGTTGCTTTTGTGAAGAAGGATGTAAAATAAGATTGAGGACAGGCACAAGGGGAACATCATTTCCTCAACTTTATCTGGAATATCTATTTATAAAAATAATTTTGGGGCGCCTGGGTGGCTCAGATGGTTAAGCGTCTGCCTTCGGCTCAGGTCATGATCCCAGGGTCCTGGGATTGAGTCCCTCATCGGGCTTCCCGCTCCTTGGGAGCCTGCTTCTCCCTCTGTTTCTCTCTGTCTCTCATGAATAAATAAATAAAATCTTTAAAAATAAATAAATAAATAAATAAATAAAAATAATTTTGAAGTTACTGAGGTAAAAGTTTAACATCTATTACATTTTGGCAGCATTTACATGGATGTTTGTTATGTTAAACTTTGAAATTTTCTTTGTGCTTAGTATATGATAATTATAAAATTTTAATAAAATTATGAAATAATAAATCTTTCATACTTACCTATGGAATATTGGAACATTAAGTTTTCTCCAGCAAAATACTGGGGTCATAGTAACACATGTTTTCTCCTGAGAAAATCAATACAAATATTGTTATAATGCTTTATTTTTCAAATAAATAGTATAATATTCCCAATTTTCAAATTACTAGTTCCAAAGGAATGTCAGACTTCTTACATATGTCTGACAAGTCTGGATTTGTCTTAAATCCAGTGGTATCTGTCTATTTCAAAGTTGCAAGGGTTATTTATACCACGTACGTGAAACTACTGATATATGTCAAAATTGCATTTTCCTTCTATTGTCTCATATCACTTGGACTAATTTTCACAATTCCAAGGACCCGATTCCTTACCAACTCACACTCTCTTAAATCAGGGAAATGTCAGCTTAAAAACAAAAAACAAAAAACAACTGTGTCCTTTCATAAATAAAAATTTATCCATGGGAGTTTCATAGAAAGTACTGTCTTCCATGATAGATGTAAGGCTCACTAGAATTATGAGTGAGAGTGAGGAATAAAGTTAAGAAACTGTACAATTACAAGCAATAAAGGCCCAAATGAAATGAAGTGTTAATGAGTCTGGCCTTAATTGAGTTTTAGTCCCACTGCTAAACTCTTTAGTGAAATATATTATCACATAATTTCTTTTATGATGCATTAAAATCTGTACTATATTAAAGCATTAGTTATTATGATAAAAAATATGACTTGCTTCATTTCACAGTATTGTTTATCTGTCAAACTCATTATCATAACATTGCAGTTGTTTGTCAGAACTCCTCAACCTGGGAAATAAGTTAATTTAGCTATCATATTCACAGAAATTGCCTTTTCTAATGCAAGATTTACTTGATTTTAATTTAAAATCCTTAGTGAATATCCTGGTAGTCCTATCATTTCACGTTGGAGCCCTCCATTTACATGGTGCCAGAGACAGATTCAGAGGAGCCCCCCCCCTTTTTTTTTCCTGAGAATCTTCACTTTTCGGTGAATTCTTCACACCAACTACTGTTATCCCAATGACCACAGTGGTAGTTTAGGGGTAATAGTGTGTTGAAAGAGGGCAAGGAATCCTTTACATTTGGCCTTTAGTGAAGCAACTCTACGTTGGACTTAACTCTGTCCCAAAATACCACAATCTATAACAAGATCGAAGAGTCGAAGAGCAAAAAAGGAAACACTGCAGTCTGTTGGTCAGTAGCATAAGGGCTTCAAGTTGGTTTATCAAACTGAAACTTCAACTTAGCCTCTTCTTCATAATTAATATATAAAGGTGTTTTGGAATCACAGGCCTGAGATAGTGGTTCTCTGTCCACAATCTGCAGACTGCTGTTTACTAGACTTAGAATTCTGTTGGTATTCTTCAGCACCTGGGAACAGTGCCCTGCATTTAGTTAGATAATTAAAGCAAAAATAATAATAATAATAATAATAATCATGAATAGATAATTACTTATGCATGGATGCATATGTACATAAATAAACTAGTGAGTAAAGGAATGGATACAAATATGCCCAATCTTCCCAAGCCTTAGTTTCCTCATCTGTAAATACAGGAATGAGATCCCTAACATGAAGAATCATTATTAGAGAAAGAAATAATGTATGTACCTGCAGCAAAGTAGAAGCAAAAGTAATATGAAATAGAACTTGAGTAAACTCATAACCTGGCTAGTTATGCATTGATTCATATTAATCGTTGGCCAAAATAGTCTACAAAACATGACAGTGGTCCAGTGTAAAATTATGTAAAATCATATCCCCTAAAGAATGTCAGTATAATTTCCCCATAAGTAAACTTTATACTTTGCATATTTTAACCTCAAAGTCCTGTCACTGTCACTGTCCTGTCACGTGGCATAACTTTTATAAAGTAGAAAATACTAGCCACATACTGAAGACTGTATTTGAGGAATCACTGAACATTACACAGTCTCACTATTCTGTTCACTCTGACACTTCTTTGACTTTTAACATTTTAGAGGTAATGGTGAAAAGTCAAAAGTTCGGAACTACTGAGATTCGCTCTTAGAATAGAAAAACATACTCATTTGATTAAGGGGATGGTAGTGGCACAAACTCTGCCAAGATACAAGATCTTGTACCAAAATAGACATTTTTTTGTGAGACATCATGAAATGTGCAGTCACTAGGGATTGAATGGCACTCCTTTTTTAAGATTATCTTTTCTTTCTTTTGGGGAGGAATAAAGCTGATGTTGGCATACTTCATGACTGCATTTTTCAAGCTAGCCATTATCTCTAGCTATGATCTAGAGATTGGGATTTCTTCCGAAAATGGAAAAGAGAATAATATTATACCCACAAATGATTTTCAATTCATGCTACTTCTTAGAAATTGTATGGCATTTATTGCATTTTTTAACTATAATAAAGCTAAATGAAATGATTGTGAGGTACAGCTAATGCTTCAGCTGACTTTTGCAATATGGGTGCAATTTTAATTTAAGTATAGTATCTTTAATTTAGTGAATTTTACTTAGCTCAAAATCCATGTAAAGACTCTAAATGAAAAACTGAATTCCACCTTTCAACTTTGAGTAACAGATGAGAAAAATTTAATCAAAAAGTTTAAATTTTATATTATAATATTAAGATGATTTTTCTATGAGGTTGATATTTTAGCACATTAGAAAGCATTCTTCAGTCTGATTTACTCTATTCCTGTGGAATATCACACATTGCACTTGCCCTGCAAAAAAATGGAAAATATATATTTATATCAACAAGAAAGATTTTGTTTCATTTTGATATAGATTTTTTTCTTAATTTAAAAATTAAAAATAGAATTTGGAGTTCATTTTTAAAATTAGAACTAAGGGGCGCCTGGGTGGCTCAGTCGTTAAGCATCTGCCTTCGGCTCAGGTCATGATCCCAGGGTCCTGGGATCGAGCCCCGCATCGGACTCCCTGCTCTGCGGGAAGCCTGCTTCTCCCTCTCCCACTCTCCCTGCTTGTGTTCCCTCTCTCGCTGTGTCTCTCTCTGTCAAATAAATAAATAAAATCTTAAAAAAAAAATAAAATAAAAGTAAAACTAATTTTACAATATTAAATGCTAAATAATAGAGTTAGCAATTGACCTCTTTTCCCCTCTAAAGTTAATCTCCTGTTAGTAAATAGCACAAGATTGGAGCAATGTCATCATGAGGCTGGCCTTTGTTCACAGGAGTGATAATGCATGGGCTGTAGGAGTGAAAGCTTCCCCCTTCCAGCTTATATTGTGGCTCAGGTGTGAATGAGTAGGTTAATCATGTGAAAACATAGTTCAATTGTGAATCAATCTTTGCCTGAGCCTGCTTGACTAGATATCAGAAGTAAAGGTTGTTGACAACATGTTTTCTCTCGATTGACCAAAGCTGGAAAAGAAAGAAAGGGTGGTTAGTTCTTATTTCTATCACTGACTTCCATATAGCAGTCCTAAAATTTCATGAGGAAGCCCAAAACAACTCCAAAAAAAATTAAGGTAAAATTTATACTGTCCTCTGATATTTTCTGTTCAGCTGCCCTTTACCTGCCTTGCTCTAAGCCTTAGAAGCTCAAGAATGAAATTCACTGGGGAATTTCAAACCACATTGCTGCTGATAGACTTGGGCCATCCTCAGTGAGATCTCACATTTAAAACCTGAAGAATGAATAATGACTGATCCTATAAAGGGATTTAAAAGCAGCTCTCTGCCTAGCGATCATTCAACCACCGAACACTGAGGTTGGTGTACTCATCCTGGGGATCTAGACATCTATGTTGCTTTCTCATATTTCTTACGAATATGTGGAAGGAGTTAAGATAAGGACCACCTCAAAGTTTAACATTCTAAGTCAAATTAAGACCAATAGCCTTCACCCTGCAGTGTCATTACAAAATGAAATTTAACTTTAACTTGCCTGTACTTTAAGTGTATTGTCTTGTTATTTAATATATTAATAAGGAAGCCCATATATTACTAGACCATAAAAAGAAGAAGAAGAAGAAGAAGAAGAAGAAGAAGAAGAAGAAGAAGAAGAAGAAGAAGAAGAAGAAGACGTTCCTTCAACTTTTTTGCTGTCCTCAGCTCCAGGTAGAATACCATCAAACTCACAGATGGACTGAGATTTAAAGGGGCCCCCACCCTGTGACCAGTATTCCATTTGCCACTTAGATTTTGGCATTTTTTGTCCTCAGAACATAAGGAATTTACTTTGCCCTTTACTCATAAAGGGCTTGCACTATTTGTGTACATGTCAGGATATGTTTTTTTTCACCCTTTTTTAAACACATGGCCAGACACAAGTCCCTTTTAAAGGCAATCTCACATATCACCTATTCTATAAGGCCCCCACATCCTGAACATTGTAGACACTTGGAATTTATTAATAGAATAAATGAATGGATGGATCACTTTCTACTTTATGAAAGACTACATATATAAAATGAAGGTTTTGCTAATCATGTATTTATCATCTCTATTACAAAATTTTAAACCCTTAATGTGTTTACTAGTATATTACCAATATCACTATTTCTGGCTCATGAGGGGCACACATTAATGTGTAGGGAATGAAGGAATAGGCAATCAATATATATCTATATCTATATCATCTCTATCTATCTATATATACATTAAAAATACTCATAAATATACAATTTATTAAATTATAATGGATAAAGTAGATGATTCTTAATGAACAAGGAAATGTGTATTATTTTTCTACCACCGTATAATAAATTTCCACAAATGTAGTGTCTTAAAACAGCATATATTTACTATCTCACAGGGTATGTGGTTCCAGAGTCTTGGAACATCTACCTAGGTTCTCAGCTCAGCATCTTCCTAAGCTGCAATTTAAGCTCACTATTAGCTAGAAGTCTCTCCCATTCTTATAGGTCCCTCAGTTCCTTGCCACATGGTCCTCTCCAGCACCTTCCTCAGGCCATCTCACAATATGGCAGCTTGCTTCTTCAAAGATAGAAACAGTCTCTCTCTTCAGGAAGGGTCCAGCCCCTATTTTCAGAACTATCATTTGAGTAGGTCAGGCCCACTTAAGAAAATCTTCTTTTTGACTGACTCAACAATCAGCTTCTTTGGAACTTTAATTATATCTGCCAGATCCCTTCACCTTTGCCATCTAATGTAGCCTAATCTTGGGAGTGAGATCATATTTACAGATTTCGCCCATACCCAAGGAAAGGAGATAGCACTGATGGGAATCTTGGAGTCATCTCAGAATCCTGCTTACCACAAAATGTGAGAATGGAATGTAAGGTTTGAGTACATAGAACATGACCCTGTAGCAAACATTCTAATTTTCCCTCCAGGCAAAGAGGTTTGTACTTCCCAGCATATCTCCCTTTGAAGTTAGGGATGGTCATTGTTTTCATCTTGGCAGTGAAGTGAGACTAGAAATGCATGTGTCACTTCTACAAGGAAGCTTTAAAACCAGCACACAATTCACCACATTCCTTTCTCTCTGCCTCAGTGACTGTGGAAACTTGTGTTGAGATGAAGCCTCTATCGACCTCAGTCTTCAGTGATTTAGTGTAATGTCTTTCTTCCAACCAGCATTAGAAATGCAGCATGCATATAAAATGTTTTTTGTGTTAAATACTAAAATCCTGAGGATACTTGTTACTGAATGGCAGTTTTGCCAATCCTGAATCATATATGTAACCACTTAGAGTTCATATGTTAAGGGATGTCTTAGTCACTTAGGGCTACAATAAACCAGAATGTTCTTTCAAAGACTATGAGAAACTAGTAATGACAATATATTGAGAAAGGAAAAAGAACAGATTGTGCTAGGAAAGGGAACAAGATATTGGAAGCTAACTGCTGAGTAAGTATCATATTATGCAGGGCATAGAGTGAAATGTAAAGCAAAGTATCTGGATATAGTTTGGGGAAGTCATTAATATGAAATTATGGGAAGAGAAGCCATGAGGGGACAGTAATCAGGGGTAGTGGTTCAAAAGAAAAGGCAGAGGATATTAATATTGTTCTCTATTACTGTATAATTTAAACTTTAACTAATTGTTTCTCCCCAAAACATGATTTATAAAATCTATTAAACTATCTGCCTATCCATTCATTTTTTTGTAAGTCATATAATTACAAAAATTATGTGATACAGTTGTACATCATTCTTCTAAAACTCTATGAAGGAAGCTATTTTCTAGCTATGTTTATCTAGAAATTAAACATCGGAAAAAAACAAACAAAAGAAGTGGTCTGGACCATTTGTTAAGGATTGTAGCATATAATCATTGTTTACTTCACCTTTGCATAGGTGACTTTTATGAACATTTAATTCTGACCTGTTATACCTCAACACAGTTACTAAAAGTAATTATAGCAATATACATTAAACGATGTAAAAAAAATAGTGGATAGGGATTTAAAAGAGCCAGATTCTGGATCCAGAATTGTCATTATTAAGAAAAACGTGATCTTATATAAAGTAAATAATTCCCCTGTGCCTTTTCTTTTTTCATAAAATGGTAGAGATGTGATTATTTGACCTGAGGTGTCATCTTCCATCTGAAATTCTGAAGTTCTACATATAAAGTGACTTCACATAAAGAGCTTTAGGTGAGAAAATAGATGGAGTCTGTGCCTGGAAAAAAAAAAAAAACTTTAAAAAGGATTTCAAATTACTGTTAACTTTCTGTACTCTGTTTTCATATCTACTCAATATAGTCATACATAGGCTCCCTAGGCTCTTCTGTGTCTTTTATCCTCCGTATGTCTGATTCAAAATCCTCTGTGGTTAACAAACTGAAAGGTCAATAATATTATGTATGATAAAAACTTGGCTGACAGCTACATTCTGCTTATTATTCATCTAATCTATTGATAAGGAAAACCAAAAACCTGTTCATCAGCACCACAGTGAGAAAACAGAAAGGTATCAGAATGTTTACAACACCTATAGAACAAAGTTACTACCCCAGTTTCTCTAGGTTGTCGAATTGTTTCTCTCCAAAAATTGATTTATAAAATCTGTCATACTATCCTGCATCCATTTATTTTTGTGAATCATGTGCTTCAGAAATTATGTGGTGCAGTGTGTTCATCGTTCTTCCAGAACTGTAAGATAAGAAGGAAGCTGTTTTTAGCGATGATTATCTAAGACCTTTTGCCTTTGCACTAGAACACTAACCTCTGGGAATGAGAGACATATTTTTTCAGTATATGATTATGATGTGGAAATAAATGTATATGGTGACACTTTGGGTTATTGAAGTTCGGGAGACCAGTATGGCTCCATGCTCTAAGTTCCAGGAATGAACTAAACTGACTTTGGCTTCCCCATGACTGGCTGGCTGGGCTTACTCACAACCCAATTTCTCACAGTATGTCCCAGATATTACACCTATGTCCTGAATGAGAATCTCAAAATTCAGAACTCCAGAAGAGGCCTTTTATAGAATTTCATTCACTCCTCCTTCTTCCTTCTACTATCTTGTTTATTTGGGGATAATTATTCCTTCATAAAGAGGAATCCTGTTGCAAAATAATTTGTTGTCAAAATAACTTATTTGTAGCATTTATTTATTTTATTTTTTTAAAGATTTATTTATTTGAGAGGGGTGGGGGGCAAATCAGGAGCCAGGGGAGAGGCAGAGGGAGAGGGAGAAGCAGACTCCCCCCTGAGCAGGGAACCCAGCACTGGGCTGGATCCAGGAACCCTGTAATCGTTACCTGAGCCAAAGGCAGACACTTAACCTACTGAGATACCCAGACACCCCTAGCATCTATTCTAAAATTCAGTTTATGACAGGCAATGGGGAAAAAAAAAAGTGTATATTGCCAAGTTAAAAGGTTTTCTTCTTCTGTTTGATATGAACTTGACAAGAAATTGTGTTATTTGGCATACTTTTATTTTAATTTATATAATATTGCATCTGCTTTCATGCAGTTATGACTTCCATGTGCACCACAAATAAGTACATTTATAACTAAGTTCCATAAATATATTAAATTAAGTTAGTGCATTGTTTCTCTGAGATGATTATGTTTCTCAAATTTTTAATTCACAGTATTGCCACAAAGCAACAAAAAAAATTAACTTCCATGTTTAAACATTTAATTTAGTATATGATGGCATGCACAGTAACACTAGATGTTTTTTTTTTGTTTTGTTTTCTTTTAAAGATTTTATTTACTTATTTGCCAGACATAGAGAGAGAGAGAGAGTACAAGCAGGGGGAGTGGCAGGCAGAGGGAGAAGCAGGCTCCCCATTGAGCGGGACTCAATCCCAGGACCTTGGGATCATGACCTGACCCGAAGGCAGACGCTTAATCATCTGAGCCACCCACGTGCCCCTAGATGTTTTGTTTTTGACAGAATTAAATTCCAACATGTTTTACTTTAATTCTATGAAATATATGGAAAAAATAAACCATATTTTAAATTTCTGTTTGTAATGGTTAATGACACTATTATAAAACTGATATCATTTAGCTGTTTGAGGTTTTCTTCTGCTAATAGAACCAGCATGAAAAACAATCACTTCATTACTTGTAAGTGCACAAGAAAACTTGAAATCAAATGAGTGAAATGACTTTAGTCATTTGATCCAGACGAAAAATCTTAGTTATTTGAGTAATTGACAAATATACCTGATAACAGTCTTCTTAACATGATGACTAAGTTTTAAAGTAGATGCTGAATCTTTTTCAGATGATTTGTGTCTCCTACTTTTAATGTGATTAGTGATATTTGTAAAGCCTCCATATTGGCTAGAGAATATGAATAAATACTTTGTGCAATTACATATTCATCATCAACTTTTTTGAGACATGGAAATTCCTTAATTTTTAACTAAACATGTATTTTTTTTCACTCATGGTGGTCAAAAATGGTTATTGCATATAAAAAGACTTTACCAAGTAACAAAAGAAAGAATTGTAGATTTACACCATACAATAAATGACAAATGGCATTCTCTATACTCTACTGCCAGACCACTTAGGCTGTAATTTCTATGCAAAGTAAGTAACTAGCCTGTAATACCCCATGTTTTGCATTGACTCCACTGGCTACTTGACTTGAAGATCTGTCAATCTCCCAGGCTGCCACAGAAGCCAGTGCACAATTCATGGGGATGTCCAGGGTCTAGAGGGGAGCAGCATCAAATACTTTTTTCACCACCACCCAACACCAGGAGGGAGCTGTCTCAGAACACTGTTTTATCAATAAGGACTCTGCATGCTGTCCTTGAAAAGTAAGTTTTACTTACAAGGTCCCTGGAAAGGGCTGAGAGAAGAGGGTTGGATTATTAAGATTTAACTGTATGGTAAAGTAAGGATTCCATTCACCGCACTTGCCTCTTACTTACTACCAAATGATACTATAGTGGAAGTCAGACATTCATCCCAGTTTTGTTTAATGCAACTCTGGTAATACTACCCCTTATTTTTTAGAAATATTTTTATAAATAGGACAAATGATAAATCTGACTTGATGTTGAAGTAACAAGCATATACCCGATTTCCATACCAAGCTGACTATACCAGGATGTATCATCACCCTGAATTATTTAATCATGTCTCTTCCCAAACTAGGTAGAGAGCTAAAACAATAAATTCCCAGTCTTGGTTTAAATTTTAGTCCATTTGGCTAATTTAAACAATTGTTTGGGAAATTGCTCTATACCTCTTCATCTTTTTGTCTGTTCTCTAAAAAATAGAGTTATGGGGAATTGGAGCAGGGAGTCTCCTATGACCTTGAGATCATAGACTCCATAGATACCTTCTGTTTTATTTGGTATTGTATTGTTTTGGCTTCCCATGATAAATTTGGTGGTGGGTTTAACCCTTGATATGGTTTTGTTTGTGTTTTTTTCTTGTTTCTTTGCTTGTTTTGGCTTGACTATGCCAGGAGTTTTTACTAGCTAATCATACGTCTAGTATCTGCCCCATTCTTTCTGTCTTTCTATTTTTTTCATACAGTTCTCCTCAATTCCTGTTAGAGGGTAGCTTCTCTTCTTCAATAATGGATCCCAAGGCAGACCCACCAGCCTTCCTGACACTAAGAGGGTGAAAAAGGAATGGAAAAATAAAATACTTTCAGGATAATGAGGAATTTTCTTTGCTTTTGTCTTACAAAAAAGGCCAAGTAACCAACCTCTCCTGTTTTACCTATTTCTGGCTTCAGAAGTGGAATTGCAAGGTAATAGTGACATGGTGAAAATTCAAATGCAACAGTTTATAGTTGCAGAATGTTTTCCCATTTCATTCAGTACAAAACAAAGTTTATACCCTGATAAATATGTTCAGTGTTATAGCAAGAGTGTCTTTATATATTCCCAAGAGATCCTAAACTAACTTTGTAGGATAAAACAGAATCCTTTGAAGGATTGAAGGAAGGTCTACAAACACTTGCTTTATATGATGCTCATTTAGTTTAATAAATATATAGAAAACAGAATAATTTAATCTTTGATAATACTTTTAATGCCAAGTTTTAAGGAAAAAACTACAATCTCAATTCACATACATAAGCTGAGTTAGATTTCTTGAAAATCACATGTAACATAAACTCACTGTGTATATGGCTGGAGCCAATTAGTTAACATAAATTCAGTTAACATTCAAAACAAATTAATTTTCTTTTAACAATGTACTTTTATAAAAGACCATTTTATTTAATTAAAGTGTCTGGTGTTACCATACATAAACCAAGCAGTTTGACTATAATCATTTATAGAATTACAGACAATTCTTTCGAACAATGGAATTCTTTATGTGGATATTTTGTACAACATTTCATCTATCAGCTAATAAAACCATCTAAGAAGTCTTATGGTACATGATACACATACGCAAGAAAGATAAAAGGAAAGGTTAACACTTTTTCAGCATCTGTCAACACTGTCTCCTCTTACATTTGATCAACTTTAAAGTAAATGCAAACACATGATATCATTTACAGTAATAAAAGTGAGTGCCACACAGCAGCTACTCTGCTTTTATCTATTCTGCAGATCACTCATCACAGACTGTCATGGGGTAAGGGTGACATTGCTTTATGGTGCATCTTTGGCTCTGAAGCACATTGCCACAGGTCTTCAAGGCTGATCATTCACCCTGTAACTAATGCAAGAACCCACCAGTGTGCATTTCCTGTTTGAAACCTTGAGAAGGAAGCAGAGCAGAGAAACCATGCTGCTCCTCTTCCCTTAAGAGGTTGAAAACAAACAAACAAAAAGGTTAAAAACAAAAAATAAGAGACAAAGGAGTAGCACATAATGTGAACAATTGAATGTGCTATCCATTGTTTTCTCAAGGATTTAAATGCATTTTCAAAGTGAATAAGAGATATCTTTTCCAACAACAATGGTTCCCCAAACGTGGTCCTGGACTAGCAGAATTAGCATCACCTGGAAAATTATTTAAAATTTAAATTATTTAAAATGCAGATTCTCTATGGGGTGCCTGGGTGGCTCAGTCTTTGAGGTCTGCCTTCAGCTCAGGTCATGATCCCAGGGTCCTGGGATCGGGCTCCCTGCTCAGCAGGAGGCCTGCTTCTCCCTCTCCCACTCCCCATGCTTGTGTTCCCTCTCTCGCTTTCTCTCTCTGTCAAATAAATAAATAAAATCTTTTTAAAAAAGTAAAAAATTTAAAAAAAATAAAATGCAGAGTCTCTGGCTCTACACAAAACTCTGAATCAGGAACTCTGTAGGTGGCACCTAGCAATCTGTGTTTTAATAAACTCTCCAGATGATTCTGATACACATTAAAGTTTGAGAACCATCAGTTTAGGGAAATTCAGTAAGCTGCATATTGCTTGTCAGTTTTCCCCAATTTAATATTACAGCTTTAATTAGAAATGACAAAGTTTATAGATAGGTGAAAGTTTGAGGTTTCTTAGATAAGAAAACAAATTTTAGTCACTTGAATATATGCCTTCTATAAAATTGATCTAGTAATCTCAAAAGATATAATTTATTTTTCATATATTTTATAGGTGAGCATTTTAATTTGATTCATATACAGCAATGTTTGGGAAAAAACTCTGCTCCCTTCTTAAACAATGTAATCATATAAAGTATATTTGACATGGTAGCCAATAACATGAATGATATCCAATACCATTCTGATCTTAAATTTTGAATTTAAATTGTAGTCCATGTTTTTAAGAATTTTATTTCTGTGTTCACTTATCCTTCCCGGTAGTGATGCCAATTACATATGACCTATGTAAACGTGGTATTTCAAAGTCCTTTAAAATGGGCTTTAGAAGAAAAAAATATTAAGCTATGGGATTCTGGGAAACTTTCTAACCCCATCTTCCGAAAAACACCTTCTTAAATGCCTCTTTGGAAGGAAAGGACATACATCCTGGAAAGTGCATTTTAGGCCTTGTTTCCTAAGGGCCTGATAAAGCAGAAAACAAATATTTCTTTGGCAAGGAATGGGGGAGTCTAAAATCATAAGTAAGTCATGGGCTAATTCATTACTTAAAAGCTCTCTGCAGCTTACCCAGCCTCTGGAGATCTACAAATTTTCTCTGGTAAAAGCTGGACTCTACCGTCCTCATGAGTTCTTCATTGACTGTGACCATCCTCCCCTGGCCCTGGAGTTGATAGAGTGATGCTGTTTGCATTTGCTGAAATTTTGGGGAAAGAGACACCTCCCCCCATTGTGTGTCAGAAGACAATAAGTGATTTGTCAAATTACTCATCATTGGCCCACTGATCATTCTTATTGCCATTACTAGATACTCAATGATACTGTAGCCTGGTCTGGTCAAACCAGGAGCAGGTAGGGAAAAATAATTAACTAAATAACCAGAAGAAACTCAGAAAATATAAAACCAAGCTTGAATCCAGAATACATGACCTTATTGAAACATAACTGTTTTAGGAAGAAGGTAAAACTTTACCAAAAACAATAGTAATTAAATGTAGTAATTACTATATTAATAGTAATATTAATTAAAATTAATGGTAATTAAACAGTAATTAAATTCAAATAGATCACTAAGATATTAACTTAAAAAATGACTTTCAGGACACTTTTATCAAAAAGCTTAATAAGAAAATGAATGCTGTTGAGAATTGAAATGGTGGCCTAAAAGATCAAAACTATATCTCATGACACTGAGCAAAATCCAATGATAAGAGAGAAATTGAAAGTATTGGAGGATAGACTGAGGCGATTGCTCATAAAAATATTTAAAAATCTAAAAAAGGAAGAGGAAACACCTGGAGACAAGCTTCTAGAGAGGACATATTTGCTGATCTGATGATAGACCTAGATCGAGATCTACAGGTTGAAAGTGTTTACTGAGGATTAGCAAAAACACAAAGGCCTCTGAATGTGCCTTTAAAATTCCTGAAAGATAAAGGAAATCTCATGCACCTCCTGCCATAAAGGTGGGGCAAGGAAAGGAGAACCAAACTAACATGAGGTTTTTAAATCTGCAACACTGAAAACCATAAAGCAGTACAATCAATTTGTAGATTTTTGAGCAGCAAGACTGGGTCCAAGAATGTTATATTGTTAAAGTGAAGGGAAGTTATTTGAACATATATACGAGGATTCAAAGGGAATTTTAACACTGTGCCTGGAAAACATGCTCTAACCTCAACAGGAGGAAAAAAAAAAAGAATATTATCAGCGATGAGTGATGCATCTTGCAACATACAGTTAAATCTAAATTGGTTGTGTGAATGGCAGTTTGAAAAAAAAAAAAAAACAGTGTGTTAAATAAGAGTTTTTGAAACTGAAGTGGCTTATGTCCAGTTTGATTATATTAAAGTGCAAATGACAGAAATTCAAAATCACAGTAGAATAAACATAGGGCATTTGTTTTTCACTTTACGGGAACTCTAGAAGTTAGGGTCCCATGGTTCCTTTGCTGTGGTTGTTGTTATTGCTTTTGCTGTTTGTTTTTGCTGGTCCTTTCTACTACACCATTTTGTCATTTTTAGCATATTGTCATTTCATGGTCATAGGATGGTTACTGTAGAACCAAGATCATATTATTACAGAACAAGAGGAAGAAGCAGAAAAAAAGAGTTTAAATGGTCATTTTCCTAATGTATTTTTATCTTTTCTTCAAGAAGAAATATCTTTCTTATAAGCACAATAACTGCCTTCCCCTAATTACTCATTGGCCAAAACTGGATGACATGACCATCCATAAGACAATTCATGTCAAAGGGAACCAAGGTTATGATTATCTTGGGCTAACGAGGACTTACCCACTAAAGCTGAATGCTTCACTCCTCAAAAAATCATGGAATTATTTGAACAAGGAGAAGCTACCAAATGGTTAAGTAACCTCCCAGAACTGTTTGTCATATACACTATTATATATAATATAGAATTAAAAGTTTTTAGATAGCATCAGAAAAAAAAAAAAAGGCAAAACATTTGAAAGGATGTGAAGAGTGAAAAGTGACAGCACTGTGAAGGTCCTCAGTGTGTCTCTTTGTGTGTGGGAGAGGAAAATAAGAGTCTGATGTTGGGAATGATTATTATTTTATTCTGAAGCTAATGCAAACTGCAAAAGCAGTAACGAAATGTGTTTTAAATTTGATAAATTGGAATCTAACTAATTGTACTGTACCCTGTTGAGAGAAGCGAACTGAAAGAGAAATGGAGAGGAGTCCTCAGGGGTCCTCCAGTCTATATTAGAATTTACTGTGCAGCTTCTTAAAAACCCTGATGCTTTGCCACTACACCAGACCAAATGAACCTGAGTCCTAGGGGTGGGTGGGATTTGGGTATGTTTTTAAAGATCCCCTATTGATCCTAAAGAGCAACCAGAATTGATAATTATTGTTTCAGAAGAAATTAAAGGTGTAGTACAAAATCCACTCTGAATTTTATAGAATTTTATAAATTCTTTGAATAATCATATTTTGAGCACCTTCCATATGCCAGGTCCTGTACTATCGCTGGTGATAAAGCTCTGAATGAAGTAAAGTGCTTGTTCTCAGGACTTTGACTTTCCAATGGAAGAGACGGGCACTATTCATGTAATATCAGATAATGGTAAATAATAAAACATCATGTAAAATGAGGGAAGGGGAAGGCAAGTGGGCCCAGGAAATCCTCTCTGAAAAGGAGAGACCTGAGCAAATACGAATAATGGCGGGAACAGCCCAGAGGCAACGACCAGGAAGGAGGATGATGGCAGCAAGGAGGAGAAAGTATGGTGCCTTGCATCCAGAGCGTGTCTGACTGAGGGAAAATAATAATGAGTAGAAAACTCCCTACTTACTCATACTAGCATTCAAGAGTAATAGCGAGGCAGATACGCTTTCAGACAAAGTTTACAGGTTTACCACTGCTGGGTCATCACTCTCACAACTTCTAAAGTGGATTTCAACAAGAAGGAAATGCCTCCCAGAAGGGAGGCAAACATTTTAATAAACTTGGAAAACATATGGATAGACTCTAAGTGAGCACTTTAGTTTTAATCAATAGTAATTAAAGACTAATTTAGGGTACAGAATTAAAAACCAGATGGAACAAAAATACTATAATAAAATCCCATGAAACATAGAAGACCAAGTTCAGAATTGAGGTCTTCTAATGTCCTTAACTGTTCAGAAGGGGAGAGTGATCTTGATGAACTTCAGATTGCAAGTCAATTGTATAGTCTTTTAAAATAACGTAGGTAGAATTAATAACTTGAAAACAAATTGAAAAATGCAATAGAGAAAATATGATTAATCAATTAAATAGTAGGATGAGAGAAAAATCTGCAAAGAATAGGCAAGGAAGCTATAAAAAAGATGGCAAAATATATCTGGGTTGTGGATGCATGTGTTTTGTTTTACTATACTCTAATTTTGTGCCTATTACAGATATTTTATAATAAATATAAGGAGCATAAGGAAGATAATAAGAGTTACCATGATGTCATCAGTGCTAAAGAACTTTGTTATTACATTTAAAAATAGATTAAAAAGACAAACCAGTGGGCACCTGGGTGGCTCAGTTGGTTAAGCGACTGCCTTCAGCTCAGGTTATGATCCTGGAGTCCCGGGATCGAGTCCCATATCGGGCTCCCTGCTCAGCAGGGGGTCTGCTTCTCCCTCTGACTCTCTTCCCTCTCGTGCTCTCTGTCTCTCATTCTCTCTCTCAAATAAATAAATAAAATCTTAAAAAAAAAAAGACAAACCAGTAAGTAAAACAGAATTGGAAGTCCATAAATAAATCTAGATATTTATAGAAATGTAATACATAACAAAGTGATATTTTAAAGCAATGGAGAAAGGATGGCTTACTTAATCGATGATATTGGCATTAAGTGGATACCTATAATGTGGGGTGATAGGTGCGAGGAGAAAAAGCCTGGTAAAATGTAAAAGCCTATTTACGATACTATTACAGTTAAGGAAAAAAAATGAGCACACTGTAGTCATCAAGAAGTAGAACATATTACAGAGGATTAGTGAGAATATGGGAAAATTTGCCTTGAATCTCTTTAATTGCTTTAATATAATTTTCCCAATAAAATTATATTATGAAGTCAAATAGACAAAGAGCCAAAGGCAGGTATGTCTAAAGAAGTCAATGTTAAATCAGATACAAACTGGGACGCCTGGGTGGCTCAGTCGGTTAGGCGGCTGCCTTCGGCCCGGGTCATGATCCCGGGGTCCTGGGATCGAGTCCCGCATTGGGCTCCTTGCTCGGCGGGGAGCCTGCTTCTCCCTCTCTCTCCCTCTGCTTGTGCTCTCTCTGTCAAATAAATAAAATCTTTAAAAAAAAAAAAAAATCAGATACAAACTAAGGTATGAACAAAACTGACGTCACCTTCACTGCGCTAAGCACTTCCACCTAGGAACACGAGCACAGCGATACTAATTTATCATGGACCACATATAAGTTATAATTCATCTATTAGAAATGAAAAAAAGAGGTTTTTGTTTTGTTTTTGTTTTTTTTACAGTATAGGTATGGTTTTCTTGCACTTAAGAACATTTCTCAGGAAAGTAATAAAATTACCTATCATTTTTACAATTGGCCTCTTGGCCGAATACTGCAGCGTGTTGTTTTACCCACTTTGTAGAGACTGGGTACCTAACAATAAAGAACAGTAGAATGAAAAACCTTCAGTAAGTACACTTCAAAGCAAATAAAAATGATCTTGTGGGCTCCACATTTGCAATTGCCTTTCTTTACAAGCTCTAGAGAGCTCTTTAGCGTCACTTGAATTAGGACTCTGGGCAAAGAGCCTGCTCAAAGTGAAACTGCCATGATGCTTCCTCCTGACCACGGTACATTGCTTTTCTGTCCCCAGTGCCAGGCACTCCAGCAGTGTGAGCAGTTCGGAAGCGCCACTAAAAATATAGACAATAAAACTATGAGAGTTCCCTGAAGCAGATAAAAAAAAAAAAAACACATGTGCCTTTTCTTTTTCTTTTTTTTAAATACAATATTAAGGGGCGCCTGGGTGGCTCAGTCGTTAAGCGTCTGCCTTCGGCTCAGGTCATGATCCCAGGGTCCTGGGATCGAGTCCCACATCGGGCTCCCTGCTCGGCAGGAAGCCTGCTTCTCCCTCTCCCACTCCCCCTGCTTGTGTTCCTGCTCTCGCTATCTCTCTCTCTGTCAAATAAATAAATAAAATCTTTAAAAAATAAATAAATAAATAAATAAATAAATAAATAAATAAATAAATACAATATTAAAAAGAAGATAAGCTCATCCAAACTCGGGGTGTCTTGCATTTCAGAGGTTTATCTGTGAGCACCATCTAGTTCTTGAGCAAGGTGATTTCCTTGCTACTTTGTAGTTACATTTACCATTTATGACAATTTGGGGACACATTTCAGAGTGTGACCGTTTATTTCAATCAATTCCATAAGTGTATCTTGATTACAGAGGTGGAGGACTGTGGAGAATAGCATTAATTTAAGGACAGGCCTGTGAGATTATAGTTAACATAGTGTCATTCCATCATCTCTGTGTGGCCGTACCACTAAGAACATATGTTAGGGGGTGAGATTAAAAGGAGAGCAAGTTTTTGTTTTTATTTCCATTTTTTTAAATTTCCATATCAATTTTCATGGATTTTCTCCCCAAAGAGAAATCTGTTCAGGTTTATGTTAGCATCCTGGACCATTTACAGATTAACAGCATTTGTTTCTTCGTATGCATATCCTGTCTTTCCATTTAAACTAAAGGTTACTTCTGATGGCTCTGATCCGCTTGCCATAAAATAAGTTAAATCTCCCTTAGTCACTTCTGACTTATTATGAGTTCTCTTTCCTAGAATAACACCTCTGTTTGGGGGCCATACAATATGGCTTACCCTGTCCTGCTCTCCTCCTTTGTGGGTACATTCTTCTCCAGTTTTCATTTCACTGTGAATTCAAAATTCATGTGCGAGATTCATCAAACAGCCGCAGACAATGCCCAGGCCCACTTCTCTTCCGTGGCAACCCTTTCCATGGGCACAGCCTGGACTAGGCCATAAACTGGGCTTTCCTGGGCTTGAAAACTGTAAACTCTAACTAATGGCCACTCTTCCCAAGGTGACTTTTCCTCCTCAAACCCATAATCTTTAACCACATAAAGACCTTTATTTGCTATGTATCAGTTTTCTTTTGGCTTCATGTCACTCCCAGAATTCTTAATTATTTAACCTGCACAGTGAAGTGGTTAATTGTGGAGACTCTGGAGACAGACTGCTTGGATTTGAAATCGGACTCCAACATTTATGATCTGTGTGACCCTGGAAAGACACTTCACCTCTCCGACCCTTGATTTCCTCACCTGTAAAACAGGAATTGTAAGAGCATACATTTTTTTTTTTTAAGAAAATAAATGTTTAAAATAAATGTCTCCTGCTCAGTGGAACAGGCAAATATATGATTATATTATGAAAATACCACTTTTTCTTAAAGAAAAAAATTCACCTTATAAATGCAAATTTTATCCTTCTTAATCCTTTCTCCCATGTATTATTGGGACTCCATCCCAAGGGCCTCAAAATGATTTTATGTAAGAGCCCAGACTATTGTTCTTAAGCGAATTCAGCTAGTCACAGCATTTTTAAAAATCTAGGCGTATGCATTGAGAGGTTTATCCCCACCCTTGCCTCTCCTATCATTGAGAGTTACTCTAACCCACACCAAAGGACAAAGAATGTGACGAAACTGAGATCGAGACGTGGAACTTGCCTCTTCTGACAATAGCAGCGCCATCTCTCCTGCACTTGCGGATGGACACGCAGGCAAACTGGCGCAAGTTCAAAAAGCTGATCTTTGGCTCCATTTTCTCGAGCTCCACTTTAGCCTTTGGCAAAAAAAGCTCACACATTGCTTCAGGAAAGGAGGGTAGGTAGAAGAACAAAGGCGATTTGAAAAATATAATCTCTGAAAAATGGCAGTTCCTTTGTGTAGATCTACTTCTCTCTTGAACATGACGTAAGTCCTCTCTTTACCTGAAGTAAAGCCTGGCTACATGAGACCTCATTTCCTCACTGCATCCACAGAGGCTGTCAGGACAGCCGCATTTCAAGGAAGAGTAAGAGTGAGAATTATTGTTTTGAAAACAGCATAGTCTTGAAGTCTTCCTGAAAGTTCCTCTGTAATTTTTGCACATCAAAGTGATAATGAAGTGAATTCGGAAGTCCATTTTTTTTTAACTAAAAAAGGAAACTCATCTAAAATTCTGAAACTGAGCTACATTAAAGAATTTGAAGATTTAATTATGCTTTACTATTGGGCATTTTATATTCCAAAACACAAATTTTAAACGGGAGTCTATTGCTCCTGATTTATTTCATGTTGAGTTTACCTGGTCCCCTCCCTTTAGGAAGTAAAGACTTGTTTTATTACCTTCCCATTTCACAAAGGAGTTACGTTGTTTAGAATGTTTGCTTACAAAGGACTCTATATTGCTTTGTGGTTCTTGAAAAAAAATAACAGCAGTTGAAGGCATAAATTGTTCAGCTAAGAGGCTGTATTAATTATTTAAAAATCTTACCAGAAATCACTACGATTTGATGTCACAAAGACTAGTGCATTTATAAAGTGCATGAGTTTTCTTTTTTTTCTGCTCAAATAGGAGTAGAAAATAGTGATGTAATGTCTTGATACAAGCATACTCAAGGATTAACATCAAATTTTGTATAATGCCCTCAGTTGTAAGAAAAAACAATAGATTCATGAATTTGAATTAAGAATTGCCTTCTATATCAAAAACAACTAAGCAATGACTTAATATCTAGATTGAACATGTGTGAGACAAAATTTAAAGAGGCTGTATTCAAAAAATTAAGCATGAGGACTTTACTATAATCATTAGCCATGTTCAATAGATTTTTGTATATGTGTGCCTGTTAGAATGAGTGAATGTGAAACAAGGAATCCAATAAATATCTATAAAGAATTATATTTAAAGTTTTTAAAAAAATCATGGAAGAAGTTATTTTGTAATATCTAGCTTTCCCTCATATCTTTAGCTATGCTAAACACTAAATCATATCCTAAAGACCATCAAAAAAGGACATTTCAATGGGGCACCTGGGTGGCTCAGTCAGTTAAGCATCAGACTCTTAGTTTTGGCTCAGGTCATGATCTCATAGGTCATGAGATTGAGCCGCACATTGAGCCCCACGTCCAGCCCTGTGTCGGGCTCTCCAGGCAGCAGGGAGTCTCCTGGAAGGTTCTCTCCCTCTGCCCCTCCACCTGCACATTCTCTCTCTCTCAAAAAAACAAGTAAGTCTTCAGAGAAAAAAAGGACATTTCAGGATGTCATACCCAATGTATGTTAGATTCATTTTCAAAAAAATTTTTCTTAAATTTTAAAATCAATTTCCTTATGTTATATTTACTCAGAATAATGGTGAGCTAGTTTCTCACGTGTTATATTCCATAACTATTTCATTTGTGACATCTGGAGGGCAAAGTGGTTGCCCAGACCTGATTTTAATGTATTCATTAATACATAGGTTCATTTCTGAAATTTCTTATAATTGACCATATCTCCCTTTATTTATAGAGTCTTTAAGAGATTACTTTCTTCAAATATGTAGAATTTCATCAGGGAGGAGATAAATCCTTATATTGATATCTTAATTGATAATGCTAATATCAATACATTGCTAACATTGTATCTACTTTTGACTGCTAAGACCCATACTCTGTCACATTTTAGCATACAGATGATTCTCCATTTTTGTACATGTACTTTTTTTATTTATGTTTGTGCACTAAAGTTATATCTCCGCTATAAAGTATGCTCTTTTGGTATTAAACACTTACCCAAAAAAGAAATCTGGGTAATATGACACATATAATACATGACTAAACTAACAAAGAATTGAACAACTAAAATTACTTTCTCAAATCTCAATAAAACTCTTAGGGGGCACTGGCCAGTTTTTGTCTTACTGTCTGACTCATCCTGAGACCAGGTCTACTGAATGTCAGGATCAATATGATCCTCCCTTTTGGTATCAGTTCTCCAGACCTTACCTTGTCACTTGAAGGAGCACCTCATCAGTCCCTTAGACCATCTTCTCTATCCCTCATCAAGTATGTGAGAACTTTTGGACACTGTACATCACATAAAGCTGAGGAAGGGTTCATAGAAGGCCTTCAGCTCTTCACACTGTTCCAGTAAGGATGCTCCAGGGAGACTGTGCCTCAAGATGTTGGGCACCTCCTTCCAGAGTCATAAATGGGAACAGAGTCGGCAAAACACCCTCTAGACCTTCATTCAGGCTTTGCCATATTAACAGTATGAGTCTAAGGAAAACCCCTCTATTTCCTCAAGATCAGTCCCCATATGAGGGGGAAAAATGAACAAGAACCCTACAGTCTGTCTTATTTATTTACAATGCTTTTTTCACCATGCCTGGGAACAGAAAGCGTGTGTTGCTCTTTTATCCTTTCACGTCTTTCTTCTTTTAGTCTAGCCTCAGATTCAGCTTATTTGGCAGAAAGGTATACCTTCCCTCACTTTGCAAGATACCATCTGTTCTTCCAGGTTTGGCCCATGACACGTTATCTGGGAACTACAGGAATTTAGTAAATCCTCTCTCAGCAAAGCCTGGTTTTCATGCTAATGCTTTGCTCTGAGCTCAGCTATCTGTCCTCTCCAGGGTGGGGCGCTGAAGGGCCCTCTCAAATAAGGAGATGGGTGTTTTCAATAAAACATATCTAACTAAGATGGTAAGGGAGGAAATCAAAGAATAATATTGACAAAATATTGTATTTGTTACCTTCAATACAATCTGTACAGAAATGGAATGATTTAAATTGTTGATCAGATTCACTCCCATTCAATGACTTCTGCTTCCAGCTCCTGAAATAAGTTTTGGTAGGCCACAAAAATCTTTCACTTAAAAGCACAGAACTTCTGACTAATGATATAGAATGAATGATATGTGGTGAACTAAACCTCTAATTTAAGTGTACCCCCCCGCACACAAAATGATCCTAAACTTAACCACAGAAGAATATAGAATAACTACAAATGTTGTTTTACCGTTAACTTCAAATCCATTCTCCGTATTTAATAAGTAGGTCAGAGATGACGAACTGGTTTCAAGTCACAGGCCCCTGCTGATTGCTAGTAGTTTCTGACAGGAGCTTCGTATAGAGAAAAGTTATAGGTAAAGCGTATCCTTACCCACGGTGGCCATGAGTAGAGTGTGGTGTCATTAACATGTATCATTGTTCTTGGCATGAGCACGTCATATGTGACGAGGTACTAATTTGCTTGTGTAGCCAATGTCCTCTTCTCTCTCCTAATTCTACAAACCCAGTTCCCATGCAGTCCCTAAATTGGCCACATCTCATAAAGCATATTCTTGCCCCAGATTCATTTGCAAATCACAGTGTCTTTAGAATCTGCCTGAACTCATTTAGAGTTGTATTTAAATTGCAGGAGTTTGCTGTTCAGACACGTAGTATCCCTGACTATTCCCACTGCCCCCGTCAGTTCTCTACCTCAATGATAGTGCGCAGATCTGTGCAAATGCTGAAAATTCAGAAGCTTGTTTGGCTTTTATTGCAAATAAGCTCTCCTAAGGCCTTCTTCAAAACAAATTTTACAAGAAGTTTTTGACTACATATACTTTGTTCCATGTAGTAGAAAGGTTTTATAGCCTTCCCCATTCATTAAATACTTACTGAGTGACTACTATATGACATGCACTGTTTCCACTTTAGTATGAGTCGTGCCTGAAAGTCTTTCCCCAAATGTATATAGCCACACTTTCCTCCTTTATTTTATTATTTTTCTATTTTTATTCATTTATTTATTTTTTGCCTCTCCTGTTAAACTTTCTCCCTAAGCTCAAGGATTTAAAGTGTTTCCTTTGAAAGAAAACACTGCCCTGGGAAGTTTATAGTTTTTAGCATTTCCTGTTCGGCATAAAAGTAAATATGTAGTATTCTAAACTTGAAGAATGTTTTGTAATCATTTGAAACACCAGCACATTGAAGAAAAAGGTAGTTTTCTCCTTTAATATGACAATAACGTCTAATTTTAAGAAGTGTGTGTCATTCAACAAAAACCAGGAGATATACAGCAGAACATGATTAAGGAAAGGAGAAGAGAACCAGACTCAAACATGGAGTTTCATGGTCCCCTTTTAAAAGACCCATAACTGCCTATTAGAGTAAACAGATAAGCAAACAAAAACTTGCAAGGCAATTGATGTGTACTTTTTTTTAAATATTTCACACTTAAGTGGAGTCAATCAAGAAATATCAGCGGGGAGCAACACAATATAATGAGATAATGTCATTTCAGTCAAAACTTGTAGAAGTAAATTGGGGGGAAAAAAACAACACAGAAATAAATGCCCATATGTGAAGTAGGAAATTGGTGATTCAAAACAAATGTTTTACTTCCACCCACAGGTAGAGGAAAGTAGTGGCTCCATCATTAAAGTATTTCCTTTTCATCACCTGTAAAGCCTTGTGTCCCAGTTGAATACAGAATAGTGTGTCAGGCACATCCAGGTTTCACAATCACAGATTAATTAGGGTGGCTGAGCAGATGTACCACATGAGACAATAGTTGAGCACAATGCTACAGTAAGTTCACAGAATAACTAACTTACATATGTAGGAAATACAAGAAATACATTAAATCCATTTTTTCTCAATGGAATAATTCTGCTCCAAAAATTATTTGACTTAGCAAATACCACTTTGTTCCTGTGATGTGAGATGCTACTATGCTTGTGAAATTGTAAGTTTATGTTATAAAGAATTCTGAAATCTTGCCCAACTAGAAGCTGATGAAACCAAAACTACACACTTGTGTTAAAAATGTGGATAGTCTTGATCACCTGTACTAACTTGATATCATTTGTAATACTGCACTTTATTATTTTTTAATTTTTATTTATTTATTTGAGAGAGAGAGAGATGGAGAGGACAAGTGGGAGGAGGGGCAGAGGGAGAAGCAGACTCCCCACTGAGCAGGGAGCCCAACACGGGGCTCCATCCCAGGACCCTGGGATCATGACCTGAGCCTAAGGCAGATGCTTAGTTGACTGAGCCACCTAAGTGCCCTGTAATACAGCACTTTAAATCATAAATGAAGGGGGCACCTGGGTGGCTCAGTTGGTTAAGCGTGGGACTCTGGATTTCAGCTCAGGTCATGATCTCAGGGTCGTGGGATCCTGTGTGGGACTCCGTGCTCAGGGCAGAGTCTGCTTGTCCTTCTCCCTCTGCTCCTCCCCCTGCTCCCTACTCGTGGGCGCGCTCTCTCTCTAAAATAAATAAATAAAATGTAAAAACATAAAAATAAATAAGTAGTAAATGAGGTATGCAAAGTATGAGGATAAGCTACACAAGCATTAACATAAGCATGAAATTTATTGCAAGGTAACCCAGTAGATGGTATAAGCAGAGACAGTGTCAAAAAATAGAGGGGTCTTCTGATCACTCATTGAGAAGGAGGGCATAATTTGAATTCATATAATTGGTAAACATTTTCCCTAATGTCTTAGCATTGTTCCTTATAAAATCTTTTTGAATATCTAAAACATTGGTTCAGAAAATAACATGCAATTAAGTGGAAGATAGTATGATATAAAGCATGTGAGTATTAATACTACACAAGAATAAATCTTTTAAAGCTAGGAAGAAATCAATGTTATAAACTCATAAGTACTTCTAAAAATGTAAATAACACTCTCTTTTTAATTAATACCTTTAATAATTTATAGTTTAGAGAGGCCTTTTGAAGTAAAGCAAAACAAAACAAAACAAAAACGTGTGAAAGTGACCATGTGTATTGCTTTACTTGTCAAAGGATATTCCCAGTCAAACTAAATGCACCCTAAATGTCCCTGGACTCTTCAAGACACGCTTGTGTGTAAGCCTTCATTTTCTTCCCTTTATACCCACTGATTGCAAACATTTTGTTTGTTCTTTAGATCTTATGAAAAACAAATAGGCATCAGCCACAAGGCTAGTTTTACAAGCTTTTTGTTCCTGTCTGCATTCAAAGTTGAAGAAATATCAGCAAACTTGCACTTTATTACCTTCATCACCCTATCAGGAACATAAAATCTTCAGTGCTAGTGACAGTGTATGATCTGTTGGTCAAACAATTCTATGACACCAATAAAACAGGTATTGACATAAATAATGAAACTGAAGCCCATATTGATTAAGTAATATCCCAGGTCTTCAGCCAGCTATTGGTAGAGACAGGACTCAACACAATATTTTGTTTGTTTTATTTTTCAAGTAAAGTGAAAATTTATTGTAAATAAGTACAAACCTACATGTGTAACAGGCAATCTCATAGACATTCGTGGATCAGAAATAATAGCCTGGGTCACATGAGGACTTTGACTGGAAATTTAGAATGCATAATTACTCTCTTTGTCCGTCAGTGATTTCTCCACATCCCGGTTTTCTGACACTTGGGAGCTATACGGTCTCTCATGTCCCTGCTTCTATTTCCGCTCCGTGAGTATCTCTAGAAAGAATTCAATGTCTGCATTTTGTAAACCTTATAAAATCATTATTTGGCTAATTATTATGAAATGTATCAATATCACTATTCAGCAAAATTATTATAATGGCTTATCACAATTCTTCATTTATTGTGAACAATTTGGGGGTTTGGACATTAAGTACAGTGTTACCAGGACAAGCTTTGCGGTGCCTGGGTGGCTCAGTCAGTTAGCATCCGACTCGTGGTTTCAGCTCAGGGTTGTGGGACCCAGGCCCACATAGGGCTCCCCGTTCAGTGCAGAGTCTCCTTGAGATTTTTTCCTCCTCCCTCCCCTCTGCTCCTCCCCCTGCTTGGGCTGGAGCTCTCTCTCTTTCTCTAAAATAAATAAATAGATAAAATCTTAAAAAAACAAAAGAAGGACAAGTTTCATTTTGTCATACAATGTAAAATTTGGAACCATATCCTATAGCACATAGATTTAAAGCCCAAGCTTTGAAGTCAGTTTTACCATTAGTATGAACTTAGGCAAGTTACCTGACCTAAGTCCAAGTTCTACATGTGTGGAAATTTTTATTTTTATTTTATTTTATTTTATTTATTTATTTTTTTTTTAAGATTTTTTATTTATTTGACATAGAGAGACACAGCGAGAGAGGGAACACAAGCAGGGGGAGTGGGAGAGGGAGAAGCAGGCTTCCCGCCGAGCAGGGAGTCCGATGCGGGGCTCGATCCCAGGACCCTGGGATCATGACCTGAGCTGAAGGCAGACGCTTAATGACTGAGCCACCCAGGCGCCCCTGTGTGGAAATTTATTAATCAAGAGAGTCAAATTAGTTAATTGATGTAAAGAATTTGGAACATGGCCTGGCCCATAATTATCACACAATATATATTGCTGCTTTTGTTACTGGTTTTACCTATGTAATTGAATTTTATCTTATGTCTCAAAAACTCTCCAGTCCTTTAAAATCTCCTCCGTTTTCACTAGAAATTTCCTAGCTCTGAATAATATATTAACTCTAACTTAAATAAAATCAAGAGATATTTTCTTTGTCAAGTTTTCAAAACATTAAATTTCTTACCCTAAAATATTTTCTTTTTATATAATGCCTTACTGAAATGCATACACACTCTGATTTATCTTTAGGAGTTCAATTATGTAAGACCAATGTATATATTTCTCTGTTTTTTTATAGAAGCACTGAAAAAGCAAATTGTTTATATGTCAGGTTATGTTTGGAAGATTTATCAATTTGAGCTTTACAGAATTTGAGTTTTGGCCAAGCACAATTCACAGAGACTTTCTAGCTTGAGCTTTTCTAAAATGATACCTAAAGTCCTCATATAATATCCCCAGTCTCAGAAATGTATTCCTCCATGCCAAAGGCCACATATTTTGTTGCATGTGTATAAACCAAATAATGTTATATAAAACATAATCTCTTTAAAATTCTCTCCAGACACTTGCCATTATACCTACAATTTCTCCCTTAATGGGTAGATATATAGTAAGCGGTCAGTAAGTGTTCAGGTAGATATATAGTAAGTGGTCAGGTCTATCTACTTTCATGTAAGTCTTCAGTACTCAACTAGATTCTATGTTCTTAGCATAGAATGAATCTAAATTTTGGAGGTAGCCCGTGGAAACAACCCTTCTTTGACCTTAGGCAAATTATTGAATATCTCTTTCAGTTTCCTTATGTATAAAATATATGTGGTATATGTATATGCATAGATATGTGTGTGATACATATATACACACATATATTTGACAAATATTTATCAAATTTGGTATATATGTATAGATATATTATTTGATGTGTATCAAATAGATTTATATAGATATCAAATATATGTATATGTATAAAATAAATATATATATAAAATATATACATGTATACATATTTAAATATAAATACATATGACATATTTGGTATGTATGTATAAACAAAATATAAGCATGCATGTGTGTATGTATGTGTATGTGCATATATATATTTATATATGTATTTGTAGGTATGTGTGCAAATACATGCCCACATAAAGCTTGTTACAAGTAAGGTGCCTAGCATAGAAACTGACAAATTTTAGACACTTAACCAATGTTTTTAATTAAATTAAGAAGTAACTGGGTGGGGGGGGAGGGCGGGGAACCAAAGCAACCAGAAGTAACAATACTGTGTAATTCTTTGAAGAGCAGGATATCCAAGGCTGGTAGGCCTTTACACAAAGCACAGAAGAAAAATTACTCATTCTCTAGGAGGACATTTTCTAAAAGCCAAAAAAATCAGGAACATTTTATATCTTTGCTGGAATTCTCTATTTCTCATGGATATGACATTGACCTAATCCAAATGTAATGACATGAAAAATCAATGAGATCTTCAAGGTCGGAAACCATATGAATCAGAAGATATTGATGTTGGTATTGATGTACCCTCACATGTCAAGGTCTTAATATTGAAATGAACTGAAATTATTTCAACATCATTAACTGACCCTGAAAACAGATATGAGTATTATTTGTTTGAACATATTGTAATATCATATACTCTTAAAGCCTTGGTAGTGTGAGGACTTTTGTACAAGCCCCACCCTTTACCTGGATCACTCTTGCCCCAGATATTACCTCACTCTGTGTCTCCCAATCAGGTCTTTGAGGCGATAGAGTCTTCTCAGGGAGCGCTTTCCTGACTACAATATGTTGCACATCCATCACTCTATCCCTGTAACTTGAGTTTCTTTTTTGCTCAAATTCATCATTGGCTGACATTATATCGTGGCTTTTATTTTGTTTGTTTCTAGCACAGATCACTGGTAAAGTGTGGGGAACAGATCTTTTCCCGCTTGACCCACTGCCAAGAGTTGAAGAGCTAGAAGAGAGCTAAGGGCGTAGTGGTCCTTAATAAAAATTATTAAATGAATTCTGGCTTTCTGGAGTGAGAATAAAATTGCAAGATTGAAATATGTGTATGTTAGAAGCAGAGCCAAAGGATGTGTGGCACATGGATGCAAACATGCACGTTCCTTGATTTACAAACATGTTTGATTTACCTCTAAGAGAACGTACTCACATGCAAAATTTGGTGAGCTTTTGAAAAATTTTTACAACCACAAAATTACCAGCCCATCTAAGACACAAGGCTTCTATCAGCCTGAAGTATCATTATGCATCTTTTGCAGTTAACATTCCCACTCCCTGACCTAGCAAACACTGAACAGATTCTATCATTTTAGATTATTTTGATACAAAATTTTATATAAATGTAATTATACTCTTTGAAAGCTGACCTTTTTCAATCAGAAAAATGCTGGTTTTAGTTGTGATTAATACATGGTGTTGCCTATATTCGAATTTTGTTCCTTTTTTTTTTTTTTTAAAGATTTTGTTTATTTATTTGACAGAAAGAGACAGCGAGAGAGGGAACACAAGCAGGCGGAGTGGGAGAGGAAGAAGCAGGCTTCCCATGGAGCAGGGAGCCCGATGCAGGGCTCGATCCCAGGACCCTGGGACCATGACCCGAGCCGAAGGCAGATGCTTAACGACTGAGCCACCCAGGCACCCCTGAATTTTGTTCCTTTTAATCGATGAGTAGTATGCCATTGTGTGGAATATACCACAACACAGTTGACTCTTGAATAGCACAGTAGTTAAGGCACGGATCTCCCATGCAGTCAAAAATCCATGTATAACTTTTTTTTTTTAATTTTATTTATTTATTTGACAGGGAGAGAGAGAGACAACGAGAGCAGAAACACAAGCAGGGGGAGTGGGAGAAGGAGAAGCAGGCTGCCCGCAGAGCAGGGAGTCCGATGCGGGGCTCGATCCCAGGACCCTGGGACCATGACCCGAGCCGAAGGCAGACGCTTAACGACTGAGCCACCCAGGCGCCCCAGAAGTCCATGTATAACTTTTGACTTCCCAAAAACGTAACTACTCATAGCCTACTGTTGACCGGAAGCCTTACTGATAACATAAACAGACTATTAACACGTATTTTTATGTAATGTGTATTATATACTGTATTTTTACAATAAAGTTAACTAGAGAAAAGAAAATGTTATTAAGAAAATCAGAAGGAAGAGAAAATACATTTACAGGATTGTGTTTATTAAAAAAACCAAATTCTACATATAGATGGACCCACACAGTTTAAACCCGTGTTGTTCAAGGGTCAGCTGTATTATTTTTGATGATGAACATTTGGATCGTTCTCACCTTTTGATTATTATGAATAAAGCTGCTAGGAACATGAGCATTTGTGTTGACACATATATATATATATATATTATGTCTCTTATTTGGAATTGCGGAGTCAATGTAAGTAGGTGCTAAATTTTATAAGAAACTGCCAAACTGTTTTCCAAAGTGGTTTAACCATCTTTATACCTCTGCCAGCCAAATATGAGAATTTCAGTTTCTCCAGATCTTCAGAAACACTTGGTATTGTCAATCTCTTTAACTTTGGCCATTCTAATATGTGTGTAAAATTCTGTTTTGTGTCATATTGTGGTTTAAATGTGTATTTCCCTAATGGCTATTCTTTTTATGTGATTATTTGCCATCATATATCTTCTTTTGGAAGTTAGTATTCAAATATTCTGTCTGTTTCTCTTATTTGGGTGGTGTTTCTCTTATTTGGGTGGTTTTTCCTCTAATTATGGGAATGTAAGATTTCTTAAAATATTTTAAACACAGAGTCCTTGTCAGATAAATGTATTGGGAATATTTTTCCTAGCCTGTATTTTACCTTTAAATTTTTAAGAGATTTTTTTAAGAGCAAAATATAAGTATTCATGAAGCCCAATTTATCAATTTTTCTTGTACAGTCCTTGCATTTTGAGTGTTATCTAAAAATCTGGGCCTACTTTCAGATTGTACACTTTTGCTTTTTTCCCCCATGTTTTGGATTTTACATTTATATATATGACCTATTTTTAATTAAATTTTGCATAAGGCATGAAGTCAGGATCTGAAGTGCATTTTTCATACCAATATCCAATGGACCCAGCACCGATTTGTTTAAGAGACTGCACTTTTCTCACCAAATTACCTTGGAATATTTGTAGAAAATCAATTGACCACATATGCACAGACATTACTCTCTTTTTTCTATTGATATACAAATAAGTCTGTACTTATGACAATACCCTCTTGATTCTGGTAAGTTTATAGTAAAATTTAATATCCTATTGTAAAAGCCTCAGCTCAATTTTTTTTTTTTACAAAATATTTTTATTATTTTAGTTCTTTGCATTTCTACATGAATTTTATTTCAACTTATCAAATTCTAGAAAATAGCTTTCTAAGATTTTATTTGCAATTTTGCTGAATCTATATATGAATTTGGGAATAATGCCATCTGATCAATATTGTATTTCCAATACATAAAGATGGAATACTCTCATTTATTTTGATATTACTGAATTTCTGTAAGCATATTGTCTATTTTTAAGTGTAGAGTTTCTTACACATCTTTAAATCTGGTTAAATTTACTCTGGTTAAATTCTAAGTAGTTGATTTTTTTATCAAGTTTTTAATTTTATTAAATTTCAATTCCAGTAAAGTTAACATACAGTGTTATATTAGTTTCAGGTGTACAATATAGTGATTCAACAATTCTGTACATTACTCAGTGTTCCTCACAACAAATGCACTCCCTTAATCCCCATTGCCTATTTCACCCATCCCCACCCCCCCACCTCCCCTCTGGTAACCATCAGTTTGGTCTCTATAGTTAAGAGTCTGTTTTTAAGTAGTTCATGTTTTTAATGACATTCTAAACTAATTTTCCAATATTTCTTTGCTGAGTTGTATAAAATATATAACATATATTTTTATATCAGCTTGGTATCCTGAGTCCTTGATAAATTATTAGTTCTAATAACTCTCTTGTTTTTTCCTTAGGTTTTTCTACTATAGAGTATCATTTCTTCTGCCAATAGAGAGAGCATTACTTCTTTCTAGTATTTATGACTTATTTCTTTGCTTGCCTTATGGCTCCAGCTAGGACTTCAATATGCTATGTATTAAAATTGTCAAGTGCAGATGTCTTTATCTTGTTCCTGATTTTAAAGAGAAAGCATTCAATATTTTCCATAAATTAATATGCTAGCTATAAAGATTTTATGTGTGGTTGTTTATGAATTAAGGATATTTCTTTGTATTCCTACTTTTCTGAGAGAATTTTCAACATGAATATGTGTTTAATTTTGTTAAATAATTTTTCTGCAGTTATTAAAATTATCTTATAATTTTTATTATTTATTCTGTTTGATGCCTATTTTTTCACTTAATTTTGATGAATTTAAAATGACGAATTTATTTTCTGTTCACTTGGTCATTATTTATCATCCTTGTGATTTATTGTTGGATACGATTTGCTAACATTTTGTTAGTTTTTTACATACATGCTAATGATGGATAGTAATCTCTAGGATATTATAAGTAAATACATCTAGATATAAAGATATATAAAAATATTTTTATCAGATTTAGTGTCAGGTATTGACTCAAAATGAGTCAAGATGCACTCCCTGCTTATCTATTTTCTGAAAGAGTTTGTATGAGATTGGTATTATTTCTCTCTTAAATTATTGATAAAATTCATCAAACTACCTAGGCCTAAGGTTTTATTTGTGGGAATGTTTTGGTTATAAATTAAATTAGTGTAATTGATACCAACCCATTCAGATTTTTTACTTCTTATTCAATAAGTCTTGAGAAACTCTATTTTTCAAGGATTTTGTGTAATTCATAGAAATTATCAAGTTTATTTAAGTTGTTCATAGTATTATTTTATTATTCTTTAAATGTCTATAATACCTGCAGTTACAGCCCCTCTTTAATTCCTGATATTGGAAATTTGTGTTTTCTTCTTTTTTAAAAAAGATTTTATTTATTTATTTGATAGAGAGAGAGAGAGAGAGCACAAGCAGGGGGAGCAGCAGAGGGAGAGAGAGAAACACCAGAGGGAGAAGGAGAAGCAGACTCCTCACTGAGCAGGGTGCCTGAAATGGGGCTAAATCCCAGGACCCTGGAATCATGACTTGAGTGGAAAGGCAGATGCTTAACTGACTGAGCCACCCAGGGACCTCTCTCTCTCTCTCTCTCTTTTTTTTTTTTTTAATATATATAGTGATCAGTCTTCCTTAGGGTTTATCAATTTTCTTAATCATTTCAAATCGTGTGGGGTTTATTAATTGTTCTCATTTTATAGTTTCTATTTTAATTATTTCTGCTCTTTTCTTTCTTCTAATTACTTTTGGCTTTAATGTCCTCTTCTAGTTTTAAGTTTATAAACTTAGATCATTGTCATTTAATCTTCTTAAAATTGTTCCCAGTATAAGTACATAAGGCTTTAAATTTTACTATAAGCACCACTTTAGCTATATCTCACGATTTTGGTATCTTGTATTTTCATTTTCTTTCAGCTCAAAGTATTTTTTAAAAAATTTCCTTCATGATTTTTTTTTTGATATTTACAAAATGTATTAGTTAATTTACAAATACTTGGGGCTTTCCTTGATGTTTAATTTAGTTTCATTGTGTTTCTAGAACATGCTCTATAAGATTTATTGTTTTTGAAGATGTGTGTGGTCTAGCATGTTATAGTAAATCTTCCATGTAGACTTGAAAAGAATGTGTGCTCTTCCCTTTTTGGATGTAGCGAGCTGTATGTAATGTCAGTGAGGTCAAGCTGATTGATGGTGTTCTACAAGAGCAACAAGTTAATAAGTGTTACTCTGTTTACTCTGTGCTTTATCCATTTTGCTATTATTATTATGTATTTACCTATAAAAGAACACTGGCTGTTTACAGAAAAAATTATAAATTTTGGCCATCATAAAATTATGTAATTATGTAAATAATAAAATGTATCATTTTTTTCCTGCTAAAACCCAGTCTTCTTTAAGGGTCTAGGAGAAGAAGGAAAAAAGCACAGACTTTTTATTATTATTATTATTATTATTATCGAGGTATGATTGGTATACAACATGATATTCATTTTAAGTGTACAACATAGTGGCTTGATATTTGAACATATTATAAAATGATCACCACAATAAGTCTAGTTAACATCTGTTAACACACATAGTTACAATGTTTTCTTATGATGAGAATTAAGATTTCTCATTTAGCAACTTTCAAATATGCAATACAGTATTATTAACTATTGTCACCATACTGTACAAAAAATCCCCATGACTTACTTATTTTATAACTGGATGTTTATAAATTTTGACTCCATTTACCCATTCTTCCCTCGCCTCTTGCAACCACCAAGCTGTTCTCTATATCTGTGAGCTCTTTTTTATGTTTATTTTTATTTTTGGTTTTTGCTTTAGATTCCACATATAAGTGAGATTATAAGGTATTTATTTTTCTCTGTCTGACTTGCTTCACTTAGCATAATGCCCTCAAGGTCCATGCATGTTGTCACAAATGACAAGATTTCCTTTTTTTTTTTTTTTGAAATTTTTTACTTTAATTCAATTTAGTTAATATATAGTGCATTATTAGTTTCAGGGGTAGAATTAGTGATTCATCAGTTGCATATAACACCCAGTGCTCATTACATCAAGTGCCCTTCTTAACGCCCATCACCCAATGGTTGAATAATATTCCATTATATGTATATATACCACACCTTCTTTATCCATTCATCAGTCGATGGACACTTAGATTATTTCCATATCTTGGCTATTGTAAATAAGGCTGCAATGAACATGGGGTTCATAGGTCTTTTCAAGTTAGTGGTTTTGTTTTCTTTGAATAAATACCTAGAAGTAGAATTTCTGGATCATATGATAGTTTTATTTTTAATTAATTTTTAATTTTTAATTTTTTGAGGAATTTCTATACTGTGTTTCATAGTGGTTGTACCAATTTACATTCCTACTAACAGTGAGTAAGTGTTCCATTTTCTCTACGTTCTTGCCGACACTTGTTATTTCTTCTTTTTGATAGTAGAATTACGGATTTGTATTTACAAACTTATTTACCATTTCCAGTCCTATAGATCTGAGTTTCCATCTAATATTATTTTCTTTCAGTCTGAAGAAAATCCTTCATTCTCTGAAGTAGTAGAGACCTAAGAGTAGCAAATCCTTTTAGTGTTCATTTATCTGAAAAAGTCCATATTTTCATTGGACATATAATTCTGTATTGAAAGCGTTTGTTCACTGAGCATTTTGAGTCTGTAGATTGATGATCATTGGAAAACTTTGGCCGTTATTTCTTTAAACATTTTTCTTCCCCATTTTTTTTCACTCCCCCTTCTGAGACCTAAATTATACATATTTTCAAATTTTTAATATTGTTCTACAGTTCCCTCAGACTCTTTCACTTTCTATTAAATTGTTGTTTCTCTCTGTTTTTCAAATTGGATTTATTTTTCTACTAGGTTATCTTTAAATTTACTGACCTTTCCTTCTTCTATCACTATACTAATGCTAAGCCCATACAGTGAATTTTTCATTTCAATTATTATACTTTTTAGTTATTTTCACTTGGCTCTTTTCTATAGATCCCATTTCTTTGCTGAATTGTTCTGTTAACTCATTAAATTCAGATTTTCTTTTGAAATTTTCGATATATTGTCCCTTCAATATTTTTTAAAACCTTTGTTTGCTAAATCCAATATTGAGATAGCTTCAAAGCCAATGTCTGCTTTCTGCTTGTTCATGGGTCACATGACCAATTTTTTTTTTCTTTTCTCTTTGCACAATTTTTCCAGTTTTTAATGGTCAGTTACTTCTAATTTTATCTTTTCTCTGCATTTAATACTGAACTATGGTGAGAAACTTTAGGTAAAAGTGAAGCTGTTTTCATTTTATTTTTCTTCACTCCGTATCTACATGAAGCAAAAGCCAAATTCAGATAAAGATAGGTATAGTCACATTTTCTATCCCACCCCAGACACACGTACCTCTTCTTTCTCTAACTGACATACATGCTTCTGGAAACTTCCTTCTGATAAGATCGAGGTTTACATAGATGACTTCAGTATAATGCAGTCAAAAGTGCCTCAGACTACCATTTTCAACCAGCACAATCTCTCTGACTGGTCCTAGCAGACTAAAGGTCATGCTACTTTGAAGCTTACTTTTGTTCAAGCCTCCACTAAGAAACACTTGTTCATTGATAAATCATTTTTAAGTACCTTACTTCTATCTATAGAAAGCCTGTGGGGCTTTTTTTTTTTTTAAGATTTATTATTTATTTATTTATTTTTAAAGACTTTATTTATTTATTTGAGAGAGAGAGCATGAACAAGAGAGCACAAGCAGGGGGAGCAGCAGAGGGAGAGGGAGAAGCAGGCTCTCCACTGAGCAGGGAGCCCTATGCAGGGGTTGATCCCAGGACTCTAGGATCATAACCTGAGCCGAAGGCAGACGTTTAACTGACTGAGCCACCCAGGCGCCCCTTAAGATTTATTTATTTATTTGAGAAAGAGAGAGAGATTGAGAGCAAGAGTGTGTGAGCGGGTAGAGGGGCAGAGGGAAAGGGAGAGATGCAGACTCTGAGCTGAGCCCGAGGCCGATGTGGGGCTCGATCCGACAACCCTGAGATCATGACCTGAGCTGAAACCAAGAGTCAGACACTCAACCGACTGAGCCACCCAGGCATCCTGAAAGCCTGTGGTTTTTTAACTGCTTATTTATTAAATTGAAGTGTGACAGGAAAGCAGATTAAAATGACCCAATAAGCAGCCTATTTTCTAGCTTCTGGTACATACACACTCTCTCACATACAAACAGAAGTCTAGCTGCATCTGGATTTGTTGTTTAAGCCAAGGGCCTGGGGAAAGGGCCCCTTTGATTATCCATGTGGCTTTCCCGCCATGTTCTCCAAGTCATCAGCTGTCTGGCCCTCTGGCAATTTCAGGCTTTTGCTCTTCCCTGAAGCAGTGCACACTGCTTGGCCACTAGGATTCTTTTCGCTGTCTCTGATCTTAATCCCTGTTGGTCCAGGGTCTTGGGGATTTTTTGCTTCTTCCAGCTTTTTTCAGTTTGGAATTCAGATTCATCTCCCCTGCTCCTCCATCCAAAGTGTTGGCTCTGAAGAAAATGATTGAAATGAGTTACAAATCATTTCATTTATTCTGCTAAACATTTTCCTAACAGCCAGGTCACATCAATGTTATACAAATACAGTGACAACCATAGGTGTAAATCTTTTGAGTGTTATATATCCATTTATTTTATTTTTTTAAGATTTATTTATTAATTTATTTGACGGAGAGAGAACACAAGCAGGGGGAGTGGCAGACAAGAGGGAGAAGTAGGCTCCTGGCTGAGCAAGGAGCCCAATGTAAGACTCCATCCCAGGACCCTGGGATCATGACCAGAGCCGAAGGCAAGCACTTAACTGACTAAGCCATACAGGTGTCCCTATATATCCATTTAGAGCCCATTGACAATCTATGAATAAAATCAACTGGTTCATGTTTAAACTCAGGTACAGCATGTTCCTCAGGAGAGCAAGATTCAGTGTTCATGCTGATCTGGTTCAAGTAGTTCTCATTTATCCCACAGGTCGTGTCATCCCTACCATCACTCTCAAACCAGGTACTTCCTTCTCATGATGTCTCTAGTGACTAGCTCAGTAACCCTGCTCTTGGTAATATACTCCCCTTCCTCATAACTCCTGGGTTTATCTGCCACCATCAGGGATGGTTCATCATCCAGCATGCTCTAATGCTTTTAGTACACATAATAAACATTATGCCTAATAATGATTAAAGGAAATTATCACCGAAACCCTGGTTGTATCTGATTTCAAAGGCCACCCTACATTCTACTGAATACTGGGAAAAAAAAGGGGGGGGCATATATATTTAACACTGTAAATTTGCAGCTTATATAGTAGTGCTGAACAAACAAACCTCCCATGTTTTTGGGGGTTTTTTTTTTAAGATTTTTTATTTATTTATTTGACACAGAGAGAGACACAGCAAGAGAGGGAACACAAGCAGGGGGAGTGGGAGAGGGAGAAGCAGGCTTCCCACCGAGCAGGGAGCCGGATGCGAGGCTTGATCCCAGGACCCTGGGATCACGACCTGAGCCAAAGGCAAACGCTTAATGACTGAGCCACCCAGATGCCCCCAAACCTCCCATGTTTTGTGAAGAAATGAAGCAAAATCACTTTATTGTGTGTCATCCGTGGATGGGAATCCTGCTTTCCTCTCAGTGCTTTAATAACCTCAAGAGTGCTTTAATAACAGTTTACTTACAAAGTGGTTGCACTAGGTACTCTGGGAAAACGATTTCACTTCTTTTAGTCTCTATTGAACTAATTATTGATTTCAACAAGTAAAGGACAGCTTCTCATTTTAATTCCTTCTAAAGTTCTATCTCTCATTAACTCAGTTTTCTTTCTCCTTTAACTTTATATATATTCACCACCAGCATTACCCCCAGTGACAATAACCTGAGCCATCCCTGTCTACTTAGTTTCATGTGGGTTAAAAGAGGGTCTGGCTAAGAATATGGATAGTTTAATCAATTCATTCTCACTCCTAATAAACTCAAATGTCATGGTTCGTTGAAAGCAGGTCGGTCATATAACTGTGATATAAAAATGATAGTGTATTAAACTTGTAAATACAGATTGTCATAGGGATTCCTAGATGACTCAATTCATTTGCTTTAATTCTAAAATATAGTTTTCTTTTTACAATATCTTAAGTTATAGATTTTTATTTGAGCAGTTTCCCTATAAATCCATCCTACTAACAACAACAGAAAAATCTCTCAATGTTTAGTTAAGTTTCCCCAAGGCTTTGCAATTGGGAACATAATTCTCTTGAAGGGTAACCACTGCATCCTATCCTAATGTCAACAGGAACAAGAACTTACTCTCAGAGAAATGGTAAATATAGTCCTTTGTTCGTAATACCCACTTCAAACCAGGAACCAGAAGGTCAAAACATTACTGCATGTTTGTTTAAATTCGTTCAATTCCAATAGCTGAACCACTTCTCTTCCTGAGTCCACAGTCCAGAATTTCAGGAAGCAAGGAAAAAAAAAAAATGCCCTGAAAAACCCTTCACCTTTTGCAATGAAAATCCTTCCCTAGCCCAATCAAAAATCTAATTTAGAACAGGAAGTGTGAAAATGAGAATCTGAAGAGGAAAATTAAACCAGTTGCTCAAGTCATCTGGAAAGTAAAGCTATATTGGTGATTGCACATAATGAAAGTGAAGGTAGGGAAATTGCATACTAGGTACCAAAGAGGAGATGTCTGTGAGAATTAAAGCTCCATATGCAGGTAGTAAATGTGTGGTTGCAAATAGTAGCCTGCTTTTATTAGGAAAGAAGAACCGGCTACCTCCATCTAATAGGTACACTACATGTAGAAATCCAGGCTTCAAAATAAAGTGATAAAAAGATAAAATGATAATAATGCTATGAGAAATAGCAGGAATCGACTAATAGAAAGGGAAAGTTAGAGAAGTGTGGGGCTAGAATCAACAGTAACAAAATTATGAGGCAAAATAACAGTAAGGATGGACTGCACCTTGGGAACATGCTATAAATAATAGAGAGGAACAACACAGAAGTTTGAAAGGTGGACTGGAGGTACATGCTTCACTCGTTCTGTAGGACGAAAAGAAATTTTTTAAGGCTGCTTGAATGAGAGAAGCAGGTGGAAAAATAGAATGTGTTTTTGAAAAAAAATTAGCAAACAATGTAGAATACTTACGGTTTTAAAGTAAGCAACTTCAACCTAATCTCAATGACTTGGGCAAGTTTTAATATATTGTGTCTCATTTCTCTCATTTATAAAACAAAGACGATACTAATGACAGTCTCAAATGTTTGGGTTTTTTCAATGTTAGCTGAATTACGTTTTACAATGCATGTAAAAAAAGACCAGCCAATGTCGACTAATGGAACTCTATCTATTTACCATAAGGTATGTGTGTGTGCATTACTATGTTACAGATAATTTAACCAAGCTCATGCTAGTGTTGATTGGTAAATGATGCTTTAATAGTATTTTGTTGTTCCTGCATCTTAGGAAGGTTATTAATGTAAATTTCTCAAATTGAAAGGCTGAAATATCGATAAATGGAATGCTGGACATTGATCAACCTATGCATTTCATAATATTAGAGAATCAGATTAGACCTTTTTTTTTTTCAAGAATTTACAATTCATTTTGAGAAAATAACACTGACCTGCTGCATGGAATTCTAGAATGTTCCAGTTGAACTGACGGTGCTCTCCTTCTAAGCAGGTGGCCACAAGAAGCCAAATTTCAATCAAAAGTTTAGTGATCATAGAACTGGACAAGGGCAAGCACTGTCTGATTATAGTGCAGGAGGGCTAACAAGGATGCCCTTAACATTCTCCTCAGCCTGACTAAACTTTTATCAGACCTTTTCCTGACTATAGACCCCTTCCTTTTCTTGGAGCACTTACTTTTGAAAAGTTGCCATTGTAAAATCTTTCTCTGCTCCATTGATTTGTAAATCTTCTACAACCCAGGAGTGTCTTTCTCAAGAACCAGGGAGGCATTCCTTTGAGATGTAATCACCTAGAAAGATAGTGCCCCTATCTCTTAGCCTATGTGTGTGGATAGAAGCCTAACTTTGATAATTGCCAACTAGCAAATCAGATGACCTAATCACATTGACCAACCTCTCCACAATGTGCTCCAGTACTTTTCCACTACCTCACCCAGTGCTTAAAAACACTTCCATATTTTGTTTCAACAGAAATGAATTCGATCTCTCTTGCAACAGTCTTGATCTTTATGATCTTTATTTTAAGAGTCTTGAGTAAAGTCTTCCTTGCTTATTTAACCCATCCAGTAAAATTTGTCTTTTACAGGGCTGAGAGCTTGATCTATGCAGCTTCACATGTTGGGGCCCTCCTTCCCTTGGTTAATGTTTTTATTCACTACTGCCAGCCTCTGATTCTTTTTTTTTTTTTTTTTCCGCCTCTCCAATACTACTCAGCCCTGGTTATTTGAATCATCTGAGGAATATTTAAGACTCTCGATGACTGGGTCCAATCATAGAGCCAGATTTAATTGATCCGAGGTGGGCCTGGAATATTGCAGTCGTTTAAAATTGCCCCAGACTATAGTAATTGACAAGACTGAGAAATACTTTTCCAGAGGATAAGACTTTTTTCTATCACACAGTGTTCTCTAAACATGTAAAATAAAATTGATAAGATTCTCATTTACCGAATTAGAATTGCCTACCCTTCCTGCCATTCCGGGGCTATAGGTAGTTTACCTTGATTGTAGATTTGGGGCTTCTTAAATTCTTCAATCATGTATTTATTGATAACTTCTGGATGTTTCTACTGTGGAGACAGATGCCATTCATTATACCCAGATTTTACTAGTTTATATCTTAAAAACAACTTTAAGTTCTAGAGTGCAATAGTAGAACACCAAATTGACCCTCTTTTTATTTGGTTAATTCTATTTTAACTTTTCAAATCTCATCAAAAGTGTTATAGTCTCTAGAACTGCTTCCTTTACTCCAGTGCTGTTCATAGATGGCAGAATGGGCATCACCTGAGAGCTTAGTAGAACTGAGGCATCAGAGAACACACCTCAAGGTACTAAATCAGAATGAGTATTTAACAAGATAACGTTTTGACCACTCCTCTGTGCTTCCAGAACAAACTGGGTTTCCTACAAACCCAGCTGTTATCACAAGGACAAGTAACTCTGGCTTTCGTGCTTGCCCCTCTCACTGGCAGGTAAGTCATTTGACAGTAGAGATTCTACATAAGTGCTTTTTGTATTGCTAGTGTCCGGCACAGTCCTTGGTGTTTAGTGGGTATTCTTAGCCTTCTTAATTACTCGTCTTTAATTCCATTTCTTTTTCAATCCCATTCTTAGAATCATATAAGTAATATATTATTTTAGTTGTCGTTAGTGACATGGAAAGGGTAGAACATAAAGAAATGAAAAAAATTAAGCTTTTAATACCTCTAAAACAACCTTTTATTTCTTTTTTTTTTTTTTAAGATTTTTATTTATTTATTTGACAGAGAGAGACACAGCGAGAGAGGGAACACAAGCAGGAGGAGCGGGAGAGAGAGAAGCAGGCTTCCTGCAGAGCAGGGAGCCTGATGCGGGGCTCGATCCCAGGACGCTGGGATCATGACCCGAGCCGAAGGCAGACGCTTAACGACTGAGCCACCCAGGTGCCCCAACAACCTTTTATTTCTAAAAACAGTGCTCCATTTACTTTATATATTTGAATAATTGAGTTCATGATATAGGTACAATTTTGAACGCTATTTTTCTCATGCAAAATTATATAATAAACATTTCCATGCTGCTACTTACTTTTCAAAATCATTCTTTTAATATTATTTAATAACCTCTATGGCTATTTTAGGCTATTTACATTATGACCCAGCCCAGCTCTCTTGTTTTAACCTCAGCTGCCAGTCAGTACACGCACTCCCTCGGCTCCAGCCACACTGGACTTACTGCTGTTTTTGCCTTCCTCCAGTTCTAATTTTTCTGAAGCAATTATTTCCTTCTAATGCTTTCCCTGAATAGCTAAATCAATGAAAATCCTACCCTTTGTATATGACTCAAACTTAAACTCTGTAAAACTTGCTCTTGAAAATCTCAAAAGATGGATGATATGACAATTCATATACATTTCATATACATTTTCACTCTATGTTAATCCAGTTTTTCCTGATACAGATACAGAGAACTGTAATTTTACAGTTAGAATTTGTACATGAATCACAATCCTGTTTTCAAAACTGAATATATGAAAAAAATTTAGTAAATTCTTCCCCAGCTTCATTTGGCTATTTAAGCACAAAGCCACTTTGACAATGAGAACCAGGGAGACACCAAGAAGTTAAATTTGCTTATAATATCTAAGGACCGTAAGAGTTATGAAAATGATTTCCCTCTCTTTCTTACTCTCACTTTCTTCATCATCTCCTTTGATTGGGAATATGAGCCATTCATTAAGGCAAAGTACGGGTAGATGTACTTTGTAGTGATTCATCATGGTAAGACCAGGATTTTGTGTTTATGTGTTTTAAGGGATGGGCACGTGGGAATAGAGCCCTGGGAGTAGAGATAAATGTTAGAGATTTCCAGGCCTGGTGGACTCCTCCAAATACATTTCTATGGTTTATTATTTTCATAACATTTCCCCAGTTTACCACATAGAGTATAAAACTTCAGTGCTGAAAACTTCAGAAGCTTCTGCTTTATAAATGAATCATATACCCCCATCAGAATGCTTCTTGCAGCTAAAAGAAAATAAAGTTAAATTGATCCATGCGAATACTAATACCATGTCAGAGCACCACTTAACATGTATGTTGCCAGCAATAGTCCTGGAATGCCACCTGAAAGGAATCAGATGGCTAATACCAATTTGTATCAGCAATTTTTTTTTTTTAAAGATTTTACTTATTTATTTGACAGAGAGAGACACAGCGAGAGAGGGAACACAAGCAGGGGGAGTGGGAGACGGAGAAGCAGGCTTCCCGCTGAGCATGGAGCCCGATGTGGGGCTCGATCCCAGGACCCTGGGATCATGACCTGAGCCGAAGGCAGACGCTTAATGGTCTGAGCCACCCAGGTGCCCCTGTATCAGCAATTTTAAACAAGAAAAAATACACTGTTGGATAGCCAAATGTTTAGAATAGTAAAATACATTCAAGTGAATGTGACACACACACCCCCAAACACACAACATAAGTTTTTTGTGGTCTAAAACACTTGTTTTCAAACTGCTAAACTACAGATTAAAAATAACTGATCTTGTTAGCAGCAATGTATGCATTGTCTAATTCCACTTAGTGTAAAAAACTGCTGGAATATTTAAAAGGTTATCCTTGACTGTATTTTCCTAATACTTATATTAGAAATGATGACCTATATTATGAAATATAGGTGACAGGCAAGGTCATTCCTAAGGCTAAATTCCAATTGTGTTTTTTTTTTTTACTGAATTATAAAGGCAATGTTTATGAGCTGAAACTCAAATAATCCAGTTTAGTCTCATTTTAAGATTCACTAGTGAAGAAGTAATCAAACTAACTTTTATACTCACTCTAATTACACAGATGATTATAGTCCATTATATGCACATACTGAAATATAAAGAAAAGAATCTTCTGCACTCAATTAATTAACAATTTAAAAAATATCCTAGGATTAGGAGAGCACTTACTATGTTAATACATCTGATTGGGTCTCAACTTCCTGAATTTTAGTTATTGTAACTCTCTCTTTCCGCTGTGGGATTCTGAGATCTAAAAAATCTGGTTAAAAAATAAATGAGAGATTTTCTAATCCAGGGAGAGATAAATGAAGGCATAAGACTAAAAAGAACTAGAAAATCTGATATCCTCATCCATTAAAGTGTAATAATAAATACTATATTTTCAGGATATAAATTCACATGACCCCCTGCTAAGGGTTATGAGAAAGAATTCTTTTGGCACAATCTCTGTCTTTAGAACTTCACACCTTAAGATAAACACAGAAATGAAATTAAATATGGAAAAGACATGCCAGCTGCAGAATAAAACTGTTAAATAATTACATACATAAACAGACACATGATACCCTCAGGTCAGAGGAGAGAAGAAGAAAATTAAAGATTAGAAAATTAATAAAATTTCATCATTATTTTGACTTTTAAAAATAATAATTCCACTAGTGATTAAACTGGTTTAGCTGAATAACCCAAAAATGGGTGATGAATAAAAAAATAATACTCGTGAGAAAAAGGGGGCATGCTTTATTTTATTTAAAAAAATTACATAAATATATTTATATTCTAGACATAATTGACCAAGTTGATGTCTTGAAAATCTAACCACTCAATAATAGAAAGAAATACAAAAACTCTTACAAATTATAACTTGAATTTGAAATTTATTCTTTACTCATTCCAGATACTACAACACAGTTTGCCAAATTCTTATTTAAAATAAATTTTCATGGAGGTTTTTTCCTGGCCTTATCACTGAGGCTCTTCAGAGAGTGATTTATGATATATTTAAATCTTTACTAATTGAGAGACATAGTTTTTTAAACAAATACAAAATACACATGACCCATAGGGTCTTTATCTGCTTCTCTTAGTTACCAAAGCATTTTCTTTTTTTTTTTTTTTAAGATTTTATTTATTTATTTGACAGAGAGAGAGAGCACAAGTAGGCAGAGAGGCAGGCAGAGGCAGAGGGAGAGGGAGAAGCAGACTCTCCACTGAGCAGGGAGCCGAAGGCAGCTGCTTAACTGACTGAGCCACCCAGGCGCCCCCCAAAGCATTTTCTTTCACCAATAGACTGAGCCGAAGGCAGCTGCTTAACTGACTGAGCCACCCAGGCGCCCCCCAAAGCATTTTCTTTCACCAATAGACTCATGCTCATTATTTATTAGTAATCATGAATTTGGGGCCTTTTCAGTGCTATAATGGACGATTGTTAAACAGAAAAACAAAATAAAACTGTATTACTAGTTATTTCCAGAAACATATTATCTTTTCTGGGTGTGAATGAAATATGCTTTCTTTTGTCAGATGGCTACATGGAATCTAGGCTAAAAGAATTCCAGCACTGTCAAAAACATCTCACACTGAAACAGTGAATTAATCTTAGAAGGTATGTGTCCAGCAAGGTAAGATTCAGTTTATGTGTATGCGTTCTGGGGTTAGGCATTAGGAAGACTCAAAGACAGCTCTGGGATTAACTTTCCTATCTTTTTCTTTGTTATTTAATATGTTTTCCTGAATGTCTACATATTTGGCTTCAATTAAAAATAAATAATTGTTCTGGTTACTGACAGTTACATAAACTAAAAATCTGTTTTGTATGTTATGCTTTTGTTTCTGGTATAAACCTATTCAAAAATATTCAGTGACTTTTATTGGAAAGAAGTATATTTTTGTGCATGGTCATTTATTGAAGAGTGTTTCTTAGGTTTTTGACAACCCAAAACTCTAGTTCATTGAGTTGTGAAAGTCTTCCCTTTGTTTTTTGTTCATTTGCTTTTGTTTTTGTTTTGTTTTGCTTTTTTACCCGTAACACACTAACCATGTCTATTACCTCTGGCAGCGAGCTAACAAAGTTAAAAGAAGGGTTTTTAATCTGCTTTTGGCTTCTAGCTGCAATTTCTATTCTGTTTCCATGGAAATAGAAATCAGATAAATAAAATAATAAAAAAGTGCTTTTACTCATGAATTTTTTTAAGCTTGTGATTTCTTTTCAATAAAAGCATAATGATTTTTTTAAGTTGAGATCAAATATTGTTATTCCTTGAAACTATTTTCATTTCAGAAACTATTTACTTAAAAGGACATATATATATCTTCTGAGAGAGAAAAAAAAAAAAAATTACTAGCCTTGATGTGACCCAGTCTGTAATCTGTGTTAGCCTTCTAATATCCAGAACAAGCTGACAGACCAGATAGTGCCCCACGGACTCCCAGCAAGGCTCTGGCCCGAGGAGAAAGACCTCATCTGCCTTGCTTTGGGTGGGTAGGAAATGGGAGTGATGTTTCCAGAGCCAGTGGAGTTGTTGAGTAGTACAAGAGAAAAGTATCAGCCTCCAGTTATTCAAAATGTGGCCAAAGTACAAAGGGGCACCTTAACGTCAGAGGGACGATTTTGGAAGCAGCTTGGTAGGGTTGCTCCTGTTAGCCCATCCCAATAGTAGGGCCTGTCTGCCGTGTGCTGCTATAAGCTCCAAAAATGGATCTGAGCTTCAATTCATGCTACCTTTTTTTTTTTTTTTAACCATTATTACTGAGCATTAATTTTGTTTCCTTGCTATATCAAACACCGTTTATTCTTCCTGAATAATTCATTTCTTTGCTACTTTTGGCAAGTAGTGTAGTATAAGACCAATTCTGGGTTCTTTTGACCAATATCACTGCCTCACTAAGTTTGTGATCGGAGTCACCATCTGATCTGGGACCATAGCTTTATAAGTAAGATGGTGGCTGTAGTTGTTCTTTTGTGTTCTGCCCTGCTGAAAAAAAATCCACTTTTTACATTTTTACAGAATAAACAGTACTCTAATATATGTCTCCCCATTTACATGGTTATTTGAAGTACTGTATACCTAAATATGTTTTGTTGATTTTTTCATTGATTACAACTTAACTACCGCACACGCACACATGGGCGCGCGCGCACGGGCACGCACACACGCGCGCATGCGCATACTACATACACCTTCTTTAAACATAAGAGGAGGAGGAATACATGGTGTAACAGGTATACACTCCTCCCTGGCTCCCATGGTCTGATCAACATTAAAGTAACCTTTGCATTTTGCATTGCGTTTTACTTCAGTTCATGCCTTTTGCAATATGTTATTTTTACATGTTCTGAGATTTCCTGGCACTTAAAGATCTCATGACTGCACAGAAACATGCACGAGTAAGAGCAGAGCAGTCGAGAGCATGAGATGTAAACCTCTTGAATCAAATTCTAACACTCTCACTTCTTTGCTATTAAAACAAATGCAGAATTTTTATTAAATCTCTCTAGGCCTCGGTTTCTTGACCTGTAAAAAAGGAATAATAATAGTTCTACTTAATGGGATTGAGGTGAAGATCAAATAAGTAAGTAAATAAATAAATAAACCTGGCACATAGTTGGTGTGGAAATGTTTCATAATTATATAAATTGGACACAAGGGATAGTAAAGATGAAAGTGGGGTAACCATTTATTGTCCAACTGCAGTTACTTTGGGGAGTATAAAAGAGGTGCTAACATAATTATGTAATTTTAAAATATTTATATACTGATGAAAAAGTCATATTTTTTGGTGGACCTATAAAATACATCCATTAAAATTATTTTCAAAATAAATTATTAATGTATAATCATATACATTAAAATAGGCTCTAAAGGGGCGCCTGGGTGGCTCAGTCGGTTAAGCGACTGCCTTCGGCTCAGGTCATGATCCTGGAGTCCGGGGATCGAGTCCCGCATCGGGCTCCTTGCTCGGCGGGGAGCCTGCTTCTCCCTCTGACCCTCCCCCCTCTCATGAGCTCGCTCTCTCTCTCATTCTGTCTCAAATAAATAAATAAAATCTTTAAAAAAAAATAGGCTCTAAAATTTATACTGATTTAGAGATAAAAAATAAAATAACGATTTGGGGCACATATTCACATCCCTTAATCAGTCAAGTCTTCTCCTCTCTGCCCATGGCCAGTCTTTTAGACTCTACTACTCAGACTAGCCAACAAAATGAGCAAAAGGTGGGGCGGCAGCAGCACAAACCCTGACCAAAAGGAGTTTGCTGTCCCTAGTAATTTGGGTCCTGGCACAATTTGTTTGATCACAAATGCCCAGCATGACATGCTTAAAAATTCTTGAAAAGGGACAGTTATGTTGTCCTTGGAAGGAGTGGGGGGAAAGAGACCCTGGCTATATGCTAGCTGTCTTTCAAATTAACAGCCTGTGTCTCACACCTGCTACCTGAGACCATGTGGACCTTCAAAGCATCTCCTTCTATCTGACTCTTAGCTATATTACTTTGTCAAGAAATGAACAATTTGGGCAAGTATTAAAACCATTAAAACATTAGGAAAACAGTTTTGACTCTAGGTCTGTCCCAAGAAAGTCCAGGGGTCACCTAGAAATAGGACACTGAAAAACTGGCAGGAGTTCTGTTTGAAATTGGGGAACTTCATTTAGACATACACTGTTGCAGAATTAATAATATGGAGAATTCTTTTAGTAAACTATTACCAAGTTAAAAATTCTCTGAAAGTCAAACTGAACCTTAGGTTTCTGAGTTGGGATGATAATAGGCAGTCCATTCTTGTTTGTCTTCCCCCCCTCCCCAAATGTATTACAGAATTCCACAAACCTTCTACAGGAAAAACAGATATTAAAAAAAAAAAGTTTAAAACATTAAAATATGTCACTTTTTTCCAAAAGAAAGAACATTATAGTAAATTGACAATTACCTAAGAGGTGGTGTTTAGATGTTAAATAGAATACTTAACCTAATCCAGGATGACCCTTGGGGCATTTTGACATTACCCTCCTTTGTTGTTGTTGTTTTTATTATTATTATGTTATATTAATCACCATACATTACATCATTAGTTTTTGATGTAGTGTTCCGTGATTCACTGTTTGCGTATAACACCCAGTGCTCCATGCAGAACATGCCCTCTTTAATACCCATCACCAGGCTAACCCATCCCCCCACACTCCTCCCCTCTAGAACCCTCAGTTTGTTTCTCAGAGTCCATAGTCTCTCATGGTTCGTCTCCCCCTCCGATTTCCCCCCCTTCATTCTTCCCTACACTGTTTTTCAGAGTTAACTGTCTGTCGATGTTTCTGAACAACAGTAAACTCTTACTCTCTGTTGCTGTTTCTCTTCACCTGAATATTGGTTTTGAGTTCATTTCTTTTTTTTTATTATGTTATGTTAATCACCATACATTACATTATTAGTTTTTGATGTAGTGTTCCATGATTCACTGGGTGTTATACAGTAGTTCTTTATACATTGTGAATACCAATCCACTGTCAACAACATGACAATGGCAAATATCTTTTCCCAGTGTGTGTTCCAAGTAGGACTCCTATTTTCATTCCCTTTAGAGAAGAATGGCTAATTAGTTATGTTCCTATGTTTAATGTAGTAAAATTTATTCCTCCTTTCCTTTTATACTTTGTATGTCTCTCTTAAGAAATCCTTTCCTCTGGGGCGCCTGGGTGGCTCAGATGGTTAAGCGTCTGCCTTCGGCTCAGGTCATGATCCCAGGGTCCTGGGATCGAGTCCCACATCGGGCTCCCGGCTCAGCGGGGAGCCTGCTTCTCCCTCTGACCCTCTCCCCTCTCATGCTGTTTCTCTCTCGCTCGCTCTCTAAAAAATAAATAAAATCTTTAAAAAAAAAAAAAAG
>NC_138376.1:71312134-71381628 GCF_054177405.1 Leptonychotes weddellii
GGCGCCTGGGTGGCTCAGATGGTTAAGCGTCTGCCTTCGGCTCAGGTCATGATCCCAGGGTCCTGGGATCGAGTCCCACATCGGGCTCCCGGCTCAGCGGGGAGCCTGCTTCTCCCTCTGACCCTCTCCCCTCTCATGCTGTTTCTCTCTCGCTCGCTCTCTAAAAAATAAATAAAATCTTTAAAAAAAAAAAAAAGAAAAGAAATCCTTTCCTCTGCCTACTAACGAATCAAATAATTTTAGAGAACGTAAAAGCTTTCTGTGTGCTAATTTCACCCATTTGCTTTTACATATTTCATTGATTTGTTTGATCAGCACAAATATGTCCAATATTGAGTAGAATATTCCTTGTATATGCTTATGACCTATGTCGCAAACTATCAGGGTTCTCAAGGGAAATTGGCTCTGCTTGCTAACTATTATCAGAAAAAGATTGCTTAAAATCATTTGCTTAAAACTGACCCAAACAATTTTGGTTATCCTTCAAAAAAAATTAAATATTTCCTACCCTCAGGGCCATAAAGATAATTTTCAATATTTTCTTTTAACAGTTTATCAGTTTGTCTTTTACACTGGAATTGATTGTTGTGTATGGTATAAGGTAGGGAGATATATATATATATATATGTATATATTTCCTCATGAAAAAAATTATCCATTACTCTTTTATCTAAAATGATGGTTCATCATATATCAGGATACCTATGCTTTTACTTAAAAATAATATCTAAAGAAAGCACTTGAAAAGTTTATATTCATTTTTTTCTTCTATCCTTCAAACATTTTTCAGATGAATACTCCTGGAACAAATCTCACATCATACTATATAGAATCTTTGTCTTTTTCATTCATATATATTCTAAACATTTTCCCACATTTCTACCCAATCTTCTTACAGATTACCTAGAAATCTTTCATTATTTGAGTGAAGTCATTAAATTCTCCAATGGAATGAATGTTTGTGCTTCCCCCCTCTCCCAAATTCATATATTGAAGTCCTAACCCGCAATGTGGCTGTATTTGGTGATGGGGTCTCTAAGGAAGTAATGTTAAATGAGGTTGGAAGGGACAGCTCTAATCCAGTAGAATTATGTATTTAGAAGTCAGGAGAGCTTATTAGCTCTCTGCCTTGTGAGGGCATGGTGAGAAGACCACCAAGTAGAAGGAAGAACAAGCTCCCATCAGGACCTGGATTGACTGGCATCTTAATCTTGGACGTCTTGCCTCGAGAACTGTGGGAAATTAGTTTTTGTTGTTCAAGCCTCCCAGCCTGTGGTATTTTGTTATGGCCGTCTGAGCAGACTAATCCACACTGTTTTAGGATTATTTTAAATGTAGCTAATGCTACATTGACTGTGCCAGAGTAATGATACACTGAGATCTCGGAATTACTTTTTTTATGATAAATTTCCAGGAATATACTTAGTAAGTTGAAGGACCAAGCATATTTATAGCTTTTAAAAATATTTTTGCAGTATTGTTTTCCCAAATCATTATATCATTTTACTACACATATCAACAGTACTAGAGCATGTCAGTTGCGCATTAAATTCAGAAGCTTGGTTGTAACTCTGTTTTAATATGATAATGGGATAAATATGATGGTACCTCAAGATTGCTTTGATCTTCAATTTAACACCCATATGCTTGATTTTCAGTTGCTCCTTAACCACGCAGAAGCTAATTCTGTGACTCTTAGCAAAAGAACACTCCTTTGTTTCACAGAGCCAATCCTGTGTATATACATTTGGTTAGTTATAAAGACATGATAACAATTTCCTTACAAATAATACACTCTTAAGTATACAAGAATAAATTCAAAGAAGTAAGTTTATCCCATAACTTAAATGCCAATACCTCAGGAAAAAAAAGCAGGCAGACAAAAAAAAACTATGTTTTAAAACACATACACACATGAAAAAGTACTTATAGTACATACATATACCATACCTATACACATATTTGCCTAAATATAAATTAACTTATAAAACAAAAACCTATAGAAAGCCATGGCTTGAGTGTACTATTTTACAGGAGAAACTTGTGCTAAATACCTTACGTACAACCGCACGGTAACTGAAACTAAAAGCTAGTTGGTTATTTTAGTAGACATTTAGTCTCTTTTCATTATTTAAGAAAAGAGGCATTTTCTGAAATGTGGACTTTAAGCTTTCAATTTGTAGGTTTTTGAATCGGGCCAGCGTGAATCACAAAGAACCAATTACTACAAAGCAGTAGCTTTTACATTTATTTAATATTTCCACTAACCTTACTTCTCCTGTGAGCAAAATAACTGCTCCTCTTTGCTCAGAATTGGCGGCCATGAGCAGACTGGCTGTCAAAGATCCCTGTCTCTTGCACTAATTTCAAGCTCTATTGAACAGTGCTGCTGTGGTAGGACCAGCGTGCCACATTTAACAGGAGCCCTGGCACGACTTGGGGATAATCTTAAAGAAACCTGTGGATGTTGCTAATTAAAAGAAAAATGCTAGCGGGTTTTTTTTTTTTCTTCTTCTTTCTTTCCTTTTGGTTTGGTTTTATAAGCTACTTCACTGTGGTATAGTTCATGGCTGCAAATGTCAATGGCTAGCAGGTGTTATTCAAAAAAAAACAACACAGCTTATTCTGTTTGTGGAATAAAATTTTAACAGAAATCATGCACCACTAAACTTGTGACAAGAGGCAACGAATGCACTTTGCCAAGCTCTTTTCACAACCTTCCCTTAGAGTGCTCTCTTTTATGTGCCCATGTATTCCACTAAAGAAAGCTAATCTAAATGCAATCTCCACCTCACCTGGAATTCCCTCTTTAGTGTCCATCTGGTCCATGACTCCTACCTCCACTACACAGTCTTTATTAGTTAACCAGTGATCTTCTAGGTACTAAATCCAAGTGAAGACATTCCAATCACCTTTCCTTTAACTTCCCCCAAATGTGTATTTTTTTTGACTATGTTATGACTGAAATGTATATAGACTTTGTCTATTATTACTTTTCAGTCATTCTCTTTTAATTGTGACTTTTCTTTCTCAGATTCTGTAGGTTCCTCTTTCTCTGCCCACTTGGGAAGTTAAGGATTTCCTAGTTTTCTTCCTTGTAGATTTCTCTTCTTGACATTTATTTTATCCCCCTAGTAGTCTCATCCCCTCCTGTGGCTTTAGCATCACCTGGATGCTGATAACTCACACGTGTATACTCTTCCTATATTGTTCTCCTAGGAGCCTGAGATATATTTTTACTTGCTATTTAATCTCTCTACCTAATCATGAGCAGACATCTGAAACTCAATCAGTTTTGGAAATGTTTGGCAGTATATATATTAAACCTGGACAAAAGCACACTCTCAGATCCAGAATTCAACAACTTGGTCTAGAATCCACAAAAATGTATGCAGATAGGTATCAGAATATATATAGGAATGTTAATTAATAGTAACACTGTTTATAATTGCCCCAACTTAAAAAAAAAAACCCAAAGAATAGTAGATACATAAACTGGAATAATTATAAAATGGAATACTGTACAGCATTGCAAATAAAGGAGCATAATAAAAAAAAGCATAATAATGTTAATTAATCTTGTAAACCTAATCCTGAGTGACAAAAGCCATGATAAAAATGTGTATAATGTATGATTTTATTTATAGACAGTTCAAAAATGGGAAAAATAATCCTTGATGTTAGAAGACAAGATATTACTTCTCTTTGAAGAGGAATATGAGACCCTGGGAGAAGTTACAAGTGGCTTTTGGTGGGGCTGCCAACGTTCCATGTCCTATCTTGATCTGGGTGCTGGTTACATGTATGGCTACTTGGTGAAAATTGATCAAGTTGTACAATTATGGATTGTGCACTCTTCTGTGTATCAGTTATACTCTGTAAGTTATTTAATACTGTCAGTTTACAAATGATCATAAATTCCACACCACCTTAAGAATAACTTTAACAATATATCTAATCATGATGATGTCCTGCATAAAATCCTTCAATGTTTTCCTATTGACTTTGAAAACCCAAATATCAGAGCATGGAATAAAAGATCCTCATAATCTAGCTTCTGCCAAGATCTTGCCTCAACTCTTACATGTTTTGGCCACATCAAACCAATTTTCCTATGTTATTTTATTTTTATTAATTTCTCTTTATTACTAAAGATTTCTTTTTCATTTTTATGTTTAAAAACTCAAATATTACTCCAATGTAGTCAACTACAGGAGGTAGTTAAGCATTCTCTCCTTTGCAACATCCATAACTGAAAATATAAATATAGGCTCATGAAATTGAAGCGGGAGAGTGAGTTCATGTCTCACAGAGTCGAAGAATGAATCTCGTGGACAAAGAAGAGTGAGTAAAGCAATAGAGTTTTATTAAGCAAGGATACAGAAAAAAAGTTCTCTGGAGTGAGAGGGGTCCCAACAGGGTTGCCAATGTGGGCCTCCACTGACAGTCTTTTATTTAGAACTGACCAGGGAGCTTGTGGCCTTAACGTTCTTGTGACGTCTTGGTTTGAGGACTAGTGATAACATCTTTAATGGCTGACTTCCTTTTTAGGGTCTGGTAATTCTTTGTTGGTCACCCATTTTTGGGATTTCTGTGAGTCTGATCCTTTAGCCCCCTACCTATCTCTCCCTACCTAGCCCTGCCTGTCCTTTACTCAATGAGACCCTTCGAACATATATCGGTGGGTTACATACTTGGGGGATGACTGCCAACATGTATCTGGGTGGGGATGGGGTGGGAGATAGAGATAAAGGAAGTTTACAAAGGAAATTTTATATGTTAAAGTAGACTTACAGGATCCTGGGGATTGGGCTAAGATTGCCTTTTGCCCTTAACAAAGTGTTAACATACAGGCAGTTAAGTCTCTAGGGGAATGTCACTCTGCCTGTTTCAAGGACTTGTCCTTGGGCTATAAGTTATAAGGAAATTTTATTTTACTTACATTCCCTTCTACCTTTGTTTCCCACATCCCTGTGGATGGGTGGGTGATGTTAGGGCTCCAGGAAATTGAGTCTGTGGGTCTCTGGAAGTTAGGCTATTGATAAGAACGCTTTTTTTTCTTGTAAATCACTAAGACATTTGTAAACTGAGGAAGACTCCTGTCCTGAAGGACTGTAATGTCTATTAGTTAACCATTTGGTTTTCTTTCCCTTAGCTTTAGGTCAGGCAGGGGTACCTGAGGAATGTCACACATATCCCACCTGGGAGGGGGGATAGGGGGGTATTGCAGGGTGTCAGTTTGTGCTTTGTCCTCAGCTTGCCTTCTGCTTCCTCATCAAAATAATTCAACTGTGTATTACAATGTAATTAGTCTAGGTTTGCTTGTATGTAGATTTTAAACAATTAAAATAAAAGTACAAAGTAAAGGGTGGAAGAACAGGACACCCCAAAATATGTCTCCTAGGAATAAGAATTATTTTGAGGTGATTATTTTTGAGAAACAGCAAGAAACATAGAAGCTCTGAAATCTCAGTAGAAATTGCCCTTTTGTGCAGAAAATTTACATTTATAAAGAAAATATTTGTAAGGGTATATCTCTGTTAGTGCCAAAAACAGACAGATGACTTTAAATCACAGAAGAATCTTACCAGTGGAGAAGGCAGTGACTTAGTCTCCAGAACAAAACTTACCCTTGTTTACTATGCTTTTCCTGGTCACCTCCCCATAACTGCCCTCCCACACTCACACCTTTCTTTCTTTTGTCTTTAGCTGAAGATGATATTTAAGCCTGAGTCTTAAGCTATCTTGGAGAGTTACTCATTTTCCCTGGGTAGCTCCCATGTATACCTGAACTACATGTGTTAATAAACTTCTGTGTTTTGTTTTGTTTCTTTTTTTCTTCTTAATCTGTCTTTCGTTAGAGGGTTCCCAGTTGAGAATTTGGTAGGGCATAGGGGAAATTACCCATTTTCTTTTTCCCCTACGAAAGCAAATGAGAGATTTAAAAATTCTCTTCCCTAGAATTAAAGAAAAAATGTTTAGTTAAAATTATTATTTATATTACTTTGTATTAATTATTGGAACAACCTTTTTTTTAATAAGATTCAGCCAAAATTCTATTACTTTAGAGTAAGTTAGGCAAGTATATTAATATATATTGTAAAATATATTCAGGTATATGAAATTGTCTTATAGGTGGATTCAGTCCTTGTTCTGCCACTTATTTGCATGTGTCTTTGAATATTATTTTATCTCATGGGGAAAAATGCATTATCTATAAAATTGGAAAAAGAATACCCATCTTGCAGAACTATTCTGAGATTTTGAGTTAAATATTTAAAATGCATAGTAGTTTACACACTGGAAAAATCTGTAAATGTTAGCTGTTATGATTTTTAGTAGTATGATTTTAGTTATTTACTTGAGTACAAGATTTAATGAAACTGCTAAATTTTGTAACTCAACTAAACTGATTACTTAGTTTCTGATAATTATCAGTGCTTGTAAAGTAGCCTCTACTTTATTGACGGACTAACCTCTGTCTTTCCTCAATCACTGCATTTTTTGCTTATAGTGTTATGTGTCCTCAGAATTTTGCCTCAAATTATGCATGACTATTGTATAGTAAGGAAATTGGCTTGTCTTTGTCCCTGGTTTTTTTCCCTCTAAACCCTTGAAATTTCCTGAGTGGTAGGAGTGTCTTTGTTATTCATGGCAGGACCCTAGGGCCATACCTGAATTTATGCTAATTAGGTGACTTATGGTTGGCTCCAAGATAGTTTATCTTAAAGAGAAGACTCATGTTGGAGATAGACCACACCAGAAATACCAATCATGTGATTAGTGGATTGGAGCTTTAAGCCATGTGGCATCAGCCTGCCCTCCTGGGGCTGCTAGAGATGGAGTTCAACCACAGAGATTTATTAAATCATGCCTACATAACAAAATCCCAATATAAACTCTGGTCACCAAATGTCAGGTGAGCTTCATGGTTGGTGATACAAACTGATGTGAAAGTAACATGTTCTGAGGACATGGAAGCTTCTTGTTTGCTCCCAGAGTTTTCTCTTTGGGTCTCTTTTGGCTGGCTGTTATTTGCCTCCTTTATAATAAAATCATAATCCTAAGTATAACACTTACCTGAGTTCTATGAGTCATTCTAGCAAGATTTTCAACCTGAAAGGTTAGTGGGAAACTGCTCATTTGTAACCTGTTGGTCAGAGTACAGGTGACCTTGGAATCCAGAGCTCATGGCTGGTGTCTGATGTGAGAGTAGTCTTGTGGGAGCTCTGCTATTAACTTGTGAAATCTGACTTCATTCCAAGGAGAATGGGTTAGAATTGCATTTCAGTGGCAAACCAAAATGTGTAGCTGGGAGAAGTTTACATAAATAAAATAAGTGTTTTTATTCAATGTGATAAATACAATAGGACATACCTGGTCTAAAGGAAGCATCTGCAACTGACTTTAAATTACAATTTCCATGTATAATTGTGAACTCAGCATTGCCAGCACTTCCAATTTTGAAGAGAAAGAACAAACCTTTACTTTTGTGTGAAATCTTATGTTGTTGTTTTTTTTTTTAAATGTTGTCAAATAATTAAAAATATAACTGTTGGACCAAATAAATCAAAACTGGCTGAATATATCTTCTACAATAAAGTGTATCCTCAGTCTAAAAACTTTTTCCTCTCTTCCCCTATGATCCTCTGTTTTGTTTCATAAATTCCACATATCAGTGAGATCATATGATAATTGTCTTTCTCTGATTGACTTATTTCGCTTAGCGTAACACCATCTAGTTCCATCCTTGTCACTGCAAATGGCAAGATTTTGTTTTTTTGATTGCTGAGTAGTATTCCATTGTATATGATATATTTTCTTTATCCATTCTTCTGTCAATGCATATCTGGGCTCTTTCCATAGTTTGGCTATTGTGGACATTGCTACTACAAAGATTGGGGTGCAGATGTCCCTTTGGATCACTACATTTGTATCTTTGGGGTAAATACCCAGTAGTGCAATTTCTGGGTCATAGGATAGCTCTATTTTCAACTTTTTGAGGAACCTCCATACAGTTTTCCAGAGTGGCTGCACAAGCTTGCATTCCCACCAACAGTGTAGGAGGATTCCCCTTTCTCTGCTTCCCCGCCAACATCTGTCATTTTCCTGACTTTTAATTTTAGCCATTCTGACTGGTGTAAGGTGGTATCTTATTGTGGTTTCAATGTGTATTTCCCTGTTGCCGAGTGATGTTGAGCATTTTTTCATCTGTCTGTCGGCCATTTGGATGTCTTCTTTGGAGAAATGTCTATTCATGTCTTCTGCCCATTTCTTGATTGGATTATTTGTTCTTTGGGTGTTGAGTTTGATAAGTTCTTTATAGATTTTGGATACTAGCCCTTTATCTGATATGTCATTTGCAAATATCTTCTCCCATTCTGTCAGCTGTCTTTTGGTTTTGTTGACTGTTTCCTTTGCTGTGCAAAAGCTTTTTATCTTGATGAAGCCCCAACAGTTCATTTTTGCCTTTATTTCCCTTGCTTTTGGCGATGTGTCTAGCAATAAGTTGCTATGGCCAAGGTCACAGAGATTGCAGCCTGTGTTCTCCTCTAGGATTTTGATGGATTCCTGTTTCACGTTTAGATCTTTCATCCACTTTGGAACTATTTTTTGTGGGGGGGGTAAGGAAATGGTCCAGTTTCATTCTTCTGCATGTGGCTGTCCAATTTTCCCAACACCATTTGTTTAAGAGATTTGTCTTTTTTTCCATTGGATATTCTTTCCTGCTTTGTCAAAGATTAGTTGACCATAGAGTTGAGGGTCCATTTCTGGGCTCTCTATTCTGTTCCATTGATCTGTGTGTCTGTTTTTGTGCCAGTACCATACTGTCTTGATGATTACAGCTTTGTGATAGAGCTGGAAGTCCGGAATTGTGATGCCACCAGTTTTGGTTTTCTTTTTCAACATTCCTTTGGCTATTCAGAGTCTTTTCTGATTCCATACAAATTTTAGAATTATTTGTTCCAGCAGTGTGAAAAAAGTTGATTGTATTTTGATAGGGATTGCATTGAATGTGTAGATTGCTCTAGGTAGCATTGACATCTTCACAATATTTGTTCTTCCAATCCATGAGCATGGAATGTTTTTCCATTTCTTTGTGTCTTCCTCAATTTCTTTCATGGGTGTTTTATACTTTTTTGAGTACAGATCCTTTGCCTCTTTGGTTAGGTTTATTCTTAGGTATCTGATGGTTTTTGGTGCAATTGTAAATGGGATTGACTCCTTAATTTCTCTTTCTTCTGTCTCATTGTTAGTGTGTAAAAATGCCACTGATTTCTGTGCATTGATTTTATATCCTGCCACTTGACTGAATTCCTGTATGAGTTCTAGCAATTTTGGGGTGGAGTCTTTTGGGTTTTCCACATAAAGTATCATGTCATCTGTGAAGAGAGAGAGTTTGACTTCTTCTTTGCCAATTTGAATGCCTTTTATTTCTTTTTGTTGTCTGATTGCTGAGGCTAGGACTTCTAGTACTATGTTGAACAGCAGTGGTGATAGTGGACATCCCTGCCGTGTTCCTGACCTTAGGGGAAAAGCTCTCAGTTTTTCCCCATTGAGAATGATACTCACTGTGGGCTTTTCATATATGGCTTTTATGATATTAAGTTATGTTCCCTCTCTCCCTACACTCTGGAGAGTTTTAATCAAGAAAGAATACTGTCCTTCGTCAAATGCTTTTTCTGCATCTATTGAGAGGATCATATGTTTCTGGTCCTTTTACACAATAAAGTTCTGTATCTAGCAGATGAAGAGGGAGAGAAATCATTGTGAAATATGCCCAGAACATTTTCTATAAAAGCCTACTCTACAAGAGCAAAGACTTACCAGAGGCTTATCTCAACTTGAAGAAGGTCATTCTTCCCAGTCCAGCCCCCTCTACCCTTTCTATCTCACTTAAGGGAATAAAAAGTGATACCACTGGAGCAACATTGTGAAGTTCATAGGCCTGGGACACACTAAAAGACTGAGGTTAAATCATAATATTATAGGAAACTTACACTCCCTCAAATCTTACCATCATACCAATAGCTCTCTAGTATAATAAAAATGAATTAAAACAAAGAGTGGCAAGACACAAACTCTATTTAAGGAGGAGTCAGCAGAGGGTCAAAAACAGGGTCAACAGAGGGACTGAAGCCTCTAGAACCTAGAATTACAGAAAATATAGATACAGCCCAATTCATAACAAGATTTACATAAAACCTATCACCCAATATGATACGTCTTTCAATAAAATTTACAAAGCATGCCAAAAGGCAAGAGGAAACACTCTGAAGAGGAAAAGTGAACATCAGAACCAGACTCACATCTGATACTAATATTGGAATTAACAGGGAAATTTAAAATAACTATTACTAATATGTTAAGAGCTGTCATGAAAAAAGGTAGATGGCATGCAAGAACAGATGGTTAATGTAAGCAAAGTGATGTAAACTTTAAGAAAGTATCGAAAAGCAATGCTCAATCAAAAACACTAACAAAAATGAAGAAAGTTCCTTCAGTGGTCTCATCAATATACTAGGCATGGTTGAGGAAATAATCAGTGAACTTGAAAATTTGCCAACATAAACTTCCCAAATTGAAATACAGAGAAAGAAATAATAAAACTAAAAAGAACACCCAAGAAACCTTGAATGATTTTGAAAATTACATCATAAACATAATTGTAGTAATAGTATAACAAAAAATGAAGCATAAAAAATACTTGAAATTAAAATGGTTGATAATTTTCCAAATTAACAGTAGATAACAAACCACAGATCCAGGAGGCCTGGAGAACACCAAACAGGTTAAATGCTTATCAAACAAACAAAATAACAACTAGGAATATCATATTTGAAATGCAGAAATTCAAAGAGAAAATCTTGGAAAGAAGCATGGAGGGGACACCACCATACTATAGAGGAACAAGGATAAGAATTATATCAGGCATTGGCAGAATACAAGCAAGAACAGAGTGAAGTGAAATATTTAAAGAACTGAAAGAAAAAAAAAACAAAAACACCAACCTAGAATTCTGTAGTCAGTGAAATTATGCTTCAAAAGTAAAGCAGAAGACCTTCTCAGACAAACAGAAACTGAGGGAACCCATCAACATGATTCATGCCTACAAGAAATGTTAAAATACTGCATTCAAGGAGAAAGAAATTGATATAGGTCAGCAACTAGGATTTACTTAAGAGCATAGGAGAAGGAATATGTGAAGGCAAAATAAAATCTTTTACTTTTCTTATTTAATCATCTTTAATGTCACCACTTAATAGTAACAATGTCTTTATGTATTTACTGACCATAATATCTGGACAACTGATAAAATTAATAGCAATATCCCAAGGGACAACAGGGAGGAATTAGAAAAGATGTACTATAAATGCGGTCTACATGTAAAATGGTATAGTGTTATTTGAACACTGACTTGGATTAGTTAAAAATATATATTAGAAACTCTAGGGCAACCACTAATGATGTTTTAAAGTATAACTGGTTTGCTCAGAGGAAAGTGAAATATGTGAAATGCCCAATTAAAACTAAAGGAGGCAAAGAAAGAAGGGATACATAGAACAAATACATCAAATAGAAACTGTTATAAAAACATAGATATTAATCCAACTATATAAATAATTACTTAAAATATGAATGAATATACTAACTAAATGACAGATTGTCAGAGTGTATAACAAAATAAGAGCCAACTATTGTCTACAAGAAAGTCATTTTATTTTTTTGTAAGATTATTTATTTGAGAGAGAGAGAGAAAGAGAGCAGAGTGTGCAAGAACACAAGTGGGTGGGAGAGGCAGAGAGAGAGGGAGAAGCAGACTCCCTGCTGAGCAGGGAGCCCCATGCAGAGCTCAATCCTGGGACCCTGGGATGGTGACCTGAACCAAAGGCAGATGTTTAACCAACTGAGCCACCCAGGCACCCAAGAAAGTCATTTTAAATGTAAGGACTGAGATAGATTAAAAATAAAGGGATAGAGGGGCACTCAGGTGGCTCAATTGGTTAAGCATCCGACTCTTGATTTCAGCTCAGGTCATGATCTCGGGGTTGTGGGAGCAAGTCCCATGTGGGCTCTGAGTTGGGTGTGGATATTGCTTCGGATTCTCTCTCTCCCTCTGCTCCCCTCACCTTCTTGCTTTCTCTCTCTCTTTTGCTCTCTCCTGTTGGTGTTAAAATAAAAAGTAAAGGGATAGAAAAGTATATGTGATACTAACACTTATCAAAAGAAAACTGGAGTAGGTATATTAATTTCAGACAAAGGAGACTTCAGAATAAGAAAAACAATCAGCCATAAAAAAGAACGTCATATGATGATAAAGGAATCAATTCTCCAAGAAGATCGAACAATCCTAAACATGTTTAGATCAAAATGTACCTCTGAAACAAATAATACATTATATGTTAAAAAAAGAAGAAGAAGAAGAAGAAGAAAGTAGGAAGGGAAAAATGAAGGGGGGGGAATTGGAGGGGGAGACGAGCCATGAGAGACTATGGACTCTGAGAAACAAACTGAGGGTTCTAGAGGGGAGGGAGGTGGGAGGATGGGTTAGCCTTGTGATGGGTATTAAAGAGGGCACATTCTGCATGGAGCACAGGGTGTTATACGCAAACAATGAATCATGGAACACTACATCAAAAACTAATGATGTAATGTATGGTAATTAACATAACAAAATAAAATTTAAAAAAATGAGACAATTCCACAAAGAAAAAAAAAACAGAATGTCGATATATGTGTGGCAAAGACCCATAGTACTGTGAAGAGAAATAGACAAATCCACTACTATGATTAGATACTTCAACATCACTGTTCTGGTAGTTGATAGTTCAATGAGGCAGAAAATCAATAAAGATGCACTTAACCTGAAAAATCTATTCTCTATATTTAATTACTTGTACACATATTTGCACCATCATTTGTCCTATAACTAAATGAATTTAATATAAAAGTTTAAGTAATTGGAGTGAAAGATATTTTAACCATGCAAAAGAGCTATTTTATTCCTGCTTTGATTACCAAGACAATGGTTTTTACAGGGGATATGAGTCTGTAAGAAGCTGTCTTAATGATAGTGCTGAAGGTTATATGTCAAAAATAGAGTGGAATATTGTTAAAAATCTAGAAGTAATCAGTGCTAGATATTTTCACTGACATTTAGGTTTTATAGATATGCACTTAATACTATTAAAAATAGCACTATTTAATTTTATAGAAGAAAAATAAATTATAATTTCAAAATGCTAGAATTTTTAATACATTTTTAATTCAATGAAATAACTGTTTTCTAAAACAATTTCTGGTTTTTGGAGATTCTTAAAAATTTATTACTGTATTACATTGCACCATAGTATTAAGGGTAAGTAATACTGGTTGCCACGTTTGATAATTTCAGTCATTTAACACAATAGAAACATAGGTCTCATTCTTATCATATTCTAAGGCAGGTGTCCTAGACAACCCTCCCCATTGTTAACCAAGGACCCAGATTCTATCCGTCTAGTGGGTTTGCTGCTAAAATGCATAAACTGGCAAAGACAGGGAATGAAAGATTATGGGAGATTATAAGCAGCAGACACAACTTCTACCCACATTCCTTTGAACAGAACTCAAATATATGTTCTGCTATGTTTGAGTATGGTAAACACATAGCATTACCTCTGCCACATGAATATATTAGAAAATTATTCTAAAGAATTGTAATCTACAGAAGAGCAAAGGGAATACAATGGAGAAAAGAGCTCTTCGACAAATGGCGCTAGAACTAGAACTGGATATTCACAAGCAAAAAATAAATCTAGACACATACCTTATACCCTTCAAAGAAATTAACTTGAAATGGATAAATAAAACATAAAAAAGAAAAATTATAAAAAATTTATAAAACTCCTAGAAGATAATATAGGAGGAAATCTAGGTGACCTTGGGTTTGGTGATTACTTTATATATGGGGCGCCCGGGTGGCTCAGTCGTTAAGCGTCTGCCTTCGGCTCGGGTCATGGTCCCAGGGTCCTGGGATCGAGCCCCACATCGGGCTCCCTGCTCGGCAGGAGGCCTGCTTCTCCCTCTCCCACTCCCCCTGCTTGTGTTCCCTCTCTCGCTGTGTCTCTCTCTGTCAAATAAATAAATAAAATCTTTAAAAAATATATATATATATGTATATATATTTTTTTCCAGTATAGTTAACATACAGTGTTATATTAGTTTCAGGTGTAAAATATAGCAACTCAACAATACTATACATTATGATTCAGTGCTCATTATGATAAGTATACTCTTAATCCTCTTCAACTATTTCACCCGTCCCCCCCACCAACCCACCTCCCCTCTGGTAACCATCAGTTCTCTATATTTAAGAGTCTGGGTTTTTGTTTGTTTCTTTTTTCTTTAATTGTTTTGTTTCTTAAATTCCACATGTGAGTGAGATCATATAGTATTTGCTTTCTGTGATTGACTTATCACTTAGCATTATTCCCTCTAGGTTAATCCATGTTGTTGCAAAAGGTGAGATTTCATTATTTTTTAAGGCTGAGTAATATTCCATTACACACACACACACACACACACACACACCTACCTTCTTTATCAGTTCTTCTATTTTTGGATTCTTGGGTTGCTTCCATATTTTGGCTATTGTAAATAATGCAGCAGTAAACATGGGGGTGCATGTATCTTTTCAAATTAGTGTTTTTGTATTCTTTGAGTAAATATCCAGTAGTGGAATCACTGGATCATATGGTAATTCTACTGTTGATTTTTTGAGGAACCTCCATTCAGTTTTCTACTGTGGCTGCACAAGTTTGCATTCCCACCAACAGGGTATGAGGATTACTTTTCCTCCACATCCTTGTCAACACTTGTTGTTTCTTGTATTTTGATTTTAGCCATTCTGACAGGGGTAGGATGGTATCTCATTGTGATTTTGATTTGCATTTCTCTGATGACTAGTGATGTTGAGCATCTTTTCATGTGTCTGTTGGCCATCTGTATGCCTTTGGAGAAAGGTCTATTCATGTCTCCTGCCCATTTTTAAATCAGATTGATTGTGGTTTGTTTTTGTTTTGTTTTTGGTATTGAGTTGTAGAAGATGTTTATATATTATGGATACTAACTCCTAATCAGATATATCATTTGCAAATATCATCTCCCATTCAATAGGTTGCCTTTCTGTTTTGCTGATTATTTCCTTTGCTGTGCAGAAGCTTTTTATTTTGATGTAGTCCCAATAGTTTATTTTTGCTTTTGATTTCCTAGGATACATATCTAGACAAATGTTGCAATGGCTGATATCAGAAAAATTATTGTCTGTGCTCTCTTCTAGGATTTTTATGGTTTCAGATCTCACATTTAGGTCTTTAATCCATTTTGAGTTTGTTTTTGAGTATAGTGTAAGAAACTGGTCCAGAATCATTCTTTTGCCTGTAGCTGTCCAGTTTTCCTAACACTACTAGTCAAAGAGACTGTATTTTGTCACTGACTAATTGACCATAAGGGTGTGGGTTTATTTCTGGGCTTTCTATTCTGTTCTATTGATCTATATGCCAGTGCTATACTATTTTGATACTACAGCTTTGTAGACTATCTTGAAATCTGCGATTCTGATACCTCTTGTTTTGTTCTTCTTTTTCAAGATAGCTTTGGCTATTCTAGGTCTTCTGTGGTTCCATATAAATTTTAGGATTACTTTTTCCAGTTCTGTGAAAAATGCTGTTGGTATTTTGATAGTTATAGCATTACATATGTAGATTGCTTTGAGTACTGTGGGCATTTTAACAATATTTATTCCCCTAATCCATGAGCATGGAATATCTTCCCATTTGTTTGTGTCATTTTCAATATCTTTCTTTGATGTTTTATAATTTTCAGAGTACAGGTTTTTCACCTCCTTGGTTAAGTTTATTATTAGGTATTTTATTATTTTTGGTGTAATTGTAACTGGGATTGTATTCTTAATTTCTCTCTCTGCTGCTTCATTTTAGTGTAAGAAATACAACAGATTTCTGCACATTGATTTTGTATCCTGTGACTTTACTGAATTCATCTATGAGATCTAGTAGCTTTTTGGTGGAGTTTTTAGGGTTTTGATATCAGGTCTTCGGTAAATAGTGAAAATCTTACTTCTCACTTACCAATTTTTATGCCTTTTATTTCTTTTTCTTGTCTCATAGCTGTGGCTAGGAGTTCTAGTACTATGTTGAATAAAAGTGGTGACAGTGGACATCCCTGTCTTGTTTCTGATCTTAGGGGAAAAGCTTTAAGTTTTTCACCATTGAGTTTGTTAGCTGTGAGTTTTTCTTATATGGCCTTCATTATGTTGAGACATGTTCCCTCTAAACCTATTTTCTTGAGGGTTTTTGTCATGAATGGATATTGTAGTTTGTCAAATGCTTTTCTGCAAAGTCTATTAAAATGATTATGTAGTTTTTATCCTTTCTCTTGTTGAAGTGAAGTATTGCATCGATCTATTTGCAAATGTCGAACCACCCTTACATCCTGGGAATAAATCCCACTTGTTGAATGATTTTTAATGTATTATTGGTTCAATTTGCTGTTATTTTGTTGAGGATTTTTGCATCTATGTTCATCAGATATATTGGCCTATATTCTCTTTTTTTGTAGTATCTTTATCTGGTTTTAGTATCAGCGTAATGCTGACATTGTAGAATAGATTTGGAAGTTTTCTTTTTCTTTCTTTTTTTTTTTTAAGAATAGTTTGAGAAGGATAGGTATTAACTCTTTAAATGTTTGGTAGTATTTGCCTGTGGAGCCATTTCTCCTAGACTTTTCTTGATGGGAGTTTTTTGATTACTGATTCAATTTCATTGCTGGTGTAGATATCCCTGGGTTGAATTTGTTGGGGGCTCTCTGTACCTCTTGGATCTGGATTTGTTTCCTTCCCCAGATTAGGGAAGTTTTCACCTATTATTTCTTCAAATAAATGTTCTGCCTCCTTTTGTTTCTCTTTTCTGCAATCCCTATAATGTAAATGCAATCCCTATTGTTATGCTTGACTGTGTCACTGAGTTCCCTGAATCTATTTTCATTCTTTATTAGTCTTTTTCCTCTCTCCTGTTCAGCTTGTTTGCTTTCCATTTTTCTGTCCCCCAGGTCACTAACCTGTTATTCTGCTTCCTTTAGTCTACTATTTATTCCCTCTAGCATATTTTAAATTTCAGCTATTGAGTTATTCATCTCTGTTATGTTTTTTATCTATTTGTTGAGGGTCTTACTGTGATCCTCCACTCTTTTCTCAAGTTCAGGAAGTATCTGTATGACCATTAATTTATATCCTCTGATAGGCATATTACTTATCTTTGTTTCATTTAGCTTTCTTGCTCTGATTTTGTCATCTTCTTTCATTTGGGACATATTCTTCTGTCTCCTCATTTTTTCCAAGTCTCTGTGAATGTTTTTATGTGTTAGGAAAGTCAGCTACATCTCCTGTTCTTGTAAATAGTGACCTTATGAAGAAGAGGTACTGTACTGCCCTGTAGTGCAATGTCCCCTGTTTATCAGAACCGGGTGCTTTAGGGGTATCTCATATGTGTGTTGCATGCATCCTACTGTTGTGGCTGAGCTGCATTTGCCTTCAGTCCAATCATCTTCAATAGTTCTCTTTGCCTGTTGCAGGCAGGGGTTTGGTCCCTATGTTGTTAGTGAGCCAGTCTGGGGCCACATTGAACTTGAATTGGGTCAGAGTAGACATCTGTCAGAGCTGCAGTTGCCACAAATAGCAGGGTGCTCTCCCTGTTTTGTCCCCTGGGAGGTTTAATTGGTGGTTGGGGCCTGCAGTCAGACTAGATTTCTTCCCTTATCCCACTACTGGGACTGCAGTTAGACTGATGTATGCAGTTATCTTTCCCCTCTCCCTGGGACAGCAGTCACTTGGGAGTGGTACTGTCCTTTGTTAGGAGTGCCTGCACAATGCCATGCTTTTGGCACCTCTTTGGATGTACTTCTGCTGAGGTGGTTGCAGGGGGTGGTTCATGCGGTGTTAACAAGGTTTGCCCAGGCCTGCTTTGGGAGGGGAGCTTCAACTTCCCTGGAAAACACCTGCCACATCCAGGCTGGAGGGGGGCAGGTCTTCGGAAGACCACAGGGGTGGGATGAACTGTTAAGAAGCTAGGTGGGTAGTGTTCACACTACATTGGTTCTTGCAGGTGTCCATGTATCTAGGCCGGGGGGTGGGGGAGGGAAATGGCACCAGTCAGCTCTTTTGTTCTTGGAGAAGTCTCCCTAAAATCTGTGCTGCATCTGGTATAGGCTCTGAGATTAGTAAACAAATCTCTCTTCTATACCCCAGGCATTTTTCAAACTACATCTTCCATGAAAGAAGGAATTGATAAGCTGGACTTGATTAAAAGTGAAAATCTCAGACCTGCCAAAGACAATGTCAAGAGAATAAAATGGCAAGTTACAGACTGAAAGAAGATATTTGCAAAACATATATCTGACAAAGGAGTTATTCAAAACATACCAAAAAAGTCTCTTAAAAATAATAAAATCACAAACAATCCAATTTAAAATATTGGCCAAAGACCTTAACAGACACCTCACCGAGGAAGATACAGACATGGCAAATAAGCATTTATGAAGATGCTGCTAGTCATATGTCCTCAATGAAATGCAAATTAAAACAATTAGATACTACTATATAACTATTAGAATGGCCAAAATCTGGGACACTGACAACACCATATGCTGGTGAAGATATGCAGCAAGAGCTCTCATTCATTGCTGGTGAGACTGCAAAATGGTACAGCCCCTTTGAAAGACAGTTTGGTGGTTTCTTATAGAATTACACATGCTCTTACAATACGATCCAGAAATTACACTCCTTAGTGTTTTCTCAGAGGAGTTGAAAATTTATATTGAAACATAAAACCTGCACACAAGTATTTGTGGCCGCTTTATTAATGATTGCCCAAACTGGGAAGCAACCAAGATGTCCTTCAGTAGTGAATGGATAATAAACTGCTACATCCAGAGAATAGAATATTTTTCAGTGCTAAAAAGAAATGAGTTATCAATCCTTGAAAAGACATGGTGAAACTCAAATGCATATTACTAAATGAACGAAGGCAATCTGAAAAGACTTCATACTGTGTGATTCCAACTATATGATATTCTGGAAAAAGTAAAATTATAGAGACAGTGAAAAGATTAGTGGTTGCCAGGGATTAGGAAGACAGGGTGGATAGGCAGAACACAGAGGATTTTTAGGACAGCCCAAAATACTCTGTATGATACTATAATGGTGGTTACATGTCATGATATATATGTCCAAACCCATAGAATGTGCAACACCAAGAGCAAACCCTAATGTAAACTATGGGCTCTGGGTGATAATGATATGCCTATGAGGTTTCATCAACTATAAGAAACGTACCACTCTGGTGGGGGATGTTGATAATGAGGGATGCTATGAGTGTGTGGGGGTGGGAGTATATGGGAAATCTCTATCCTTTCTCTCAATTTTTCTATGAATCTAAAACTGTTCTAAAAAAATAGTCTATTAGAGAAAAAAAATTCAGTCTTAAGTTTAAATTGACACTGCTTAACTTGTAGGTTGATCCAGAATTTGTAATTCATATTAGTTTAAAGCTATTAAAAATTCTAGTCACTTAGAAACAACCTGACTAGATAAAAAGATTGAATATGTAATTAATACGTAATTTAAAGAAATAATAATGTAATCTTGCAAAAATCACCTTAAAAATAACTGCCAAACTTAAATTTTATTACATACATTTTGTGATATATTGGATAATGTTTACAAGCTTTCTGTACAATGTAGTAAGCTAAAATCAAAGACAGGAATAACTCTATCACTGTTCCCCCTAAAATTGATGTGTAAGGCATAAAAGGTGACCATTTCCAAACTTAGAAGAATCTGCAAATATCAAATTATTTAATTTTTTGCTTGGCAGGATTTTTTAAAATTTTATTTTTTCTTTTTCTGTATGCAGCTTTAGTTTGCAAGTATTTTTTTTTTTATTTTTTAAAAAGATTTTATTTATTTATTTGATACAGAGAGACAGCAAGAGAGGAAACACAAGCAGGGGGGGTGGGAGAGGGGGAAGCAGGCTTCCCACAGAGCTGGGAGCCCAATGCAGGGCTCGATCCCAGGACCCTGGGATCATGACCTGAGCTGAAGGCAGACACTTAATGACTGAGCCGCTCCAACTGAACCACCCAGGTGCCCCTGCAAGTATTTTTAAAAAAATATTCTTTGACTCAAAAAACATTTATAAAATGATTGATATGTACTGAGTTTATAATTAAAAGTTAGGATTATGCTGCCTTATAACATTTTAGAAAATTTTTTGTGTCTCCAGCTCATGTAAGTTTCCTTCTTGAAAACTCAAATCTGTTTTCACAATCTGTTTATCTCTAATTTAAGTACAAGATTTCTTGCAGTTTTTTTCTTTTTTAATTATGACGGCAGTAGAATGAAAAGAAAATGTGCCATATCACCATTTACTATAATATTCCCAGGATATTTACATATAATTCCCCAAATTATATTTAGATATTGAAATAAAATATTATTGAAGAAAAAGTGTGTTTTAATGTAATTGGTTTTAAATTTGTACAAAGTGATACTTTTTTTTTTGCCCAGATTATATGACTGACAAACCTCTTTAAAACAGCCAATCTTAAATGAGCTATCCATTATAAAAAATGTGATCATTATTTGAGCACTGCAGGAGGATAATAGATAATAATAAGGGGTCAGAATTAACTTTCTTCATCATAATTTGTATGCCTTAATGAAAATGGCCAACTTACTAGCAATGACATTTAATATAATTTGGAACATTCGATTATCACATTTACATTTAGTAAATAAATATGGATAGTTTTACTGTTGAACATAAAATTTTTATACAAATATTTAAGAATTATGTTAATGTCTGCACTGAAGCTCATATTATAGGACTAATACAAGAAAAAGGCAAAAGAAAATAAAAGAAAAGGAAGTTTTACAGAGATTAGAATTGGCATGCCCTTCAACTGTTAGAGTTCATTTTTCCTTTAGTTAAAAAGAATAATTTGAATAAAATACATAAATATTAAAAAGGCAATTATGCTTTGTTACCAGGACAACAGAAATGAAGCACATGATAAAATAATGGGAATAATTTACAGCTCAGTGGGACAACCATAGAGACAATAATCTAATGGAAAAGGCACATTTATTTAAAAAGAAAATAAGATCTCTTATCTAAGCTCATCTTTAATTTCAACATTAGCACACCAGATGATAGTAAAGAACCCCACATTTCAAATCTTTCAAAGATGTTTTCAGTAATTCATGGGTGATTAGGAAGTAACATAACTACTTTAATGCAAAGAGATTTCCCTGAATAGATTAGCAATTCCATTCTATTTAGGAAGAAAATGCTTTTGCTTCCCCAGAAGCCCTTTGGTGTTCTGTAACAAATGATGGGTCCATACAAAATCCTTTAGACTGCAGGTAGGTCTGACCCAACCATTAAAATTCCACACCTATCCTTACAAGAGTGTAGTATGAACAACCAAATATAATAACCTCCCCCAATTAGAGCCTCAGAAGGTATAAAATACTTTCAGCCTACGTAAAAGGGTACATTTAAAATTAGCTTAATCTGCCATCTCTTCTGATGATAGCTGATAAATATTTTGAATAAGAATCTAGTAGTCGGGGAAATGTGATTCACTTATAATTCAAGACCAGATGAGTATAACATAAAACTAACATCAAGAAAAGAATTACAAAAACCTGACTGGAACTAATAATAGGTCTCTCATAATGTATGCTTATCACTTTAGTCAACAATGCAAACCTAAATTGGATTCTGGTACTTTTGATAAACTTTGACCACAATTATATAAGACTGCTATCTTTACGTATCTTAAGTAGCCACAGCAGCATAAAGAGAACTCCATACCATCCAAATCTGCAAATGTGTTTGGTGGTGGTGGTGGGGTGGGGGGGTTGGATTATGAAAGAGGCCACTCAACATTCTTCTATTCATGAGATCATTGACTGCATTTTGATTGGAGACTAATGGCGGCCTATTTTTAAGACATTATTAACCCATAAAGAAGAAAGTTAGCCAGAGGACAAATACAGTTGGGGTTTACAAGTATGGATAGACTATGAGGGCTGGCACAAGGGGGAATGTTTATTTGAGTAATGATGCATGTCAGATTGTTTTTCTGGCCTGTCCCTGGGTTCCTGCAGAGAAAAAGAGCTGTAATAAAAATAGGTGAAATGAAAGAACTCTATGACCATATGTCAGTTTAAGAAAATAAGAGAAAAATTCAGTTCTATTTTGTGGCCTACTAATGGACAGCAACATAATTCTGTGGGGTAGGATTTATGGGGAGAATGTGTTCTACATCAGCTCAGAATCTATCTATATAAAAGCACCCTCTTCAACATTAAAAACAAGAGAAATTCACCTGAATGGCCAGATTGTTTGAGAGTCTGGAGATCAACCTCAGGAGTGACAGGATGTCACAGTGGTGATGAAAGGTCACCCAGAAGTGGCAGACAAGACAGGGCTGTGATAGAAGAAAATGTAAATTGTGACCTTTGGGGAGGCCATGCAAAACTCTGCTGACCTACCTAAACCTGAATGGAAGGACTTACATGGCACAGGATTCAGCGGCGCAGAGAGGGGGTCGGTTGCTATCACAACCTCACTCTATGTTCGGCCTAGTGTGGCCAGGAGTGAGAATAATGTGAGATAATTTAGAGTCTTTAAAAGTACTTCCCTTCTTGAATATTCTGAGGCTGTGTAGATTTTGGATAAATTAGTCTAAATAACTACCACCAATGTATAAATGCAAAACTTATCAAGAATAACCACTAATTTTATTGAAGGACTTTAGTGCATATTATTACATTTGATCTTCATAACAACACTTGTAAGATAGATATTAATGTCCCAGTTTCTCACATGAAGCTAAGAGGGTTTAGATAGTTTGGGGAATAACCAGTTTGTCTGGGGAATATCCCCTATGGAAAACTATAGCTGATTCAGATGTCTTTGTTCTGTTACACCATGGAACGATGGAGAAGCCTAGAAGAAAGTTCCATCACTGTTTGCAAAAATCAATATTTACAATTCCACATGAATGCACAGGTAGTACATAAAGAAAAAGGCTATTTTTGCTTAAGAAATAATTGTATTTCCTTCTTTTTATGTTTTCTCATCAAAAACTTGAAATATGAGAACAGTTAATACAATTTTGGTTGACCTTAAGATCCTTTAGGATTATTTTCTGATTTGACTTTCATGAACAAAGAGCCAGTGAAAAAATACAAAACAAACCAACGAATGTGTAACGGTGCTGACAAGCATCTTGCCTGGCTCCCTACCCTTAGGAGACTGTCATCCCATTTCATTGTCAGTTTATAAACATCATTGCTAAGTGGAAAGCAGAGATAATTCATTCAGTTCACTTAGGAAAACCTTGAACTTCAGGTCACCTAAACTAAATCTGTTTAAATCTCAGAAGTAATGAAAGAGCAAACATAAAATTATAGAAAATTCTAATGCTATCTTCATTGCAGGGAGTTCAGAATTACATTATGCAAGGAAATATAATTAACTCCACTGAATTCTACCCTAAGTATCATGTTAGAAGTGTAGGATTTATTATTAGCATAAATGGAACAAAAGCACAGGTCTGAAGTTAAATATCTGAGACATTGCCATCAATGACCAATGGGAAAGAATCTTGCAAAGGAATGACAGGTGGTTAAAAGTCAAAGAAAGTGATGAAAGCTGTAATTAAAACTATAAACTGTAAGTAAAAGAGCATGTAAACTACAGATCCATTTAGTCTATGGGTGAAAGAACTCAGAATAATTATATCAAGCTAAATGAAGAGCTCTTGCTTTCTTGCAAAGCTCAGACTAGAACAGATAAGGAAACTTCCCAATAGGAGCCAGGAAACCATTTTCTCTTGAGTCTGGCCTGACTCATTGATTTCTAGTAGGAACTTCAACTTCCTAAATATCACTTTCCCACATGTGTAAGATGAGACAAATCATACCTCCTTCACAGATATGTGGAAAAGACCAGTAAAATAAAATAGTTGAAAATATATTTGGTAGAAAGACAATACAGTGCAATGACATTTCTACTGTGTGGTAGAAACATCTATGGGAGGAGGGGGACTGTGGAAACCCATATTTCCAAATTTGTCAGAAAACCAAGTAGTGTCGGCAGTGGTCAGTGTCGCAGTATCTCACCATCTATTAAAATACTTTTAATCAGAGTTCTCCACCTGCTCAAGTCAGCTCTCCAGCTTAACAACATCACCAATTTCATACAGTAAGAATCACATTTTTTAAATTATTAATTCCTCCTGCTTCCCAACAAGGCTATTGCTACTGTCCTATTCTGAAAAGATAAAAGGACAACTGTAAGGAAAAACCTGCAGACTTTCTTTTTTTTTTTTTAAAGATTTTATTTATTTATTTATTTGAGAGAGAGAATGAGATAGAGTATGAAAGGGGGGAGGGTCAGAGGGAGAAGCAGACTCCCTGCTGAGCAAGGAGCCCGATGCGGGACTCCATCCCGGAACTCCAGGATCCTGACCTGAGCCGAAGGCAATCGCTTACCCGACTGAGCCACTGAGGCGCCCAAACCTGCAGACTTTCAAAGGGAGGCAAGGCACAAAAGTTTTCTGAATAATAATGAAATTAATACTTTTGGAATTTCCTTCTCAACATTTCGGGCCTCGGTATTATAAGTAATCCATTTACTTCACGATTTATTTGCCAGTTCTTCCCCATTTTCCCGACGCGTGGTTGCTTTGGCGGTGACTTGAACGTTACGCATGTTGTCTGCAGATGTGCTATGTTCAGCCTGGATGGTGTATCTTTTCATAGGACAAAGAGTACATTTCTGGTTCCCATTAATCCTGTGGGATTAGAACGCGGCCCTATCTACATTTGAATCACCTGCCTGGATTCTGAAGGTACTTGAGTTTGCACCAATAGGTGCTACTGGAACCTAAAAACAAATAGTCCTAAATCCCTATTAACTGAAAGGACCCCAAGTCATAAAGACAATTAAATCCACATAATATATTTTGAACAGGTACTTTTCTACTTTTCTTAATCTTGAATATGTCACAACTTCTATTTTATTCTCCAGTTTATCATTTCCAGTGTATGTAACAGGCATTAGGGTAACTTATTTTCCTTCTCAAATTAGAAGTCCTTCTAGGGAGTGTAAATTTGAGCATGACTAGCCCAGCTCTCCCCACCCACCCACCACCAGAGCAGCCTCTCACACCCTAGCATTCCTTAGGTCTTAGCCTAATTTAAAAGTACCTCTATTTTGGGGCGCCTGGGTGGCTCAGTTGTTGAGCAACTGCCTTCGGCTCAGGTCATGGTCCCAGAGTCCTGGGATCGAGCCCCGCGTCGGGCTCCCCGCTCCGCGGGAGGCCTGCTTCTCCGTCTCCCACTCCCCCTGCTTGTGTTCCCTCTCTCGCTGTGTCTCTCTCTGTCAAATAAATAAATAAAATCTTTAAAAAAAAAAAAAAGTACCTCTATTTTATGGTAATGCCTTTTAATTTTTTTTTACATTTTTGGAATAACAGTGATTCAAATCTTTTCTTCTATGGCCTTGCGCTTATAGGTTTTAAGTCCATGGTTTCAGTACTATTTTACTGCTAAAGCATCTTCTACATAGTTTGTATAGATTACTAAATAATGGGAATAAATTCCTTCTAAAAGTGACAAAGTTACTGAGATGTTCTGCTTCTTAGAATAATACTTCTTGGGGTGCCTGGGGGGCTCAATTGGTTAAGAATCTGCCTCTGGCTCAGGTCATGATCCTGGGGTCCTGGGATCAAGCTCCCAGTTGGCTCTGCACCCAGTGTGGAGTCTCCTTGTCCCTCTCCCCCTGACCTCCAACCCCCCTGCTCATGTGTGCACTCTCTCAAATAAATAAATAAAATCTTTAAAAAAAATAGAATAACATTTCTTTTCTCTATCTGCAGTCCTCAGACTAATTCAAATGTTTAGGCCAGTGGGTTTGTACTTTTCCTGGCTTTGATTTACAAAAACCTTGGACTTTAGAGGAAGAGAAATCTGCTGGAAGAGACAAAGCACTTCATAATACATCAAGAGAGCACTAGGTTGTAACTTCTGACAAATATTATCATGAATGGGAAACACACACACTCACACATCCACACACTTTCCGCAGTCTAGGGAGAAACAAGAAGGAAAGTGAAAGGGGAAAAATTAGCAGGGTGGTAGACATAATATAGAACTCCACTAGAACTAAAGAGGAATGAGGACAGAAACAAGAAATATCTCAGGGGCACTTGGTGGCTGAGTCAATTGAGTGTCTGACTCTTGGTTTCTGCTCAGGTCATGATCTCAGGGTTCTGAGATGGAGCCCCACATCAGGCTCCACGCTTAGTGGGGAGTCTGCCTGAGATTCTCTCTGTTTCCCTCAGTTCTCTCCCCCACTTACACTCTCTCTCTCTCTCTAAAATAAATATATAAATAAATCTTAAAAAAAAGAAATATCTGAGTAGCCACCTGTATACACTGAAGACCAAGCAGCAGGTAGTGGACATCTCCCCAGATGCAGAAGAGTAGTAGCCTCTCCCACAAAGCCTTGGCACTACAGAAGCTCCTTCATTCCCAAAATATTTAGTCTGACCCTAGGAAAAGATAGGTTGTCTTGGCTAAGAATGAGTTTAGGCACACCTGAGTTTTTACAAAGTTTTATATCTAGAGTATAATTAATAAAGTAAAAAATGTTTTATTACATATTGTTAATCATATTCTAGATGTAAAAAGCTCTGCGAAAAACTCAACTCAGATGTGCACAGTAGGGTTAAGTAGTTATTTATGCTTTATAGTTACATCTGTATCACTGACTTCCAATGTACTATAGAAACTAATTCACATTCAAAAATAGTATTAAACAGGAATATAATACCATTTTCAATATCCTTCATGTATTGGCGGTAAGAGCTTGAGGCTAGTAGTAGGCAATATACATCAGGTTAATGAAGTTAGTATGATCCAAGACATGTAGATATTAAATGTAAAGTATAGTATTATTAGGTTTGAACATTTAACTGAACACTAAATCTTGAGAGTACAACTCTCACTATCATCGTACACATGGAGTTACAACATTTGGGTCCACTTACTCTTTGCAAATGAGGTGCCTTGGTTCTTGACTTCCAAAACCTTCAAGCAATCTATTTCTTATAACATGAATCAAAGTTTTATTCAATGTCTTCTGAATCATCTGGGTGAGTTAAGGGTAAAAGAATCTAAAATGTATGTATTCATTTCATTTAAAATACACATGGGCTTATAAACCAATTGAAAATTACTTGGCATGAACCTAGAGGAACTTGGCAGAAAACATTTCCCTGATCCCAACACTTTTGACTAATCCCAAATGCAATAAAAAAATAAAAAATTGCCCACATCTTTAGTCCTGAATTGGCAAAATAGGCAAATAATAATTAAAGAAAAGAAAGTATACTGAAATAAATTTGAAATGGGTATCTTTTCAAATGAAGTGTAGCTTATGAACAGTCTTACATGTCTGTTTTTATAATAATGGATCTTAACCTTTCAGGAATAATCTTCTAGCATCTGATTATATTTGAGTGGCTTTCAGATGCCTTTGTGAATCAGGTGTTTCTTCCTATTGTCATTCTATGATTGTGCTGTAGAACCAGAAAATAGTGCTAGGTGCCCTTCTTAGGTGCATACATGTGTATGTGTACATGAACACATACACATGAGTGCATGAATATACACACAAGCATATATACATGTACTAAACATGAAAAAATGGCCCGCCAATAAATAAAAATGACTCTCTGTATTTGTCCTTTTGAATATTATGATTATATATATGCAGTATGCTTCTAGTCTACTGACAGAAGCAGCTAACCCAATTTTTAAAAACGTTTCCTTCCAATAAGGGTTGCCAGATAAAATGCAGGATGCACAGCTAAATTTGAATTTCAGATAAACAGAAAATAATTTCTTTAAGTGTAAGTATGTCTCATGCAATATTTGGGACATGCTTATATACAAAAAAAAATCATCTTTATCTGAAATTCAAATTTAACTGAGTATCCTGTTTTCCTTTCTGATGTGAAAATTCTACCCCCAACACCTCTTAATGGATATATTTAGGGAAGAATATAGATCAATAATTAAGTAGTTCTCATGCTCCTACTGTGTGGCCCCACTCTCTTTGGTACTATAAGAACCCAAAGATCTCTCCAACTGAATACATTCTAGTCAGGGGAACATCAGACTAACGTGTGAAGAGTGCAGTATAAGTTAACTGCTAAATTGTGTCAACTGTCTATACGAGATCTGTTTGTAAATGAAAAAATTATTGGGACTACCTGAATTTAAAGAAGTTTTCATGATTGAGAAGCACTTAGAAGGAAAGAAGGTACATTTCAGAGAAGAGGAACAAGGTTGAAAGCTTAGAGGAGAGAATGAATACAATATGTTCCTGACACATTGTGGGTGCTCAAAATGAAAACAATTAATATTAGTCACAGGTGCTTAAACTAAAATCTGAAAAAATATATGTGTATGTATATATGTATATAATGTCAAAACTTCCTTTCAATCATTTGTAAAAGATGTTGCTTTACTTCAAAAACACAGTCACAGACCTCCAAGCCTTGTAATCTTTGACTTACCAATACTTACCTAGAACTGGATTTGAGACCATCAAGAGTATATACTGTGTCTATTCTCTTTGTATTCCCAGGGCTGTGTACAAGGCCTGGGCACAGTGCTCAATAAGTTCTGTAATAATTGTTTGCAGAACAAATTAGAAAAAAGAAGGGAGGGAGGGTAGAAGGGAAGGAAAAATAATTCTTCAAGGCAAGAGGATATCATAGGAGTTCTAAAATTAAACTATTATTTTAATTGATACATTTATTTATATTTTTAAGGAATGAAATGTGGGAATTGAATTTCAAAGATGCCAATGTCACACAAGCAGGAATTCTGCTACCCTTTTTCATCCATTTATTTTGGAGAATGTTACTTTAAATAGAAACAATAATGCAGGCATTTAAAAAATATTCAGTAAGGTTCCAGGAAGGCAATTGTCCTCACATCACTCTTTAGAAATCACTCTTCCACCCTAAACAAAAAGTAAAAATTAAGTAAATGTGTTTAAAGATTAGAGACTAGTTATTTGAAGTATTTAGAAGTGCAATTTCTAGGCATTTCAAAATATAAGGATCATAGAGTAAATGACTTTATGCAATTTTCATTGAAGATCCTTGAAATTCACATGGATCTGTGTTTGCCTTCTAAGAGATAGCTTGTTGTGGTATATTGATGTCAGCCTCAAGTCTAAAGGTCACTGCTGTCGCTGACAAGATACAACATCTCACTGTCAGTCAGTGAATTTTTCCATTAGGTTGAAGGGGATTTGAATATTTTTCCTGCTTTGCAGGTTTTCAATCTCAAAATCATTATTTTACCATATACATATATTTTTTAAAGATGAATATTGCTTTCCTTCCTTTTCCTCTTGATTTCTATCAGGTTATTAGTAACTCCCTTCTGTACTGGTACTAGTTAGATAAAGCCAGGAGATATACCAAGATTTCCCTCGTTACTGATCCACCATGTGGATTTTTAATAAATATAGAAGACTTTTAGGAAATAAGACACAAGGACTGTACATCTTGGCAGTGTCAAAAGTTTCCTGGCCATGGCTTCCAAACACAGAGATTGATTGCTTTTGCCCTACATGAAAAATCTGGAAAAAGCTCCTTACTAGGCATTTTCACAGGTAAGACTAAAGTAGAATAGCAAACCCCATGATTTCTGGTCCTAAAAATTCTATGGAAAAAAAAAAGTCCACAGTCTCTTATTACCCAGGCCAATGCCTACCGGTTTCACCATCCAGAGGCACAGAACTAAATCCGTGTTACACAAAGGTAAGTATTACATAGACCTCTTTTCATTTTGGGTAATGATTTTAAAGGATTTATATGAAATCACACATGCTTATTTTTTTTTAAGTCAAGCAATACAAAGTGCGGAAGAATAATTTTTAAAAAATCCACTAGAATCTCATTATCAAGAGAGAAAATGAGACAGCATTATTCCAGTTTCTTCTTATGCATGTATAGTGAAAAATAATGTATAGATCAATAAAATTTTTAAAATGAGGTCATATCTATGTATTTTATTAAAAACATTATTTTCAATATTTCTTGAATTTTTAGGATAAAAAAGAGTCAGGAAGAAACTGAAGTTTCAGATAAATGCTTCCTTTAAAAAAAACAACAAAACAGACTCTAATGCCTAAAATATTCCTTTCAAGTTAAGAAGGAAAGTTTGTAATGAACAATATAAAGCTGGAGCCATTATGTATTTTCTCTCTAAATTTCAATCTTATATTATCAAAATGCCTCCTTACTTGAAAGGATGAGAAGTCAGCACTCAGATTTTTTTTCTTTCTTTGCACCTTTCTGCTTTAAATGGTCTATTTTTATTTTTTATTTATCAAAGTCCATAACACTTGCATTCTTTTCTGTAAGCATAAGGCTCTCAGTTGCTTAGCCCAGTTTTATGTCTGAGTGAAAGTTCAATACTTACTACCTATTAATTTTTCCAACTCTAAACTCTATTCCTGATTTTTACATTTTTACTCGTCTCCTGGTTTGCTGGATTAAGACAGAAAGTAGGTTTTCAGGAGGGACTTAGGGGTTTTCCCTGTGTCTGGTAATAAATGTCTACTGCCTTTCTGTATATCAATGACCTTTGAACTTGAATTATAAATTGGTCTTTCTTTGAATATTTTCTCCTTGGAATTTTGGAGATATTGCTTAATTTTCTTCTGATACTAAATCTCATTGTGGAAAGTCTGAGGCAAACTTAACTTAATTTTTCCTCTTTCATTCACTTGTTCCTTTGCCTGTGCATGAAAACTTCTTTAGTCATTTTGAAATTCAATAACTAAACTAGAACATGTCTCAATGTGTACTATTTTGTATCAATTTTTTATAGAATGTGACCTTTTACATTTTCAAGATCAGTTTTCTATTCCATAGCAAGACTTCTCCTACTATATCTGGAGGCGTACTTTTACATTCCATTTGTAGAATATTTGACTGCAAAAATAACACTTATACCTATGATCTGATACATTCTTTCTGTCTTTTCCATCTTCCTAACTGCTTCAATATTAGTGTCTTTATCTTTTTTTTTCTTCTGCATTCAAAATAATAATCTCATGACTTTCTTCTGTGGCAGTTGAGTTGAGTTGTTCATCCTCAAATTTTCTGATCTTGCTTTTTCCCTAATTAATTTATTTGTTCAGTTAATGGTATTGATTTGTTCAATTTGTTTCCATATGTCAAAAATCTCATTCTTTATTAATATATCCTTCAATTCTTACTCTACAGAATTAAGTCTTTGCTAAATTCTTCTAAGGTGGGAGAAACTCCCAGGGAGGTTTGTTTTTTTGTTTTCTTTTCCTTTGTTTTGTTTTGTTTTTTCCTTCCTTACTTGAGTTTATAAACAAATATGATTTTTTTATTTCTTTGTCTTTTGCCTGCTAGATCCTTCTTTCCTTCCTTCCTTCATTCATTTTCTTTCATAATATGTTTTCATAGTTGTCATGCAGTTGAATACAACTAGGACTGAGAATAATTTATGTTAGAGAACTTGAAATATTTGTTAACTAGATTTTTTAAAAAACTGTATGGGGGGGGGGCCTGGGTAGCTAAGTCAGTTAAGCATCTGACTCTTAGTTTTGGCTCAGGTCATGATCTCAGGGTGGTGAGATTGAGCACATCTCTGGCTCTGTTCTGGGTGTAGAGCCTGCTTAGGATTCCCTCCCCCCTTGCACATATGTGCATGTGTGCATGCTCTCTCTTTTTCGATCTCTCTCTAAAAACAAAATAAAACAAACAACAATAACAATAAAAAGCTATATTAGGGTTTCACTTCATTAGTAGGTGACTGTGCCCTATTTCCAAGGGTTAGAGCAACACATTCAAGTTCCACATCACTTCTAATTTTACCATGCATCTATTGAAAATGCAAAAACCTGGTGGTTTTTCCCCACCTCTGCTTGGATCTTCAGATTCTGTTTTATATTACAAGACTTTGGTATTCATTCCCTCTCTTTCTCTCCCTCAATCCTCCTACTGCCTATCTACATATTCATTCTCCCTAAACTGTGGCATATTAATAATAATTTATTGGATTTTTTTAATGCACCATGTTCCCCTCTACTATTTGGGATTTGGATAGCAGGGTTAGACACTCCATCAAGGTCTCCCAGAATGGTATGATATTTTCTTTGACTTTTGTGTTTTTAGAGTTTATGGCATGAGTTTGAACTCCTTCCTTGTTTGGCTGCTGTTGGTGAATTTTGTTGTGTGCATCCTAATTATTTGTGTATCTGTATTTGTGTGTGTATTTTATTGGATTTATTTTTAGGACTTAAGGAATCCAGTTTCACTCTGCCATCATTTAAGAAATTATTATTGTAATGTTTTCTAAATAGTATAAAATTATTACATTAATAATTTCTGTAAGTCTTGAAAATCCATACATTAATTTTTTAAATCTACAAATTCAACAAAATTAAAATTTAGAATAACAATTTAATGCTGTAGATGATGTTTTCTTCTGAAATAACATTGCTGTTTAAAATGTGTTCTGCTGACTATTTCATCATAAGTTCTTTGATTTTGATGAGGTGATACTGTCTAGGTCCAGGAGATGGCTTGATTCTCCCACTCCTTTTTTCTATTTAAACTATGGCTTTTCTTTGATGTGAACATATGTGTTAAGTATCCTTCCTTATTGGTGCCCTATTCATTCATTATTTTATAAGTTTGGTGTCACAGAGACTGTGAGCACTGAACTCACTTGGAAGTATTTAATGTGGTCTAAAATAATTAAGGGAATCATTTTTTTTTTAATTTCATTGAAATGGAAACACAACACCCCAAAAATCATATAGACTTCTTACATGCTATACAGAATGTGGGTGGCAGTATTTTTTTTTTTTTAATTCTATGTACCTCTAGAGCTATGTAAGCCAAGGTATCAAAGCAGGTTGATCAATAGACAGTTCATATTGGGATGCATAGAGCAGTGCCTTCATAGCTTCCATTTACAAGTATGTCCTATATAAGTCAAGTGCTGGTAATAAAAAGAAAAGATTAGCTATAAATTGAAACTCAGCCCCACATAGGAGTTTAGGACTTTCATATTCTAAAGCATTTCAATTTATGTGTATATTTTCTTTTTAAAATGCTGGATCCTTTAAATTTGTTATCTCAATGTTTTCATTTTCAGATCTGTATAATCAGCAACATCTTTGCTCGGTAAGGGGAAAGTGAAATCCCTTTGCACTAGTGTCATTTTTGATGTAGTTCTAAGAAAGAAAGAAAAAGAAAGGAAAGAAAGAAAGAAAAGAAAGAAAGAAAAAGAAAAAGAAAGAAAAAAAGAAAGAAAGATAGATAAGAGAACATCAAGGATGGAATTATGTTGTTGTTGAGCCTCTAATTTTCCTATGAATGAACTGTAAAGTAAGCAAAGGGTGAGGGAAAGTGCCATATGCTCTTTTTCCAGAGGAATATGTCTTAACAACAGATCAGAAGTCACCTTTAAATGCTGACTATAAAGAAATCTTCAGCTGCTTATTCTGCAGAGGCAATTTTTGCTTTTCTTTCTACTGAGCTGCCAAAAGGAGAATATCTAAAAATAATTATTTCTTCCAGTTGAGTAATTAATGATGGCCTTACCAAATGACAGTTTTATTGAATGGCATTAGACAAGATGAATTAGATTTTTATTAAATGGTATCTCAACGTTTCAAGGACTCCATGAATGCCTCATGAAGAGAGTTCATGCTAAATTAAGGAAAAGGGTTTTTACTTTTCATATTTCAACAAATGTATGTTAAATACAATTATTTTTCTATGAAAATCAACAAGTTCCTATTACCTCACTTTGCTACTATTACTTATAACATGACTAAAATTATTAGAGAATGCAAATTACTGGCTATTTATTCTTGCTGCTAGACCTAAACCAGTTGTTCTTCAGCTTTTTATGTATTAGAACTCTTCTAGGTAACTGTGCCCTTGTCCTTTCCATCACTTCCCTTGCTTCCATCAGACTTGCACCAACAATAAAGAAGGTAAGTGTTTTGTTTCTCAGCATCCTGACAAGCCTGGGTCCCTATTTCTACCCCTCTGTCACATTCACTGCTGAAGACATGTGAAAAGGAATGAACATTTGAATCTATAAATATCCTTCAAGGAGGCCAACAGGCAATAGTTAAATAGATCTATGACAATAAATGGCTGCTATTTTATCAAAACATGTGCCACTTCTAGAAATCAGCCTCTGCCTTTCTCTCTCTCTGATCCCCTATCACCTACCCTGGGAACTCTACTGACCTCGTAATCTCTCATTGTTGGAGTGCTGCAGAGCTCCGTTCTGGGCCCTTGCCTGGTTCTCTGGGTGAGCTCACTGAATCCCATGTCTTTAAAATACCATCGATATTGTAGAACTCCAGCCCAGAGCTCTGTCCGAATGCCATGTATTTATATACTCCACAGGCTACTGAACATCTCTACTTGAATGTCTAATAAACCTTTAAAAACTTACAATCTCTAAAAGCAAACTCCCGATTTTCCCAGACAAATTTGTGCCACTTGCTGATTTTCACATCCCAGTTAATGGCAAATGATGAGAATAATGATTTTTAAAAATAAATGTTTTAATGTCATTTTGTTTCTTTCTCCTACACGACACAGTCTATGAGGAAGTCATGCTAGCTGTATCTTGAAAAAATATATACAATCCAACCATTTTTCACCACATCCATTAATACCACTCTAGTTTGAGCCACCCTCATATTTCACCTGCAAGACTGCAATTATTTCATAACTGATTTATTTCTTTCAGCCCCTGGCCTTTCTACTACAATCTATACTCAGTACAGGGGCCAGAATGATCCGTTTGAAATGTAAGCCAGATAATGTCACTTCTCTACTTCATGCCCTATGATAGCTCAACATTTTACCCCGAATAAGTCATGAAAGTCCAATTTAATTGACTCTCTTCTGTGACCATCTTGCTTCTATCTCACATTCTCACATGCTCCATGTCAGTCACACTGAATTCTTACTTTCTCTTAAACCCAGGAAGAATGTTCCCATCTTGCTCTGTTTCCTTTATCTGGAACACTGATCTCCCAAATATTCCCTAGGCTCCCTCCCTCCCTCCTGTTCTTGAAATCCTTCTTTATCATCTTTTCCATGAAGCCTGTCATGACCTCACAATGCAATATCACATTCTCTTTTCATTTCTGCCTGCAGGACACTGTTCTCTTCTACTTTGCTTTTCTTTTTATCTACCTTCTAACATACAGCACATTTTTCTTCTTATTTTTGGTGTCTATTTTCCATATCCTGTTAGAATGTAAGCTCCTTGAAAGAAAGAAATTTGTTTTGGCTACTGAGCAGTGATAGTTATTTCCACCAATTGGTATATTCTCCAGATAGGGCATCCTGACCAGCTAGGTTTCTTCCTTTTACTTAAAAGTGAGTTTGCCTCCAGGTGCAGATTCAGTTGACCTGATGAATAGGACTAACTATCATATGGGAGGCCTTGATGGGCTGAAATTTCTCCTAATTCACTTACTGTGAAATTTCCACATCTCTGTGTCATAAAGACTAGTGGGGAAATTTGGGTATCTAATATTATTAATAATATCATTACATTTCCTAATGTGGGAATACCCTTTTGGTAATGGTGCATGCTTCCAGTATGCAGGTATATACCATGCTAATATTTCACCTAGAATTGTATACTACTGTTGGGGCGCCTGGGTGGCTCGGTTGGTTAAGTGACTGCCTTCGGCTCAGGTCATGATCCTGGAGTCCCGGGATCGAGTCCCACGTCGGCTCCCTGCTCAGCAGGGAGTCTGCTTCTCTCTCTGACCCTCCCCCCTCTCATGCTCTCTATCTCATTCTCTCTCTCAAATAAATAAATAAATCTAAAAAAAAAAAAAAAAGAATTAATTGTATACTACTGTTCATGTGCATGACCCATGTACAAAAATGGTATCATTTTATTCCAACTTTAAACTCTGTATTTTTACTACTATATTTGCTTTTTTGACAAGATATTTTAAAAATGAATGGTGAACTCAGGCTGCTTATACACAGAGATACAGAATGAAATGAGCAGCAGCTGAAAAATCCTGTCTTATTCAAGACTACACTAATGACATACTTAAAAGTTTTTTCTTGAAAACTTGGGATTTCAAAGCATAGCTTACAATATTGCATAATGCTACTTGGCAAGTAGAATTTCTACAGAAGTGGAAACTTCAGAAATTCTAACAATGAACCAATTTTAGTTTTTGAGTACTAAAATTTATGCTCACTGTTTACTAGGAAGTAGCCTTAATCTTTCATAAAATGAAAGTCTATGGAATTGTATCGTAGTATAAGACCTAAATAAGGACTTGTGCTTGAAATCAATCCGTAGCTCATCTTCAGGGACCTAAAGATACGAAAATCAATGTTATAAGAAGTTCCAGCTTCTTTCTAACTGACACAGTCATTGGTTGTCAGTCACAGTATAACAAATCCCACCAGTGATGGTGGCTCATATCAAGCCGGGATAGAGGAAAGACAGTCTGCATGTTTATGCACATTTTCACTCTCTGTCACTCCACCCCTTCAACTTTTTCCCGAATTCTGACCCTCATAATTGTTGAGAAGTAGGACTATAGAATTTTAAGGAAGATAAACATAAAAGTGGGCTAATGAGAGTACCTTTATATTTCTTATTTACTTTGATTGGGAGAAATGCCCAATCAGGTAGGAAGTGAGTTATTTATTCCATTATACAGAAGAGGAAATATATTTGGAAAGAGTAAATGACCAATTTTGCTGAGCTGGCAATAAGTAGAGCCATTACACGGAACTAATATCAAGTTCTTTTGACTTACAACCCAAGACTCTGTTCTGCCATTAAATTAGAAAGTTGGACTAGATAATTTCTCAAGTCTCCCTGTACTAATAAGTCTCTCATCCTAGTCATGGAGAGATGAAGGAGGGCATGGTTTGAAATGATGTGTAAATATTGATAGTGGCAAGAAGGGGAAAGGACTTCCTCATATGTTTATATGACCAAAAGGGGTAGTTTCTACTGGGAGAGTTGGTTGGAGTTCTGTATCTATTATACACATCATTTAATCAATTCCTTTGTATCTATTGACAAACAGATAAAAGCTTTTATTAATTTTGCTTTTTCTTCCCCTGGAGATATTAGATCTAAAGGATAGAGACCTTCTAAGGAAGAATAAAAAATTACATTAAATGATTTCTGAATAAAAACCCAATTGTTGATAGTAGGATATTCAGTCAAAAGTAGACTACTTATTACCATGTTTTGTTTCATGATTTTCATGTTTCACTGATTTCTTTGCTCCAATAGACTGATTATCTTAAATGTGCATCCTTAGCTAAAAAGGGAATCAAAACAAACAAACAAGCAAAAACATCAAGGTCAGGGTGAATCTATTGTCTCTGCTCCTAAAACAATACTATGGTGTATTTGTAAAAGCAATAAATATCAATATTTAAAGATCATATTTTAAAGATCATATGGTTGAATTTACCATATTTTAGATAAAAGAAAACATCATTGGTCAGTGAGGTTAAGTATCAGTCCTAGTTCTGGAATTCAGGTTTTCTCACAGATGAATTTTCTTTTCAGATTATTATTGTGACTGCTTCTCCCAACAAGTGAAGGGAAATATTTAGTATTCACAGTATTTTATTTGTCAGGTAATTACAATATATTCCTTTATGGGAAAGCTTATCAACATTACAAATATTATACCACCTTTGAACTAATTAAGAAATGAACACAACTTATTCCATTGACTCACAACTAAGGGGATATAAAAAAGAAGACGACAACCAATCACCATTAATTTATCCTTTTCCTTCTCTGGGAACTGCTCATTTAATAAAAATATTTAACTTCAGTTAAAAAGCAAAATAAAACAAAACTAAAGTCTTTTACAGCAGTAACTTAAATAAGCATGTACTTTCTTTGAACCCAAGCAGAATGTTTTATTCATTGTGTCAGAGTTCTAAGTACCTTCCAATTGTGTTAGGGTAGCACTAGACAATTTCATGGCTATTAGCCAAACTTTGTGTGACTTAATATATACATGGCCTGCTTTATATTTCAAAGGTTGGGTTCAAATAAAGTCAAAGTTTTATTTGGATTAGAAATGTTTGTATTTTTATTTCTATTAATATTAAGTAGATAATCTTTCCATTTCATATTTTAAATTCTTAATTGCTTTTAGCATCCTCACATGTTAAGGGAAAGTTAATCTGTATGTACGAAGTTTTGAATCACTAGATGGCACACCTGAAACTAATAGTTAACTCTGTTAACTAACTGGAATTAAAATAAAAACTAAAAAGCAACAACAAAAAGTTAATGTGTACCCCCACGGTATTTCTAGGGCCCTTTTATCTATTTAAACTAAATGAAACTTTCTTTGGTTAAATAATCTGATAATCATATTTGTGATAGGATGGATGGAAAGATATATTTTTATCTATGAATAGTGGAAACACAGTTATATTACATGTACCCTATAGCATGACACAGGAAATAGATTGCTTATTTAAAATGCACTAGTAATTCAAAACTATGATTTTTAGGGAACTTCCTGTCGTAGAGCAAACATTCAGCAAAACGTTAACTATTCCGATTATGTGTCGGTGTTCCCAACCAGCCAACTTTCCAAATGCATTAATTTCTAAGTAAGTTATGCAAGATAAACTTCACTTTCATTTTCCTCATTTCCTGTGATTACTATAAAAAAGAGAGCTAAGGAGACACAAAAATCAGGGGGTCACTGAAAAGCTTAAACATTTCATTACATAGACAGTTGACAAAGATTGCCTATTTCCAAAGAAGTTTTGACCACTGTCCAATCAGCTTGATATTTTCAGGTTTGTGCCTCAGTTTCTTTCAAATTATGGCTAGTAGTATAGCTAGTGTGCTTGGAACTGTTCCTTGATATGGCTTAAACTTCATTAGAACATTGTGCATATGTTACATTTTTTGCATATTCCAAACTGCAGTACAACACTTGATAGATCTTTTTTTTTTTTTTGACATCCAAAATACTGTGTGCACTGAATTTAATGGCTTTTAAGTGGAACTACAGAAGCTTTTTTTTTTTTAATAGCAAGTGAGTACAGATGTGTTTAGGTTAGTTTTGTTTTTCCTTCCTTTAGAGTGGCGAAATATCCAATAGCACGTCCAAATATTAGCAAGCAAAGTACTGGTTGTTCTGGGCCTTTGGAATGAATAGAGCTTTCTCATCTCTTCGGGAGTTTTCATTTCATTAGCAGCAACAACCTCTGCTCTATATGAACCTTCAATTATACTGTCTTTCTTCAGTGGAGTGGATAAGCTGATAAGAAGGTACATTTTCAATTCCTACCACTCACAATGTCAAATATACATGTCAGATAAAATAAATACTTAGTAAAGCTTCAAAAACCAAACACAAGAAATAAATTAAACCACCAAGTAACAAAACAGAGGGAACATCAAGGTAGAACAATTGCCATCTATCAGGAACCTCCAGTGAAGGGTGCCAAATGCAAATCTAGTGCCTGGGGCCGGATCTTTAATGTATATGGGGACAAAAGGCAGAGCCTTGGATCAAATTAGAGGTGGCATATGGTCATTGAGCTTCTATACAAAACACAGCTCATTGAAAAACTGCCCAATAAATGAAAAGATGATTGGAAAATCTCCAACTTTCAGCCTACAGAAGCTGGCAGGAGGCTTTCTGTCCACCCAGAACCAGTACTTGTGGGGGAGAATTGGGATGAGGATTCAAAATCACAGAACTATATCATGAGGGGAGGTCGAGTCCAAATTCACATTCCTCACAAGATGTGGGAACCCAATCAAAAAAAGATAATTAATGTTTATTTAATATTAAAATGCTAATTATGACAAAATAATACTGTTAAAAAGATATCACTCTGGTCCCATTAGAAGAAAACAATCTAAGACTCAAGGAATCTCACTCTCCCCCACTGATAGACATACATAAACCCAGCTGAAAAAAAAGCCCCCAATAAAAAATTATATACCACCTGAGGAAATACAACTTGCTTACTCAGCTGGATATTTCATTTTTTGAATGTTCACCATTTTGCTTTTCATAATCAAAACATCTCAAAGATTTTAAGTAATGGTGGACAAATTTAAATGTCTACTTTGCTGAATAGATTTACAAGACAAAATTTACACAATGCATCCCTGTGAAACTACAACTGCTAAAATTTGCTTGATAATAAGTTAAAGGCATCATTAATTTAATTAATTATGTCTGACCTCATTCCCAAAGCAGATATGTGATAAACATGATCCCTAGAGTATTGTTTTTATCTTTTATCAAAAATTTTAAAGAACTTAAAAGGATTTTTACAATGAACACATGACTATATTTAAAATGCTATAATTATTACCAAATAAAACATAGTTTGAAATTGATCTTTTCTATTGAAATGATCACATTAAGAATATATGTATTTAGGCTCTCTGCTCCTCCCCATTGGACCAACAGCTTCATCTTCTGGTGTAGTGCCAGTCACGGTCCCCAAGACACAATGGATAAGGTGGGAGTAAACGAATTTGACAGTATTGGGTGCCTGGTCACCAGGGCTACTTTTAACTCTGGCAAAGTGGATATTGTTGCCATCAGTGATCCCTTTATTGACCTCAACGACATGGTCTACGTGTTTCAGTATGATTCCATTCATGGCAAATTCAATGGCACAGTCAAGGCTGAGAATTCAGCACCAGCTGAGTATGTTATGGAGTCCACTAGGGTCTTCACCAACATGTAGAAGGCTGGGGTTCATGTGAAAGGTGAAGCCAAGAGGGTCATAATCTCTGCTCCTTCTGCTGATGCCACATTTGTGATGGGCGTGAACCATGATAAATATGACAACTCCCTCAAGATTGTCAGCAGTGCCTCCTGAACCACCAAGTGCTTGGTCCCTCTGGCCAAGGTCATCCATGACAACTTTGGCATTGTGGAGGGTCTCATGACCACAGTCTATGCCATCACTGCCACCCAGAAGACCATGGACAGCCCCTCTGGGAAGCTATGACATAATGGCCAAGGGGCTTCCCAGAACATCATGCCTTCTTCTACTGGCACTGCCAAGTCTGTATGGGAAGCTCATTGGCATGGCCTTCCGTGTCCCTAGCCCCAATATGTCAGTTGTGGATCTGACCCACCTCTTGGAGAAAGCTACCAAATACAATGACTGCCTGCTTCACTACATTCTTGATGTCATTGTATTTGGTAGCTTTCTCCAGGAGGTGGGTCGGATCCACAACTGACATATTGGGGCTAGGGACACAGAAGGCCATGCCAATGAGCTTCCCATTCAGCCTCGGCAGTGCCAGTAGAAGCAGGCATCAGAGGGCCCCCCATGGACATCCTAGGCTCCACTGAGGACGAGGTTGTCTCCTGTGACTTTAACAATGATATCCACTCTTCCACTGTTGCTGCTGGGGCTGGCATTACCCTCAATGACCACTTTGTCAAGCTCATTTTCTAATAAGACAATGAATCTGGCTATAGCAACCAAGTGGTGGACATTATGGTCCACATGGCCTCCAAGGAGTAAGAGCCCCTGGACGACTAGCCCTAGTAAGAGCAAGAGGAAGAGAGAGTCCTTCAGTTGCTGGGGGAGTCCTCGCCTCAACTCATCCCCCAACACACTGAGAATCTCCCAACCTCTATACGGTTTCCATCCCAGACTCCCTGAAGAAGGGGAGGAGTTTGGGGAGTCTTATCTTTTCATGTACCATCAATAAAGTATACCATAACCCCCCCAAAGGAATATATGTATTTAGATTCCACATATAAATAAATTTCGCTTAGTATAACACTCTCCAAATTCATCCATGGATGGCAGGATTTCCTCTTTTTTAAAGCTGAATAATATTCAGCTTATATATATGTATTAAAGTTGAATATACATTATAATCATATATATATAAAATCACATTTTCCTTATCTGTCAATGGATACTTAGGTTATTTCCATAACTTGGCTATTGTGAATAGTGCTGCAATTAACATGGGAGTGGAACTATGTCTTTGATATAATGATTTTGTTTCCCTTGGATATATACTCAAAAGTGGGAGTTCTTGATTATATGGTAGTTCTATTTTTAATTTCTTGAGGAACCTCCATACTGTTTTCCATAATGGCTGTGCCAGTTTACAATCCCACCAACAGTGTACAAGGGTTTGCTTTTGTCAATATCCTCACCAGCGTTTATCTCTTATCTTTACAAAAATAGACTTCTTGGGGCACCTGGGTGGTGCAGTCAGTTAAGCATCTGACTCTTGGTTTTGGCTCAGGTCATGATCTTGGGGTGGTGGGATCCTGTTGGGCTCCACACTCAGAGAGGAGTCTGCTTGAGACTCTCTCCCCTTCTCCTTCTGCCCCTCCCATCTCAACTAAATAAATACATCTTTTAATAATAGACTTCTTAACAGCTGTGAATTGGCATCTCATTGTGTTTTGATTTGCACTACCCTGATGATTATTGATGTGGAGCACCTTTTCATGTACCTATTGGGCATTGGTATGTTTTTGGAAAATTACCTGGTTAGGCCTTTTGCCATTTGGGGGGGTTGTTTTTGTTTTTTGCAGTTGAGTTGTATGAGTCCCTATGTCTGTATTTATTCCAGCAATGCTACTACTGATCCATGTATTTGTGGAATCCTATTTTATAATAGACTTCAGAAAATGTATTACCTTACTTTAGAAAATCCATTATATAATAACAGGTCAAAGGCCAATATTTCCTGTCCAATGCCTTCCCAATTTATTCAGCTTAGGGTTTTTGTTGTTGTTGTTGTTTGTTTCCCTTCCATATCTGCTTAGCCATTATTTGTGCCTATTTTAGAGATATTATTTTGATTAAAGCTGCTTGATTCTATGTATCAGGAAGATAAAATATTTGCTATGCTTTAAATTAGGAATCTCCTCCAAATCCATCATAAATCTGACTTAGTTTCATTTGTATGTTTCCAGCCTACTCAAGGGCAATATGTGAAGCAAGTCAATATCATGCGTGTAATTGACTGATTGCTGTTAATTTGAAATATGTGAATTTGAGAACTGCCTTTATACATATTCATTAACATGCCATCCTTCACTCGAAATGATCAAGCTCTTGGCACATCACTAATAAGATATTTGTTTTGTGTTGTTTTTTAGTGGTCATGATGAATTTGGGCTGATCCATTCCACACGCCGCTGTTTTTTCCTGTGACTAATAGACTATATCTGGCATGGCAGGCTTATAGATATTATCTTCTGCCTTAAAGGAGGACCAAAATATGGTGATATGATTACTACGTTGGCTTTATTTACTAGAGCCAAAGAATCATAAATGTATTATAAAACTATTACCCAGTCAAAAGTTAGAATTCTAGAATTTCCTGGTCAAAAGTTGGGTAACTTTTTAACCAAGACAAAAATAAAATTCACAGAAACTTTATTGGCATTCTATATACTATCAGTATTACAGGAAGTAACTTGTAATTAATGACATCAAATTAAAATGACAATAAAATAAGGGCTCATGTGGAAAAATAACTGTGTCAAAATGTAACATTGTTTGCAGTGGTTATGAAGCTGTTGTTTCTCATCTTCAACACTCTTGTCTCTCCCTCTTTCACACTCTTTTTTATGTAAGCTGGGGCTTCAGTTCTCCCTTATCAAGAGAGACATACAAGGAAGAAAGTATGGTAGGAAAAGAGGAGAAAGCGCTTTCTCTTGTCCTTTTGCTTCTTGGCTCTCCTAGCCCAAGAATGTCTCTTTACCCCTGCAGCTGTTCCTTCCAGTCCCCTGCTTCCCTGGGTGCTCCAAAACCAAGTGCAGTCAACTCTCACCACCAAGTAGAGCCAAGTAGGACCTACTTCCCAAAGGACTAGATACTGAGCTGTGTCTGGGAGGCTCTCCTCCTCTATGATTCTGGATTCTAACTTCCCCTTTGTTTCTCCTTCCAGATGGGTAGCATCTCCTTCCTGCAGTTATTGCTACTTTGTTATTTCAATATTTATTATCACTTTTTCAATTTTCCAAACATCTCTTTACCCAAACTTTTATCATAGCAAGTTCTGTCTGTTAAAAGAGTTAATAATGAGAGTCTATTTTCCTGAAACTTCTGGTAGACTATCGTAAGAGAAAGTTAATTTTCCTGGATATTAGCTAATTTTAACTAAAAAAAAAAAAAAGAGTGAAAGTTTTCAATCCATAGTGTAACTTTGAAATATCAATCAACAGTTAACTGTTGTCTGTTTATACCAATTACTTTCTTCTTTCATTACAAGATTAAATATATATATAAAGTGTGAGAACTTAAATGATTATGGTAAGTTCTGACACTGTTTTTGTTTTTGATCTGATCTGTGACCTTTGGGGAAATTATCTCCCCTCACCCCCAAATACACAATAAGCTACATCACAGAAGCACATTTCCCCTAATTTCAGAAGTAGACTAGTTAGATTCCCTTTTCCACAAAGGTTAATCACAAGTGCAGACACACATAATTTGGGTTGAATCACCCAAAAGCAATGTCTAAGAGAGATGATGAAATGCATTTCAGCATTTAATATCCATGGTTTCTATCCATGGGCCTGATTCTTTCCTTCTTCCTTTTGTCCTGGGAGCTACCAAATACTTTTCGTTTGTTTTAGTAAATATGTTTGATTTCTTACTATATACAACAATTTTGCTTAGATATTGCCTTATAGATGTCTGCTTTCCCATAAACATTTCTCAGCTAACTTCTTTGATTAACTAGACAAAGATTTCTTTTTCTCAATTTTTTAAAACATGCAATTAGAGAATCATATCTGCTGTAATATTTTTATGCATTCACATAATATTTTATGAACTATTTTTAATATAAACTTTAAGAATAGAATTGGCACTCTATAATTGCCAAAGTGTAGTGTTAATTCTATTTAGGAAGTTGGCCTAGATAATATTTTTGAAGCTTATTTATTCAATAATAACAAAATACATTATATGGAGATAAAATTTATTTATTTTTTAAAGCATTTTCTTTGTAAGTAATCTCTACACCCAATATGGGGCTTGAACATACAACGCCGAGATTAAGAGGGGCATACTCTAAAGACTGAGCCAGCCAGGCATTCCCTGGAACCAAAATTTAAATAATGACTTAAGTTCTCCTACATTATCAACACTCACAGAATTTACTGGTGTCCCATTAATTTTATTAGTTAACACCTTTATTTAGCAAATATTTATTGGGTTTGTCCCATATGCTAGGCCCTGTGACATGTATTAGGGGATGAAGAGTAAAAAAGAATTCTGTTATTAAGGAGATGCCATTTTAGTGGGAGAGATGAACAACTACAGAAATATGATACAACATAATAAAATGTATTATAACAGTCGGTACAGGATGCTATAGAGACATAGATGAGTGGCATCCAGTATGCCTAGGAATAAAGAAAAAGCTTATAAGAAAATGTGATAAAAGAATAAGAGGGGTGCCTGAGTGGCAGAGTCAGTTAAACATCTGACTCTTGGTTTCAGCTCAGGTCATGATTTTCCAGGTCACGAGATGGAGCCCTGCATTGGGCTCCAAGCTCAGTAGAGAGTCTGCTTGTCCCTCTCCTTCTGCTCCGCCTTACCCACTCCCCGCTCACACACGCGCACTCTCTCTCTCAGCTCTTTTAAATAAATACATAAAATCTTAAAAAAAAATTAAAAAGAAGAAAGGAAAATTAACCCAAAGAAAAAACAAAATTTCTCAAATTTTGCTTTTTGAGGGCACCTGTGTGGCTCAGTTGGTTAAACAACTGCCTTCGGTTCAGGTCCTGATCCCAGGGTCCTGGGCTAGAGCCCCCCATCAAGCTCCCTGCTCAGTGGGGAGTCTGCTTCTTCCTTTCCCTCTGCCCCTTCCCCCTGCTCATGCTCTTTCTCTCTCTCTCTTGCCCACTCTCATAAATAAATAAATATAAATAAATAAATAAATAAATATATACACACATATATATATAATTTGCTTTTTTAGAACAAAGGATTTATGAGAGGAAATACATGAGATTGGGTAATAGCCAGAATCCATTGATCCTTGTATGCCATGCTAAACTTAATTTTTTGCTTGATATCATTTTGAAGAATGAAACTATGATTGCATTAATCAAAAACCACCTACTATTTATTTCCCATTGTGGAACAAGGTAAATGACTTATAATAACCCCTCCTTTGATTAAAAAGTATTCAACAATAAGTAATTAGCAGTAATTTACACATTGTAAATGCAGTACTAAATAACCTTTGCCCTAAAATGTCACTAAGGTTGTGATCCTTTAATATAAATTTATTTGACAACCAGTAGTAATTTTGTACATATGGAAATCAACTGATAACTAATTGGGGGTATATATCATTAGAAAGATGAATAATGATTTATATTTTAGATGCTACAAGATGTGCTGGGTAGTCACAACTCAGTTATGTAGAGTATGGATATTTATCTCATTTTATTATAGTAATTGCTACCAACATTTAAGTCTTAAAAGCATTGAGCAGTAGGTAACTTGCCAATAATATCTTGCAATAAGAATATCCCAGTTTAACCCAATAATCATTGAAACACTTCTAGTTTAAAACCTACTATGAAAGGCTGAAGTTTGTAATGGTTTTTGTTCTCAGTTGAAAGTTGCTTCCACAGGGATCCATGCCCTTTTTACTAAACATTCTGAGTGGGGATAGAGGCTACCCTCTAACCCAGTAGATCATTCTGATTATCATTTACTATGTTTAACCTTTAGTAATAAACACTATTTTTTTTTTAGTGAATTTTAAGTGTCAATTCTAAGTGCACTCTTTCTCTCTCATTTCTTTCTCTCATCTCTATCTCTAGTTGTCTATCTTTATCTCTTGTTTATTTCCTTTGCCAGACAAGTGTTGACTTCACCCAATGTTAGTTTTTAGCAATAGAGACAGAAGGATTCTATATTTTCATCAATAAGGAATGAGAACTTGCTTATTTCTACCAAATCCTGGAGAAAATTTTTCTCTGGTCTCTTATTGGTCCAAATAGTTTGAGGCCTATCAAACTGGTAACCAGTCACTGGTAAAGATGATGAATTTAGGCTAATCATGTAAGGGGGGAATGAATAGTGGGTATCAATCACAAAATCCATTATAAACAAATCACATTTTATTTAAATGAAGTTCACATGCTCAGAGTTAGACTAATCATAACTCTTGGCTTATGGCACACTCTCATTATTAGTCCATGAATCACCTATTTATGATGTATATGGGATGGATAGATAAATAGAGATAGAGATGGAGAGAAAGAAAAGGGAAGAGGGGAGAGAATATTTTTATTCTGAAAATTTAAAAAAAAGTTTTATGAATTCAGAATAATTTAGAACTGAGAAGTTTAAGCTCTAGCTTTGGGACCTAGGGCAAGATACTTACAAACTAATAATAGAAGCTAATTCAAGGAGTTCTTATGAGAATTGAATGAGATAATTCACTTAAAACCATAATCCATTATCTCACCACCCAGACTTAATCATGGTATATTATTTGTGGTCGTCTGTTTTCTCTGCTCCGAAACATACATAGTGAAAACTAAGTTTCCTTTTGGTGTGCTAGATCTCAGAGCACGTTCTCAGAAAAGGTGAAAAACTGTAATTAGCGATTTGGGCATATGCGAAAACCCAATGTCCGTCTCAGTTCTTGGCTAAAATAGCTTCCCCAGATCTGTTTTCTTTTGTTGTACACCATTGCCCTCTACCTTTCTCTTTTGCATTTGTCTTTCCACCCTTCCTGTTTTTCTCCTGTTTCAGTCCTCAGCAACTCTCTAATTATCCAAGGCCCCACTCATCCAGAGTACTCTACTCACAATGAAAATGCCCTAATCTTATTACATTATTCCTTGACTCTATTCCTACTAGCCTTGTAGAGACAGAGAATGAAAATGAATGTGTGTGTATTGAAGCACAGAGCTACATTTCCAAATGTTGGTTAAGGCCCAATTGAAAAGGTACCTTCAAACATCATTGGTGATGGAGTTAACTGATTGGAACTTGCATAAAGCTATTTGCTAATATGCATCAAAAATCTTAATTAAGTAGTTCAATTAATATTTAAAAAACACCTATTGTCAACCAAGAAATGCCCTAGATATGGTGAAATAGATAAAAACAAAAGTGACAAAACCCTGGCTTTTCCAAGTGACATTGCATTGTGGGTGAAAAACAAACAAACAAACAAAAAAACCAATGATTTAAAAACCTAATAGTCTGGATGGTAATAAGAGCTATAAAGAAAAACAAAACAGGGCAAAGCAAAATTGAATATTAGGATAGAGAGTGCCTTGTTGCAAATGGTGTTTACTGAGGGCATCTCAGATGAGTATCACATGAGCAGAGACCTGAAAGAAGGGAGGGGATGGGCCATATTGCTATATGGGGGAAGAGCAATCCAGATAGATGGAATAGTGTTTAAAAAGCACTTAGGGAGGGAGCATGCTGACATGTTTGAAGTAAAACAAGGAGACTGATATAGGTGGCAGTGAGTGGGTTGGGAGAAAGAGGAAGATGGAGTACAGCTTTAGAAGACATGATAAGGACTTTTATTCAATGAAACAAATAAATTTTAACCATATCCTTCTGGTTGCCATGTGGATAATGCAAGAGGGGAAGGGTATAATACACGTAAGACATGATGCAGGTCTAAAATACGGTTGCAATAGCACAAATTTGAAGAATTAGCTGTGTTTTGGACACATTTCACAGAAATACGATATGCCACTACAATGAATGTATATTTTCAGGGAATATGAGAATCCTAAAATGATTCACGTTTTTTATTTTGCTCAGCAACTAGAAGAACAGAGGTGCCACTGATCAAAATGACAATAAAATTTGGAGGACAATTTTTGTTAAGAGGATTTTTTTGCTCTTTTGCACATTTTAAGTTTTAAATACTTTTTATGTTTGGAGACATTCTTTAGTTGGACCTATAACTTCAGAGTTTAGGAGAGATGCCTGGATTAGAGCTTCACAGTTGAGAGTCTTCCATGTATAGTATTTAAAACTATAAGGAGGATGAAATTACCTAGGGAATAAATCTAGAGAGAGTCTGAAAACTATTCATGATCTTTGAATCAGAAATTCTACTTTTGAGGAATTATCCTAATGTTATAATCACACAAGCAAACTCTGCTTCCTCTGTGATGATATCATCACGAGATGTCTATTTTACTAAAAGAGTAAGAAAAAAAAATTTTTTTTTTTTTTTAAGATTTTATTTATTTATTTGAGACAGAGAGAATGAGAGACAGCATGAGAGGGAAGAGGGTCAGAGGGAGAAGCAGACTCCCTGCCGAGCAGGGAGCCCGATGCGGGACTCGATCCCGGGACTCCAGGATCATGACCTGAGCCGAAGGCAGTCGCTTAACCAACTGAGCCACCCAGGCGCCCAAGAGTAAGAAAAATTTTAAACAGTTTTTTATGAATTGATTTTTGTAAAGCTATAAAATTAAATTAAAAACCTTGTTTACAAATAGTACTTAATGACACTCACACATGCAGTTGTATTAGAGATGCATTTACTATTCTCATATTTCTAAGAAGAAATTGGTAAAATATCACACAGAATTATTAAGTTTTAAACATTATGTTTTTAAAATAGTTTATGTTCTTTTACATTAGTATTAAGCTGATTCATGATACAGATATCCCCAAAGCTGCTCTCAGAAGGACTTAAATTTTTATCTCTTATGTATCTCTTTTTTTGCTGAAATACTAATACCTCAGTCCATGGGAGAACCAGATATTTTCATTGTATAAACCTCTGGGTTTTAAATAATGCTAAGTTATCTTGAAACCAAGGCACCTTCAATATTCATAGGGGTGGGCAAATTTTCAAACACCTCAGTCTATTTTTTTGAGATACCATGAGGGAAGAGTAGGCTCATGTGAGGAAGAGTCTATTGATAACATATAATCTGAATGTAAAAGTGAAGCATATTATGTATCTGATCTGTTACTTGTGAAAATTTTAAAAAGCTAAGCATAAAAATCATCATAGAAGGGGCACAGTAAGCTTGGAGAATAGTATTGGATATTTGGTAACTCTTAATGTTACACATATTAATGTAGATTTGATTTTCTCTATTTCTAGTTAATGGGCCAAATTATGATCTCAGATGTAAGTTAGACATTTTTTTTTCTATGATGAAACTAAGGAAAATGGTGACTTGAGGTGATTTCTACACATGAAATGATCTAACACACATACCATATTAATTTTAAAAGAAGTTATCACTTGTGTCAATAAGCACCTTACTTTGATACTGAACTTCTCTTAGAAAGCTCAGGGTGTTTTCTATGATATAAATTAACTTATGAGAGCAATAATAAATGATTTTTGTGGATAAAAAAGTGAAGCTCAGATGGATTAACTAACTAATGCTTTATTATCCAGACCTACACATTTGTTCCACACCTTTTTTCTCCCTCACACACAAATTTGGAGGCTTAAGATCAGGAGTCACTTTGAGACTCAAATTCCATATTTTATAATTTAGAAGAGTGAGACATTTAAAAAGTTAACAGTTAATTTCTTATTACCTTAAAATAAATGTTGAAGAAAATCCTACTCTACCCACGTTCAAATGCTTTCTATAATCTGACAGTTTGGAAAAATGCTTTATAAAATTTTTTTTAAAATATGCTACACTCTTTGATAACTTTGTCATTTTCCAAATGTGTTTAGCCTTGCGCTCATATTCTAAAGAAGCTGTCGCACAAAGATATCCTTTGTATAAATCTAAATAATGAACAAAGAGTCATATGGGCAACTTCATAAAACTTTCTTGTTAAAGTTGCAAGATTTCTCCACATAATCCCCTTAAATTAGCCCAACTGATTATTCGGCTATTTTCAAATAAGTTATTCTGCAGTTAAGAGAAAAATATTTTTTAAGTATTCACATTAATGAAACAACTGATAATACATAGTAATGTTGTAAATAGTGGAAATCTATAAGCATGATCAATGTTTCTTTAGTGAGTATTTTTATTTTTTCTGCTAATAGTTTACCAGAAAAATAACAAAGTTGATTGATTTAATTTGTAGTTACTTACCTCTTCTGTAACACTTGTGCTAACATATATCAACATGCTCACAAGACCAGTAAATAAAAGAACTATAGTAAGACTCTAGAATATAACAACTTCTGTCTTATAACAACCAGACAGGATAAAGAACTGAGCAGGTAAATGGACAACAGAGCAAACCATCTTCATAGACCTTGTGTTCACCACATCAATTCCCTCCATACTCTGATCCATTGAACTTAAAATTAGCAAGTGGAGTATTGAAGAAACTTCCCAGGAAAACGTTGGTATAAAAACATCAAATTGTATACTTTAATTAGACTATAATTTTTCTTTGAGGGGGAATACTGTCATCTTTGCCAAAGAAGGAAGCATTTTTATGCCAAAGTTAATATGACAGTCCTGAAATTTGAACTTATCCATTTAGTGGAAAGCTTGCAGGAAGTGACAGACTTAAACATCTTGCTGCTTAACATTGGTATGTCTATAATATTTGGGCAAAATTCTCATTATTTCTTTTATGAATTTGAAAAAGCGCTTATTTATTTTTATGTTTTGGAAGTTGAAATGTGTTCCTGAATGTGAGAAATCCCTTTTACTTCACCATATGCCATCTTGTCTTTTTGACACTCCAAGCCTGGAAATATCTCAAATGTGCAGACTTCTTATTTCCAAATTATCTACTGCCAAGAAGGGAAGTGGGTATCTGAAACTCAGCCACAGACCTTGGCAAATTTCAAATTCAGAATAAAACTTTACTTTAAAATTGTGCTCAAAAGTTGAAAGGGATTTTTTATGTCTAATTTGTGTTCTATTCCTATTGCAGGATTGAGTAAAAATTATTATATCCTAGTTTAAAAGGCTTCTTTTTCTTCCTTGGGCAGTTTTGAAGGATTAAGAAGTGGATTAAAGTTCTATTCTTTTGCATTTAAATTTGACAGTGTAAAGAGTGACAAATTCCTGCTAAGTAGAAATATTGCTGAAGAAAGTACATCATTTGGGATTATTAACTGTGGATATCACTAGATTTTTAAAGGTATCTGAGCAAATGTCTAGTCTATGGAGATTGGCTTGTCCAGCAGTACAATGAAATATCTGTGTTTTTGTTTGGTGTGCCTCTAAACTGAAAAGTAAATGGTGATTTTGTCATGTCATTTATTAAATTTTTGGTGTTGCTGAAAAAGTGCTCTAATTAAAACCCAAAGAAATTCAGTCACTTCAAGTATTTCTCTACTAGCAGATGTAGTTTTGATAAATAATATTGTACCGCAGAATCAGGGAGTTTATTATAGTTGAATGGAAGCAATGAGATATTTAGATTGCATATAGGAAAAAATAGCTCCATTAATTAGAAAGATAGTTTAATTATTATTTATTATGAATTTTTTAACTTAAAAAATTAAAAAATTTTAAAAACCCTTTGAATTCTAGAAATGACAGACCATGATAATCTAAATCCTTCTAGATATAATAACATAAAACATGGAGCTGAGCTTACTGAAAAGAAAGAGAAATCTTCATGTGTCAAAAAATGGAGTGAGAATTCGTAGTTGTTTGGGGTGTGAGAGGGTGTTTGTCTCAGCAGTTTGGGGATTGGAAAGAAGAAATTCCCACAGGGACACAAGGAGTGATGCCTTTTTACACAATGATGTGGCAGCTGAAATTGAGACTTCTTCACCCTGAAAGGATTATTATTTCAGTAGAAATACAGAAAAGGCAAAGTGTGTATTTAAGCACCAAACAATAATAAGTATTCATGTATGTCTCTGCCTAATTACCAGGAAGGGAAGGAGGGAGAGAGGTTTTCTTGGGAATTCATTTTATCTCATAACATCAGAGTTTAGAATTTCTGTTGCCTAAGTTTAGGGAAATGCCTAAACTAAAAGTTATCCTCCCTCCAAAAAAAAAAAAAAAATCTTAGGACCAATATTATAACTGCAATTCTTGGCAAAAAAACAAGCATGAAACTGCACTGGAAACACACTCATTCAAAATATCATGGATGAGATTAAATTAAACATAGCAATAATAAATGTAAATGGAGAAACAACTTGCCAAATAAAAGACAATAATTATGAGACGGATAGCAAAACAAAATCTGTAAATACCCTGTCATAAAGAAGGTACAGATACCATTATGTAATAATAGGATATAAAAATATATAAAGAGCTAGTGTGCTTATAATTTAGCCTATACAATAAACTTTGAGTGAGAATATATTAGGAATAAAAATGATTTATCTTTTAATAAAAGGAAAAATAAACCAGATGACATAAATATTCAGAATATTTATATACCAAAGAGCATAATCTCAAAATATTTAAGTACAATTCAGTCCCAATTAAAGGATATCAGGTTTTTTTATTTAATGAAATGCTCAATAAGCATCAAGAGAATTTTGAAAAAATAAAAAAATAGAGGAGTTTGTACTACTGGATACCAAGGCACACGAAAATTGTGTAAAAATTAAGACAGTGAGGAACTGAGTCAGGATCAGAAGGGAACAAAATAAGATCAAGAAACAAATTCCAGTATATAGAAGTATTTAATTCATGAGAGAAATGGCATTTCAAATTAGTGAGAAAAGGACAATCCAATTTAAAAATGGCTTTGGGATAGGGGCACGTGGGTGGCTGTCAGGCTTCTAACTCTTGATTTTGGCTCAGGGTCATGAGATCAAGCCCTGTCTTGGGCCCCATGTTGGGATCCATGCTAGGCACAGAGCCTGCTTAAGATTCTCTCTCTCCCTTTCCCTCTGCCCTTCTCCTTCTCGCTGTTTTGCTCTCTCTTAAAAAGAAAAAAAAAAAAAAAGCATTGGGATAATTTGGAAATGTATTGTTAAAATTGATCCCTTAATCACACCATTTATTTAGAATATCCCAAATATGTTATTTATATATATCTAAAAGGGAGATAACCTAGATAAGTATTAGAAAAAAAAATAAGAATTCCTTTATTATGTTAAAAAGGGAAAGGTCTCCTAAGCATAAAAGAAAAGCCATAAAAGCTTATATACAAATTAAAATAGAAAAAAAATTGAGAAAGGGGAAGATGGTGGAATGAGAGGATCCTGAGCTTACTTCTTCCCAGGGACACACTGGGGCAACAACTACATCGATTAGAACTAACTCTGAAAATGACCGGAAAACTGGCAGATCTTTCACAACTAGTCCTAGAGAAAAGATGCATTGAAAAAAGGTAGGACAGGTAGAGACATGGTCGGGAGCCAAACTCCCAGTGTAATTAACTACAAACTGAAGGACAACACAAGCATGGAGGAGCAAAGGAATTAAGCCCACACTGGGCACCCCCAGCCTTGGGGACCTTCACTGAGATGAATCCCCATGACATCTGGTTTGGAAAATCACCAGGGCTTAACTCTGGGAGTTTTAAAAATCAGTAGGCTGAACTCCAGGAGAGCTGGAGGGTGATAGATAACTGAATCCCACCCTTAAAAAGCCAGCATGCCAAATAAATTGGTCTGAGACACAGCACAAAAGCAGCAATTTGAAAGCACCTGGGGTATACCTTGAGGAGGTTTATTGACTAATCTTAGAACATGTGCTGGAGGGTCAGGAATCTGTAGGAGCTCTCTCCAGGAACACAAGTGCTGACAGTCACCATTTTCTTGCCCCTTCTCAACCTTGGTAGCTGGATGGTTGTAAAAGCCAGTTCTAAGACTCTCCATCTACCTTGCAAGTACCACCCTGGTGTTTCTGGGCAGACCCACCCTACCCAACCTGCATACCTCAGTAGGAATCTCTCACAAGCAGCTCCTAACCCCACCACATTTGACAGGCAGCGTGGCCATTACTGTAACCACTCCAAAGTGACTCCTGCCCTGGGGAGTGGGGAAGATAACCTCACACACCAGCACACCCACAGTTCCTGCAGCCAGGCTTATTTGTTGGCTGCATAGGCAGCAAACACTGTCATTCAGTGTACCTGCAGCTGTGGCAGAGGCTAATTACAGGCAGCTAGCCTGAATGCCAGTTCCACCCACCAAGGGAACAACAGCAGCTGCAGCCTGGCCTCTCAATAGCATGGGGAGCAAACCATGACCAGTGTGCCAACAGTAGGTAAAGCAGGTCATTGCAGCTAGCTGGACTAAAGCCCTGCCTCACCCACCAGTGTGACCACAGCAAATGTGGCTAGCCATAATAGAAGGGTAGATGCAAACTGACATAGAAGACATACCTGGAGAACCTGATTCTGGTAACCAGGAGGGATTGCACTATTAGGCACCACAGGACCTCTTCAACCCAAGGCCACTACTTTTAAGACCAGGATATATAGCTTACATATCTAACACATAGAAACAAACACAGAGTTGGACAAAATGAGCAGATAGAGGAATGTATCCCAAATGAAAGAATAAGACAAAACCATGGAAAAAGAGCTAAATGAAATGAAGATAAGCATATGTCTGATAAAGAGTTCAAAGTAATGGTCATAAAGATACTCACTGCACTTGAGAGAGAGTGAATGAACTCATTGGGAACTTCAACAAAAAGATAGAAAAATATATATGTAAAAAAGAACCAGTCAGAGCTGAAGAATACAATAACTGAAGCATACTAGAGGGAATCAATAGCAGATTAGAGGATGAAGAACAGATCAGTGATCTGGAAGACAGGGTAATGGAAAGGAACCAAGCTGAACAGCAAACATAAGAAAAAAAGAAATGAGAATAGTTTAAGGGAATTCTGCAATATCATCAAGCTTAATAACATTCACAGTATAGAGATTCCAGAAAAGCTTTGGTGGAGTGGTTGGCGGAGAGGGGTAGAGAGAAAACATACTTGAAAAATAAAAGGTGAAAACTTCCCTAATCTGAGGAAAGAAACAGGCATCCAGGTCTAGGAAGAGAGAGCCACTAAGAAGATGAACTTAAGGAGGTCTGCATCAAGACATATAATTAAAATGATAAACAATAATGAAAAAGGAATAATCTTAAAAACAGCAAGAAAAGCAGCAGAAAAGAAAATACAAGTGAAACCCCATAAGACTATCAGCTGATTTTTCAGCAGAAACTTTGCAGGCAGAAGAGAGTGACATGATACATTCATAGTGCTTAAAAGAAAAAAACCTACAACCAAGAACACTCTACCTGGCAAGGTTATCATTCAGAATTGAAGGAGAGATAGAGTTTCCCAGACAAAAGTTGAAGGAGTTCATCACTAATGTTAATGGGAATTCTTTAAGTAGAAAAAAAAGGCCATAACTAGAAGTAAGAAAATTATGAAAAACAAATTTCATTAGTAAAAGCAAACATATAGTAAAGGTAGTAGATTAATCATGTATAAAGCCAGTATGGAAGTTAAACACAAAAGTAGTAAAATCTATTATATCTACAGAAATTAGTCAAAGGATCCACAAAATAATAAGATGAAGGAAAACTTCCAAATTTATTCTACAAGGCTAGCATTACCCTGATACCCAAAATGGATAAAGACACTACAAAAAAAATAAAACTATGGACCAACATCCCTGATGAACATAGATGCAAAAATCCTCAACAAAATATTAGCAAACTAAGTTTAACAATATAATGAAAACTTCATTTACCACAATCAAGTGGGATTTATTCCAAGGATACAAGAGTGGTTCAGTATTCACAAATCAATCAGTGTGATACATCACATCAAGAAGAGGAAAATAAAAACTATATGGCCATGCAAAAAAGGCAATTGACAAAATATAACATCCATTCATGATTAAAAACTCTCAACAAAGTGGTCTTAGATGGAACATGCTTCAACATAATAAAGGCCATATATACAAACCTACAGCCTAAGATTAGGAACAAGACAAAAATGCCCTCTCACCACTTTTATTCAACATACTACTGGAAGTCCTAGCCACAGCAATCAGACAAGAAAAAGAAATAAAGACCTCAAAATTGATAAGGAAGAAGTAAAACTGCCATTATTTGCCAATGATATGATACTGTATATAGAAAACCCTAAAGATTATACCACAAAACTATTAGAACTAATAAATAAGTTCAATAGAGTTACAGGATACAAAATTAATACACAGAAATCTGTTGCATTTTTCTACACTAATAATGAAGTACCAGGAAGAGAAATTAAGAAAACAAGCCCACTTTCAATTCAAAAAGAATAAAATGCCTAGGAATAAATTTAGTTTAAAGTTATTTAAAATTTAAATAAATTTCACTGAGGAGGTGAAAGACCTGTACTCTGAAAAGTATAGGATATGACTGAAAGAAATTGAAGACAACACAAAAGGAAAAATATTCCATGCTCATGGATGGGAAGAACTAGTATTGTTAAAATGTCCATACTACCCAAAGCAATCTACAGATTCAATGCAATTCCTATCAAAATACCAATAGCATTGTTCACAGAACTAGAACAAATAATCCTAAAATTTGTATGGAACCACAAAAGACCTCCAATAAATAAAACAAACTTGAGAAGGAAGTGCTAAACTGAAGGTATCACAATCCCAGATTTTAAAATACACTACAAAGCTGTAATAATCAAAACAGTACATTACTAGCACAAAAATAGGTATGTAGATTGATAGAACAGAATAGAGAGCCCAGAAACAAACCCACACTTACATGGTCGATTAATTTATAACAAAGGAGGCAAGAATATATGATGAGGGAAAAACAGTCTCTTTAATAAATGGTACTGGGAAAACTGGACAGCTACATGTAAAAGTGAAACTAGACCACTTTCTTACACCATACACAAATATATACTCAAAATATATTGAAGACCTATATGTGAAACCTGAAACCATAAAACTCCTAGAAGAAAACATTGGCAGTAATCTCTTTGATATTAACCTTAGCAACATTTATGGTTATGTCTCCTTAGGCAAGGGAAACAAAAGCAAAAATAAACTATTGGGACTACACCAAAATGAAAAGCTTTTGCACAGTGAAAGAAACCACCAATAAAATCAAAAGACAACCTACTCAATGTGAGAATATATTTGCAAATGATGTATCCAATAATGGGTTAATATCCAAAATATATAGATAATTTATACAACCCAACACGAACAAAACAAACATTTAAAAATCAGCAGAGGAGCTGAAAAAAAAGCATTATGACAAAGATAACATACAGATGTCCAACAAACACATGAAAAAATAGATGTTCAACATCACTAATCATCAGGGAAATGCAAATCAAAACCACAATGAGATTTACCTCATACCAGTCAGGATGGCTAATATCAAAAGACAAGAAATTTTTTAAAAAGACAAGAAATAACAAGTGTCAAGGACATGGAGAAAAAGGAACCCTGTGCACTGCTCATAGGAATGTAAATTTGTGTGAGCACTGTTGGGAATAGCATGGATCTTCTCAAAAAATAAATAAATAAAAATACCATACAATCCAGTAATTCCACTATTGAATACTTACCCAGAGAAACAAAATCACTGATTTGAAAAGACATCTATGTGTAACAGAAATTGTTAATTCCCTCTGAATGACACATATTCAAATATTGGCTTTTTCAAGAGGCACATGTGTTTTATTTAAGAATGTTTATTTATTTGATGGGAGAAATTCTTTTACAACATATACATATATCAAATCACCATGCTGTACACTTTAAATATCTTATAATTTTATTTGTCAATTACATCTCAGTAAAGCTGAAAAAGTAAAATAAACAATCAAATAAAAATTAAAAAAACTTTTATTTATGCATGGTAGGAACTAACTTCAGTTAACTTAGATAAATAAAAAGGAATATTTCTAAGAAAACAAGCCAGATTCAACTGACAGAAGTGCAACCTAGGCTCATCAAGGACAGGACCAAAAGCTGGAAAGATATCAAGCACAAAGTTACTTTTTTATTTCTATGTCCCTGTTTTTCCATATAAGCTGATTATAAATCAGCTTTTTCTATTCCTTAGTCCACACAGAAGAATATAGTTTCTGAATACACTTGTAATTTTAAACACCTACATAGATTAAATTCTGTTCCCAGATGACAGAATTGGTTTGATCCACTTGAAGCCAGATGTCTACTGTTGGTCCTTATAAAGACTCAGTGCATTGAAGCTTCGCCTCTGGAAATGGAAGGAGCCATTCCAAAGAATGAGGTATCATTGCTGCTATGAACATTGGGCTACATGTGCCCCTTCTTTTCACTACATCTGTAAAAACAATTATCATATGGTTTCACTCATATGTGGAACATAAGGAATAGAGGGGAGAACCCTATAGGGGAAGGGAAAGAAAACTGAAGGGGGAGAAATCAGAGAGGGAGATGAATCATGAAAGACTATGGACTCCTAGAAACAAACTGAGGGTTCAGAGGGGGAGGGGGGTGGCGGGAAGGGGTAGCCAGTGATGGGTATTGAGGAGGGCAGGTGTTGTGATGAGCACTGGGTATTATACACAACTAATGAATCATTGAACACTACATCAAAAACTAATGATGTATTATACAGTGGCTAACTGAACATAATTTTAAAAAAAGGAGGTATCATTATGATTTTAGATCAGTCTCAAAAATGCTTAAAAAAGTATTCCTATGTCAGTGCCTATAATAATCAGGAGGCTTAAGGAGGAAAGTAAAATTTTTCATTAGCCATCAAGAAATTGGGAAAAAAATATCATGTGAAGAGTTGGTCCAAATTGAAGAGATATTGAGAACAGGGTTGACAAGGTAAAAAGGCCATGCCATGTTTTACTCTTTTTACCAGAAAGTCTACACTGAAGTAAAGAATTTCAGTGAAGATGATAAAGTTGAAGTTTGGTTAGAGACTTGGCAAGGAAAAATAAGTGTAGAGAGAAAAGAGTCTATGATAATGCATCAAAAGAAATAAGGCTCTGATTATGCAATGAGTGAAGAAGGACAAGTCAAAGGACTGGAGGTTTTAATAAGATAAATGTACAATTGTTGAGAGTGTATGGAATTCAAAATCCTGGAAGGACAAGAGGTGACAGAGGGTTGACAGTGGAATTTAAGATTTTGAAGTGGAACATTTCCCATGGAATTTGGCAGGAATTTCTGAAATGCAGTAAAGTTGTAAAGTTCACAGGAATTGAGGAAGCCAGTGAACTTTGATGCCAAACCTTCAGTTATGCTTTTGTTTTGTTTTGTCGATTTGAACATTAAGTTTACCAACAATAGGACCTGTATGTCTGTGTTTTTAAATGACAGTAGAAGGGAACACTAATAGTAAAAAATCTGATTCTGGAACCCCATCCTTTAGACTTCAGCTTTCTGTAATCTTTCACTTATATCCTTTGACCAGATAAATATAATCAGGGTGGACAGCTGACAACTGAACAACTGAATCAATAGTTCTTCTAATAATAAATAATTTATGAAGCTATTTGAGGGGGAAAGATTTAGAACAGCATAAAGCGTTATTCAAGAACATCTCTAATAAACATTATCAATTTCTTTAAAATCTCTAAAAAACACTTAGTTTCCATCTCCACGTATAAACTCTGAAATCTTTAACATTCATACCAATTCATACATAGCATTTACTTTCACTATGGTCAAATCAAGGACATCGCTTTTAACTCTCATTTATAACTTTATTTTACACAAGTTAAAAATAGCCATAAGTTAAAAAAAAAAAAGACTTAGTTTCATAAAGTGAGCTCAGCTCTGTGCTTATCTATTAGTGAAAAGGGAACATGCTGAAGCTTTGCTATAAGTGGTCCTCTGGGGTCCATTCTGAGGTACTCTGTTGTACAGGAAAAAAGCAATAGGTTTTTCTGTGTTTCTAGTTATAACCTTTCCTAGGCAGACTCAAAAGATTTACCAAACTCTTTAAGAGCCAGTGTTTTAGTGATAGCTCTTGTATTGGAATATTCTGGTAAACTTTAATCAGCATTTAAATAGCCTCCAAATCACTGTGAAATAATCATGTGCTCTTCAGCAGTATACTTCTTTTTTTCAGTATGTGTAAACTGTCGCTTGCTCTAATGGATTTGTTTGTCAACTTCTTTTTTATCATAAGATAATTAAACCAGCCTCACTGATTGTGCCTTTTCCCCTTCATTTAGCATATGCCATCCTATTGCTGGTCATCCTGACAAAATATTTATTCTGCTTCTTTCTTCTTTCAAAAATATCCCATTTTACACAATAAAATTATATGGTCACCCTAGTTATTCATATATATTTATTCTCACTTTCTTACCCTATCAGGCTTTCTTTCCCCTTTACCCAACCTATTCTTACCCACTTTTGCCTGTTTTGTTATTCCTGCCACATATCAAAACACTCAAAACAACAGCAACAGCTGCTTAAAATATCAACTTTTTTTTTATTTTAAAAAATAATCCTATGAGTTGACCCTCAATTCGTTTACTTTACATACCAATTCATACATATCAGTGATGGGTAGTGAGATAACTAAAGAGTCCAAAATGGCTTTACTAACATGGTTGGCATTTGGTACTGGCTGCTAGTTGGGAACTCAGCCAAGGGTGTTGTCTGGGCCCTCAGTTCTCCTCAGATTCAAAAACAGGAGAAATACACTTCACTTCTATTAAGGGAAGATAATATTGAGAAAGAGCACATGGGATCAGAGATCGTTGGGTTAATCTTTGGCAACATAATTTACTGAGACCGACTTAATCACTGTGGTAGGTAGAAATCTAAAATCACCCTAAAAATTCTGCCCTCACCACCCACCCCCACCCCCCGCCCCGTGTACCTGCCCTGAATAATCTCCTCTCCTTGAATGTGGGTGGGACTTGTGAATCAGATGGCACAGTCACTTCCCTGATTAGGTTGCATAATAAGGCCAAGTTAATATGATAGTTTTTTCTGTGATTATATTATGTGATATACAATTTTGTTGTAGCTGGATAGAGAGAGATTCCTGTTGACTTTGAAGAAGTAAGCTGCCATGCTGGGAGAGGCCACATGGCTAACACCTGAGAGTAGCCTCTAGTTGCTAAAAGTGGCCCCAGCAACAAAGTGGGAACCTCAATCCTACAACTGAAAGTTCAGAATTGAATTCTGCCAACAACCTAGATAACCTTGGAAAAGTACCCTGAGGCTCAGATAAGGTTATAGCCTTGACCAACCCCTTAATTTCAGCCAGGTAGGACCCTGAGCAGAGGACTCAGTTAATGCCTGCAAGCATTTGACCCATTGAAACTGTGAGATAAAAAAAATCATGTTGTTTTTACACTGCTAAATTTGTGGCCATTTGTCACATAGCATAGGAAAGCTATACAATAAATGTCTCAGTCTGCTGGGGCTTCTGAAACAAAATGTCATAGACTGAATGGTTTAAACAAGAGAAATTTATTTCTCACATGTCTGAAAGCCAGAAGTACAAGATCAAGGTCTCTGAGGGTTCTCTTCCTGGTTTGTGGGTAGCTATCTCCTTGCTTTGTCCTCACATGTGGTTGGGGCGGCGGAGGGAGTTCCCAGGTGTCTCTTCTTACAAGGACAATAATCCCATCATGAGGGTCCCAAACTCAAGACCTCATCTAAACCTAATTCTCTCCCAAAGGTCCCATCTCCAAATGCCATTACATTGGGGGTTTAAGACTTCAATATATGAATTTGTGAGACACAATTCAGTCCAGAGCAATAAGGGGAAATGGCTGATGTCCTTAATCTAAAAGATTCCAGTGCATATCTTCAAATAACAACCTTTAGTCTATAAATTCTCATCCTGAACTTTAGCATTATCTTTTTCTAAAAGAAATTGTCATTTGCTTTTAGCCCACCAGAGCATATTTCTGTTATTCTAACATTCCACACTTCACTCATATTCTTTCTCTCCTTCTCATCTTTTGCTCTTAAATCATATCCTCAGCAAAATTCTCCTGGCTTGCTATTGTTGCAATTTGACCTCCTTTCTCATCAGGGAAAGATAGTTATTTTCAACACTATATATCTGAGAATATCGGTAGATGGAATGGTTATGTTTTAAGTTCTGCACTGCCATTTTGGTATTGTTATACATCCAGCATTTAGTAAAAGTCCCTACTTCTAAGAGATGCTTACATTCTTAGACAAATAATTTTTTGACCTTCCACATATCTGGTATTGATCATTTTGTGTCAGCACCATTAGTATTTTACATTTGGTTCAGAATTCCTTCTAAATCTACCAAATATTCTATGTGATGATTGTGTCTATCCAACACTTCACTTCATAATTCCTTTACACACTCAGCTCTAGATATCTCCATCCTTTTAGAAATTCATTTTCATGGTCAACCACTAGCTCTGCACACTTTTGAATTTATTCAAAATACCCAATATACCTGTCTTTTGCTTAATACAAACTCCATTTTCCACAGGGCAAGATACTGATGTTGTACTAGTCTTGCTAAAATGTTGCCTAGATCTATGTGGTCTGAGACGGCTCACCGTAATTGCCTTCCAGCTAATGAGAAACAGAAATTGAATAAGGCCAGTTCCCTTCTTGAATGAGCATCATATAGAAATTGAACTCATCATGTTTTACCACATCCCATTGGCTGAACATGGTCCTACCAGTTGTAGGAGAGTAAATTCTGTATGGCTGTCTCTCCAGCTAAAATGTCAGGATTCTTTTATTGAGGGAAAAATGTTTTTGTGGGACATTTTTAGTCTGCTATAGTTGGTAATCAAAGGAGTGTTCTTAGCTCTTCTGGGATCCTGAGGCATTATTATCTGTTTCCATTCAGTGTAATTCAGCAGGTAATAAAGAAAGTGAATTGGTAACATTCAATTTCCATTATATTGTAAACCTAAATTTGAGACTCATGATTTAACAAATATATATGAAATGAATGGAGGAATGTTATAAGTTAATATTGTTTCAGTAATCCCAGGAGGTATAGTCATGATAGTGAGTGAATAGAGACATATGCTGCGGCTGTTTTCAGCCTGGGCAGGTGTCTGTAATTCTCCAGCTTTCTATCGTCAAAGGAACAAATTATTTAGAGTCAGATAGACCTAACTACTAATTATCATCAACTCTATCACATAGTCAGTTATTTAGCATCTTTAAATTCATTCTTCTCATCTGTAAAATAGAGCTAATGGTTATTTCAAGGTTGTTAAGAAGATTAGAGATAGCATGTAACATGCCCGTCAGTACCTGGCACAGAGAAGATACTCAATAAACGGTGACTATTATCATTAGTATTTTATGTGTTGCTTCTCTCTTTGAGCATAAATTATTTTTTCCAATGCTTTATATCTACTGAGTTACTCTTTACTAAGACCTCCGAAAGTTCAAACAATCTCAACTTGACTAATATAAAACCACTAAACTTTCTGCCTATATTGTCCTCCAGCAAAGAACTAAACCCACTTAACTAATACAGATTGTTGTCTAATTTGGTTTTGCCCATACCTTGATAGCTTTCTTTACTTAATCTACTATTACATGTTTCTCTTAAACCAACCCTTGATTTTCTGTGCATTTCCAACCCACAATCCTATCAATCACAGCAGACCACTTTCCTCCTACTTTAGGAAGGGCAATATTGCAGTCAAATATGAATATCCGCATAAATGTACACAATAACAACAAATAATTATATAATGACTTTCCATCCTTAACAGGCAGGAATAACATATCTATTCCAGGAAACATGAAGTATTCTGAAGTTTGATCTTATTTAAAAGCATATTCTATTGTGAAAGAAAGAAATAGCAGTACCCAATGCCTAAATATATTTTTCTTCTTAAGAGAGCCTAACTTAAAGAAAAATCAGCCTTTAAATTTTAGTGAAAATGTGTCCTGCTGGGAAGAAATACAGACATATCGAATACATGAAGGTTGTATTCAATAGGATTCTTAATCACAATAAGATTTTTTATAATAAGAAAGGAGAAAAACAAATGAGTTATCATCATTACACAAAAATACAAAATAACAGAGTACAACCCAGACTGAAAATAACTGATGAATCGACTTTCCTTTAATAATAAATTTTCTACGATTTAATTGCATAAAGTAACTACACCCAGAACAAAGAGGCAAATTGATTTTTAAAGGCCATAATATTTCGTTGTAGCTTTATCTTACAGATACTAGAAAGCATCAGATTGACGATGTTTGCTAATATTCTATTAATCACAGAGAAATAAAAAATACACATTGTTATTCATCAAATAACAACAGGAGATTAATCTGAGTAAGTTTATTGGAGCTCTATTTGAGAGAGCAGTTAAGATTTACAAAATCTGAAACCTAACTTTAATATTTTTTTTACTATGAGAAAGACCAATGAAAATGGAAAACTTTGGCTGAGTTTCATCAAGGTTCTGTACTGTAAAATACTAGCAGATTCAGTATGTTCAGCAAATTAAAGTCATTTGCATCTGAAGATTTATTTCTCTAACAAGGTTATTAGCATGCACTCCTTTGAGTGTACTGAAAAATAGTTGCATTTCATTTCTCTGGTATGGAAACTGAATATCCATGAATATTCTCTCACCTGTTTTCAGATATTAAGTACATGTGTTTGAGAGAAGGAAGAGAGAGAATGGAAAAATTGATCAGTCTGCTAAGTTAAAATAAATTATTATAAGTAAAAAGATATTAACAGATATTCTATTTTTACCATAGTATGAATATACTGATTTATACAGTATGCTTTACTATAAATTCTAGTAATTATAATGCCATAATATTAACAGATTAATTTGAATGATTTATCTTTTTTAGAGCATACACTTTTTTTCTTGATATATTAGAGTTTTGAGAGCAGAGTTTGAGATTTTATATCAAATGATGCCATTACTAAAAGCATTATATTTATATTAAATGATGCTATTACTAAAAGCATTATTTTGGCAAGTATTTGTATTGTGTATTTTCATGAAATAAACTTGTTGGATAACATAGAGCCTCTATTTCAAACCTCACACTCATTCACACTTCTAGGATTCTGCAATGTGCAGAAAGCCCTGTTTTGTCACAGCCAAGGTACTCATCAGGAAATTGTTCTGACATTTCTGCAAATATCATACATTTAAATTTTCTCTATTTTAAAGACAGCTTATCTATACAAATTCTTAGAAAATAATATATATTTGAATTAGAACAAAATTACTAAGTCACCTAAAATTGTCAGAAATAAATGTAAAACATGAAGTCCTGATATGTTTGTCAAGTATATTATTTTCTTTACCCAAAATTTTATTTGTAAAGCATTAAGAAAAGCCCCCCAAGGGCAATAATTAATGTCTCATTGTGTGAATGGTGACTAATATGTTTCTGGAAGGATGGATAGATGAGAAAGAGAAAAATAGATACACAGATAATTAATTTGTCCAAACTAACTTTTTCTACTCATAATCCTAAATTTTTCATTCTCTTCTGTACATTGGTTAGTGCTTAGTGGCAATTATGAAATAAATTGCACTTAGATATTTGCCAGGCTTATGACTCCATTAAAAATGAATATATGTATGTATTTACATACATATATACACACACATGCATATATGCAATATATGTGTACTATATATACCATATGTGTGTATTTATGTGTATATATATTGTATACATATATGTACACATATACATATATATGGCAAATATACTTTTTTTTTTTTCCTAATCAATGCTTTGGGTAACCAGTCCAAGTACTTTCTATCCTATAGAACACATCTTCAGTTGCTATCCTGCACCTTTGATAGTTCTGTGCTCTGTCAGAATGGTGGACATAATTATCTTAATGCTACATGCTAATTATAACAAAATCTCAATGTAACTATTTGTTCAATTGTTCATCTCTTACTAAGGTTATTGTGTTACTCATAGAAGGATGCCAGAGCATAGTCCAGTGGCTGGTACAAAGTAGGTTCTCATATATTTTAAATGAACATCCCAGCTTTGCTCCAGAACTGAGTATGTTGTGGAGGAGGTTGGAACTAACGATATGTGCAAAAAAATTGCCCAGATCCAAGGAGCACATGGAAACCAGAAGTTAACACATTTATTTCAAACAGGGCAAAGTCTCAGAATTAAACAAACATGCAGAAGATAGAGGTGAAGAAAGTGCCCTAAAATTACAGTAGAAGCAAATGTAATCAACAAGAAACAAGCATGAAATTGAACATTTTAATACTTTCAACTAAAAATGTATCCACATATTACATCTTAAGGGGGTAGAAAACACAGGTCTCTTCCGTGCAATAACTTTTCAACTTGGAAAATGTATTATTCCTGCAATTTTATACTTGATTAGGAGAAATGAGATGGTCCGACATGGGTTGGTCAATGCATACGTATCATCAAAATAGGAAAAACAACTCAAAGCACTGTACTGATAGAGTGACTGACACATGACTTTTTCCTGGGATATGTCATCTGAAATAAGGCACCATCTGACATGACGACAGAAAACGTCAGAATTCAATATGAAAAGCATACCAGAGTTTACAATGTAGAATACATGGCCAATATGTCTCCAGCTTTGTCTTCAGGCCTAAATTCTGATACCAGAAAAATTCTTGGATGAAAGAGAAGTTAAATTTTTCCAGTGTTGGATCTATTTGGATTAATTTAATATATATTATCTAATATGTTGGAATGTAGTCCCTTCTCTGAACACTCACTCAGTTTGCAACTGACCCGGAAGAGCATCTCCAATAAAAAGTATGCTCCACTTATTTACGATGAACAAACAGATATTTTTAAGAGTGACCTTAATATCTTTGCAAAACTCTGCTGTTACACAACATCTAATCTCTGGAATAATGTGGTAAGAACCAGGGACAAATAGAGTAGGGGCGGCTGAGGGTCGTCAAGAAGGAACATTTTTCCCAAGATACTCAGGATATAATTATTTCTGTATTAGAAGAGGCTAGGTCATGTGAAGGTAATGAATAACTCCAAATCCAATTGGTTTATTTGTACACATGTCCATCATGGCTTGCCTGGGGACTTTTCTCAACTATCCAGGATGATGTGTCCAAAATCTAGATCGTTGCTGGATGCTAATGTGGGGGAATGCATGTGGTGAATTGCACACTGGCTCTTAAAAACTACTGCCTAGAAAGGAAATATATCACTTCCATATCATTTATCAGCCAGAGCCCATTACATGACTGTTCCTAACTTCAAGGGTAGGGGAAGGTACAATCCTACCAGTTACAGAGATAAAGAATGGGGAGAACTATAAATTTTGTAAAGTTATCACAGTTTATAATTGTAAGTAACATCTCTTTGGCTTTCTTTTATATTTTAAGGAACTAAAAAGCAACTTAAATATTACTTAAATATTAAGAGAAGCAGTGGTTTGCCATGTTCCACATTGTTAAGCAAAGACCAAAGACCATAAGACCTATAGGGGACAGCATAAATTATCCTACTATGGATGATACATTTATGAAGATATGATGCTATTGATTCATTCCAGAAATAAAATTTAAATCCAGTAAGGATTATCTTTTGAAAACTATGATTGTAGACTAAATGCTTATTAGAGAATTATTTTTAAAAGAATAAATGGCCTTTTTATTTAAGTATCATTTCATCTTGACTTGCATTTCTTTGATGATTAGTGATGTTGAACATTTTTTTTCATGTGTCTGTTGGCCATCCGTATGGCTTCTTTGGAAAAATATCTATTCAGATCCTCTGCCCATTTTTTTTTCCACAAAAATGACATTGTTATTATTATGTTATGTTAATCGCCATACATTACACCATTAGTTTTTGATGTAGTGTTCCATGGTTCATTGTTCGCATATAACACCCAGTGCTCCATTCAGTACATGTCCTATTTAATACCCATCACCAGGCTAACCCATCCCCCCACGCACCTCCCCTCTAGAACCCTCAGTTTGTTTCTCAGAGTCCATAGTCTCTCATGGTTCATCTCCCCCTCTGATATCCCCACCTTCATTCTTTCCCTCCTGCTATCTTCTTCTTCTTCTTCTTTTTTTAACATATAATGTATTATTTGTTTCAGAGGTACAGATCTGTGATTCAACAGTCTTACACAATTCACTGCGCTCACCATAGCACATACCTTCCCCAATGTCTATCACCCAGCCACCCCATCCCTCCCACCCCCACCACTCAAGCAACCCTCAGTTTGTTTCCTGAGATTAAGAATTCTTCTTATCAGTGAGGTCATATGATACATGTCTTTCTCTGATTGACTTATTGCACTCAGCATAATACCCTCCAGTTCCATCCACGTCATTGCAAATGGCAAGATATCATTCCTGTTGCTGGCTGCATAATATTCCATT
>NC_138376.1:71382128-71399235 GCF_054177405.1 Leptonychotes weddellii
CACTCCAGCAACCCTCAGTTTGTTTCCTGAGATTAAGAATTCTTCATATCACTGAGATCATATGATACATGTCTTTCTCTGATTGACCTATTTTGCTCAGCATAATACCCTCCAGTTCCATCCACATCATTGCAAATGGCAAGATTTCATTCCTTTTGATGGTTGCATAATATTCCTCTCTGTGTGTGTGTGTGTGTGTGTGTGTGTATACCACATCTTCTTTATCCATTCATCTGTCAATAGACATCTTGGCTCTTTCCATAGTTTGGCTACTGTGGACATTGCTGCTATAAACATCAGGGTGCATGCACCCCTTCGAATCCTTACATTTGTATCTTTGGGGTAAATACCCAGTAGTGCAATTGCTGGGTCGTATGGTAGCTCTATTTTCAACTTTTTGAGGAACCTCCATACTTCATCAAGATAAAAAGCTTTTGCACAACAAACATTTGGTTCTTAATTTCACTGACACTGAGTTTCTATGCAATAGAAATATTTTTTTCTCAGAATTGTCTGGGGAGATGTATGTCATTCGAGGTTTGTATTAACACAGTAAGAAAGAATGCTGGTTCACTGATCTTTTTATCTGAGATACCTACGATGCTGAGTCATTACAGTATTACAAAGCTGAGCTTACTTCCAAACTACACTTTCTAAGCATTTCAAATACAGTACTTGAGGGCACCTGGGTGGCTCAGTTGGTTAAGCGTCTGCCTTCGGTTCAGGTCATGATCTGGGGATCCAGCCCTTGTCTGGCTCACTCTGTGCTTAGCAGGGAGTCTGCTTCTTCCTCTCCCTCTGCCCCTCCTCCTGCTCTCTCTTGCTTGCTCGCTCTCTCTCAAATAAATAAATAATCTTTAAAAAATACACTACTTGAATTTTCAAGTTATTGAATGGAAATTCAACAATACCATGATGCAAGGCAGTGTGTAATTAGCAAAAATACATTTCGAAGATATACTTAACATTTCAAGTTGATGTTCATTAACATATAAAAATATATATTAGTCAACAGAATAAATATGAATTCAAAATCCTGTGAGACTTATTTTCCCCATTGATCATGAATAAAAACCATGAAAACTAAGGGTGAAGTATATCTATATCAGGGAGCTGCTTTGCTCTTTTTCACTTCTGGGTCTGGATTTAGGCTGTTTTATTTATTTTTCTCATTTCTAAAACTCAGATGTTTCAATGGCTTCTTTACATTTGTAAATTAATTACCTCAAATAATGTGCAATTATTTTTTTCAAAATTTGATTACTAATATTCTCTCTTGATTGACAATTATATGTTTATTCTCAGTAAGAAGGTTTATTTTAGGAGCGCCTGGGTGGCTCAGTTGGTTAAGCGACTGCCTTCGGCTCAGGTCATGATCCTGGAGTCCCGGGATCGAGTCCCGCATCGGGCTCCCTGCTCGGCAGGGAGTCTGCTTCTCCCTCTGACCCTCCTCCCTCTCATGCTCTCTGTATCTCATTCTCTCTGTCTCAAATAAATAAATAAAATCTTTAAAAAAAAAGAAGGTTTATTTTAAAAAAGGAAGGTTTATTAAGTATATAAGGTATACAAATAATAAAAAGCATAGACCAATATCAGAAATCCACTAGAAATGTTTACCTTGACATTTAAGTCAGTGCTAATTTTGACATCTATGAACCCCAGCCCATAAAAATGACTTTCCTCTATCCTCCTAGATAATGTACCATCTCTGCCACGGCAGCTTAAAGTTGCTGCTTTGCATGAACACTTAAGTATCCTCTAGACTACACAGCCAATTTTAAGATCTTTGGTGACAGACTGTGCTAGTCTTGGGCCTGATTGTTGCCCGTCTGTTCTCTCTTCCTATGTTCCATTCTTCATGAGAGGGGCTCACCTCTTCAGATACATTTGCCAGGACCACTGTCGGTTAGCTTCTGGCTGCATCGGGCAGTGGAGACGCCAGTGGGATTTCGGAGTGCAGTGGGAAGGGAAAAGCCAGGTTGTTCTCACTTTCATCTCTTCTGGGCAGTATTTTCAAACTGTTTAAGCTTCTATCTGGCCCACTGTGGTTCCAGCTTTGAGAGAATGACTTTGGTCTCTACTGGTACCAACATTGAGTCCTCCAATTAAGGGTGGCAGTAATTTCCCACTATTGCTAATTTCTGGGTTTCCCACTATCTGCTAATCGTTTTTATGGCTTCCCCAAATCCACATCACCTTTGTAACTAATTCCCAGAATGAAATACCCTGTTATAAACATTTTAAGTGGCTTCTTTATCCTGGTTAGACTGAAATACCAATCTTGCACATTGTTACAGTCATGTAAAATGGTATGGCATTGTTTTAATCCCATTTACTGTATCAGAATATTGATATTTGAAGATATTAATCAAATTTCTTAAGTCATAATTCATGATAATTGTTGGTGGAAATTGAATTTGAATTCAGATTGGTCTGCCTCTTCAGCCAGTGCCTTTAAACACAGAGCATGTGTTTTGTATGGTGATCTGTATATTTATTAGATAAATACCTAAACTTTTCCTTACTAGATCTAAGCCTTTAATGATCATAATGTACAGCTAAAAGGAGGTTGTATTCCTTTACTCTGCGAGAGGGCCTCCAGTGACACAGTGTAACTATGTTTCAGAACATAACTGTATGCTGTGCTGCACATGGTCTCTTGGGGAAAGGGGTGGGTGTTCAGGGGTAATAATAATCCAGGCAAGAGCTCAGTGTGGCCTGGCTCAGGGTGGCCATATTGGAGTGATGCTAAGCATTCAGATTCTGGATATATTTTGACAATAGAGCTGCCAGAATTTGTGGATGAATTAGATGTATTAGAAAGAAAAAACTATTGCCGTCAGTTGAGATGAAGAAGACTGTGGGAGAAACATATCTACAGGGATGCCATAGGTAGTTTTACATATTTTAAGTTATATTTGTAACAAGTGCATTATGTTATTATGAAAACTAGCTTTCAGGTGATAGGAATGTGTCTATCATGTTAACCCCCACATGTATGATTATAATCTAAGGAATTCAGAGAGAAGTTAACCCAATTTAGCAAACCACTGAGACCAACAATGTCACTTTGAAAAAGTCAAATTCAAAAGGGGAGCAAATGATCAAGGATGTACAATAAGTCTTGGGTAAAGTTCCTAAAGGAAGACTCAGTCCTGAGGTACGGGCCTTCCTCAGTGTGGGACAGCCCCACACCTCTCTTTCCTCACAGACTGGAAAGCTTGACAAAACCTGTGGTTCAATGCAAATGAAAGATTTACATAGTTTATAATTAAGCGTAACTTATTTTAGATACTCAGCCTAACTTGTGTGTACATGTCTATTTTCTGCTCATTGGCTGTTGATCTAGAAAGCAGATTTTTGCCATCTTTCTACCATTTGCCCCTTTGTGGTTTTAAGCCAAGTTCTCAAATAGACAGGCAATTCCTTAAATACAGAGGTGAGTTTGCCAAAGGGTTTGATGTAAAAATGAGTTCATATATAGTACATGACAGTCTATAAAAATGAAACCGGAGCAAAAAGAAAAAAAAACAAAAAACAGTGTATAAGGAATACATTGCACATGGCAATCATAAATCCAAGTTTGGGGCTTGTATTCCAGACACAGAATTGCTGCTCTATGTATAACTATGCTGTAGTTTCATTATGGGTCCTTTCTCAGAGACTCACTTTCTAAATTAAAGATCTCATGTTTGTTGTCAGTCCAAAGGAAACTATTTTTACAAGTTTCCTCCTTTTATTTTGATGCTTATTCAGGTTTGTAGTAGTAATAGTTTTAAATTGTATTAGTCCTTGGATATTTAAAGGTAAGCTTATACATAGAAGCAGATAGTATCAAAATTTTAGAGAAAGCTAGATAAGTTTTTTTTCTATTTAATGAACCATTGTATTTAGAATTAGAAACAGTTCATTCATTTACTAATATAATTCTTTGCTTTTAGAAGTTTGACCATTCAAAGTCATAAAACAAAATAGAATAGATTTCCCTATAAGGGACTTTACCTACATTTCTGGAACAAATAATAAATGCCACAAAAGGTAGAAATTATTTCCAGCTGTTCTTCCAGTGTAGGAAATAAAATTCATCTGGAGGGTGTTGATTTCCACTGAAAGGTCAGGTGATGGGTAGAGAATTTCCCTGTACTATCATTTGGAAGAGGAGCCTCAGGCATACTTCACTTAATGCATGGGCATTTAATTCCCCTAAAACATCAAATATAGACTAATATCTGCCAGTTGGTGACTATTCATGTATCACCCCTTGGCTGAGATATGCAGCAGTGGCAGCTTACTATTCAGACACTGTTCTACATATTGTTTACACCACAATGACGAACAAATTAACAGTGTCAACTCTCATAGACTATACAAAAAAAAAAAAAACAGTAAAATGCAGTAAAAATTAGTTATACTAATACTTCTGGTAATGATCATGGTAATTTATCAAAGCCTAATAAATACTACTCTTCCTTGGTGAAATATACATATAATAAAAAATTTAAAAATATTTGCAGTTATCCAAAAAAGGAACAGTAAAGGGAACAGTCTGATACCATAAGCCTCAAAAGATGATGACAAAGGGAAAAAAAAAAATACAGCTTCATGGCAGTGTTTCTAATTTCCTTCCCATGCTCCCTTGCTTAAAGACACAGTGACTAAGAAATGCCGTAGAATATAAAATATGTCCTCAAAAGTTAGTTCAGAGAGGAAATTGAAGAGGTTTCAGAAGAAAGTCAGTGGAAACTAAATAAAATATATTAGTACAAAGAAAAAATCCGAGCAAAATTCTCTAAGTATTGTTAAAATATGATGAAATGATGTATGAAATATGCAAATACACTGTAGGATAAAAATAAATAACTATTCAGTCTAGAAAAAAATGGAAGCCAAGGAATAGAAGGTGTGATTGACTGCTACTGTTGAAATATGTGCCTTTCTTGCTTAGGGGAAACTATCCGGCCCTGGGTATTTATGTTTTGCCCTTTGTCTGATGAGGATGGCAATGACTAGAATGAACTTGAAAGCTATGTGTTGAAGACCCAGGATCTCCGTTAGCCCCAGTCCATGAATACCTATATGGAGAGCTATCCACCAACCCTAAACATCCACCTTGAGCTGTTAGGTAAATGGAAAATAAAATTCTCTCTGGTTTGAGTAATTGCATTTTGGGGGTTTCTTTATTATTAAATCTAGTAAAACCCTATTTGGCTCAAATGAAAATTTTGATCTTGGTTTAGAGGAGAGCATAGTGTAACAGGACAGCTAAGTAGAACACACAATCAGTTTTAAAAAAGTTAGAAAAAGACACAAAATATTAGAATTTAAAAAAGAGAATAAGAATAAAAAAACTACAAAGCTAAAAATACAGGTAGAGTGCAAAAAAAAAAGGAAAGAAAAAAGATGTGGGAAGATTAAAAAACTGAGGAGCTGAATAAAAAAAATGAAGGGGCTATTCTGTTGCAGGGATAAATCCTGATATAATCACAATGAAAGCAGATATAGTTGTACAATTCAGATAATCCAATATTGGGATGGTTTATGCTCCTGAAATAGAGAACTCAACAAATAGAATCAGAAATTATTCATTAATACAGTTCAAGAAAAAATGTCTGAAATGAAGGAAGAAGTCATCTACAGGCTGAGTGGAACACCACTTTCCAGGAAAAGCTTGATATCATACAGCTAATGATGACTCATCGCCTAATTATATTACTGAATATCCAGCACAAAGAAAAAATTTTTAGTCATCCTGGAAGATAAATAAAGACGCTTACAGTGACAAAAATATACAGCTTGAGACTTCCGTTCCTAACATTCAACACAAGAAGTCCATGTGAACAAAGTTCTGAGAGATATTAAAAGGGGCCCAAGTCTCCGTGGACACTGACCAGATATTAGTCAGTTACAAAAGCAAGAGAGAGATTTTATCAAACATGTAATTACTCAGGTAATAGAATATCTATGGTCCCTTTGTGAAAAGTAAATTCCTGAACACCAGACCCAGTCAGTCAGCAAATGAACCAAAATATAAAATCAATGAAGACACTAACAAGGGGAACCACAAGATATGTTTACAAAATGGAGATAAATGCCATAAACCATAACAATAAAATATAATAATATAATTTGTACAACTTTATGAGAAAGAAGAAAGTGTGAACATTATAATGTATTTCCTCTTTATTAGACTGTCAGAAGTAAGAACAAAATGATGAAAAGACCAAGCACACAAACTACTAGATCAACACCCAGTGTTTACTTATCCAAAGAATATTGAGGTCAGCAAAATCAGAGTACACAGAGGAGAAATCAACGTTTTAGAGCCAATGGAACGACAAAAATCTGCACCCCAGAATCTTCACAAGCAGTTGACAATAGTAATTTTCTAATTGTGTGTGAGTCACTTCATATGTTTTCTGTCCCGCTCTTAGCCCTGCCCTTCTATACGTAGGCTTTTATACCTACGCCTGGAATAGTGTTAATTCAAGCTAGTTGATAGGTGCTAGGGACCATCTCCTCTGGCAAAGTGCTCCTCATCAGTTTTAGAATTTACATAATACAAAATACAATAATAAGGTGAGGTCTCGTATACACATCAGCCCAGATTGCATTTGCCACCCTCTGCAGCCTTACAAATCCTGATGTAAGTACATTCCTTGACTCGGGGCTGTGGAACAAGAACAAGGATCAGTTACCCAGATGTCTTAGGAAGTCATGTTTATAGGTCTATTAATACGTTCTATCCTGCAGCTAATTCCCTCATCATTTATAGCCAGAGTAAATAGAAAACTGAAACATGTAGATTAAAAAAAATAATAATAATTCAACCTCATAATGTGTTTCATAAATCCTTGACCTTAGCCTGATCTTTTGCAAATAACATCTCCTATGACAAAGAAACATTTATCTGAAGATCATCAGATCCTTTGTTTTTTCCTGTTTCTTTCTCTTCTGTTTAATTCAAATAAAATTGGATGTTTACTAATATGGCCTATGTGTTACCATCCCATCTTAATAAAATAACCTGAATATTCAATCTATCTCTTATTTAATCCATATTTCTACACAGAATGCAGAAGTATACGAAATGGCATCACCTAAAGTTAATGATGACTCTGAGTGTTCTAGCAATGATGTCCAAGGGCTGTCTCTCAAGTTAGAGAATTTATTACAGTATGACTCAGATTCATGTACTTTTACTTCTGTATAATTAGTCATCATGCCTCCTTAAGGCTCCCCTTGGCTGTGATCTTTTCTCAGGCTTGTTTTTGATTGTCTTGAGAGTTTTGAGGGGTACTCATCAGAAATTTTGCAGACTTCCTCCATTGGGATTTCTCTGATGTTTATCTCCTGACTAGACTGAGGTTATGTGTTTCTGTGGGGAGGACCACAGAGGTAAGGTGCCATTTCATCAAATTGCATCAAGGATTCATATCATCAAAATGACATCACTGCTGATACTGACCCTGATTACCTAAGGTAGTGTTTGTCAGGTTTCTCTGTAAATGATAACATTATGCCGCTCCCCCTCCTTCTTCCACACTGTACTCATTGGAAGCAATGAATTAAATTTTAACCATTTCTCTCTTTCATATATGTATGACAGGAAAAAAAGTTTGTAAAGTTTAATAATTAAGTATTTTGAGGATATTTGCTGAGATTTTTAAAAATTATGTGTTTACTGGAAAACAGAAACTATAGCTAATTCTTATTCAATGTTTACTATTGCTAAGCACTATATATGAATTACCTCATGTAAACATTGATCTAACTATGAGGGAAGTAAGTATTCTCTCCGTTTTATAGACACATAAGGAATTGACTCAAAAATTGGTTTACTTGCCCAAGACCATACAAGAGTAAGTAACCATATTTCAAATACAGGCTTTCAGGGGCTCCTGGGTGGTTCAGTCGTTAAGCGTCTGCCTTTGGCTCAGGTCATGATCCCAGGCTCCTGGGATCGAGCCCCGCATCGGGCTCCCTGCTCAGCGGAGAGCCTGCTTCTCCCTCTCCCACTCCCCCTGCTTGTGTCCCTCTCCCACTCCCCCTGCTTGTGTTCCTCTCTCACTGTGTCTCTCCTGTCAAATAAATAAAAAAAAAAAATCTTTAAAAAAAAAATACAGGCTTTCAGGCAATTCGAAAAAATAATTTATAATTCTGCACATTAGTGCCTCCTAAAGTATTAGACACTTTTTCAAAAGAAGGAATCTCTAATAGTCATGCCATAGTGTCTAGACATTAAATTTTAGGGAAATATAAGAGCTTATATGGTCTCCTTTTGCCAGGTTTGCCTAGCTAGTTACTATCTGTTAAACATTTTGGTGTTGGAGTTTTTTTTTTTTTCTTAAATGAACTACCTTGCCTTCTTTGACCTCTTTGACTTAAATTATGATGGCATAAACTTTTTTTCGAGGTTATATTAATGATATTTCTGTACTCCATAGAATAATGCTATGTAATATAATATCATCAATAAATGAGTCTATTTATTCTGTCCATAAAGCTGAGGATAAAGCATTTTTTAAATAAGTCTATTTTATGCCAAAATAAGTGAATAGTGCAGTTCTTTCTTCCCTATTATTTGAAAATATGAGTCAACTTCTAGTAAAGAAAATGTAAAATTATAAAAAGAAAAGTAAATTAACATTAATGCTGACATTTAAATAACGGATATGTCAGGGCAAAAAGACTGGAAAAAAATCAGTAAAGGATATAATTACATTTCACAAGTCCTCAGCAGAGTTCTGAGTTAATTTTTCTTTTTAGTAGCCAAAACCTCTAATAAGATAAATAGATTGAGGTATAAAGAAGCATCTGATAAAGTTGTTATAGATGCCAATCAAAAATCTGCTGAGGATATCAACATACACAAAACAACCAAATAGATAAATAGATTGAGGTATAAAGAAGCATCTGATAAAGTTGTTATAGATGCCAATCAAAAATCTGCTGAGGATATCAACATACACAAAACAACCAAATAGATAAATAGATTGAGGTATAAAGAAGCATCTGATAAAATTGTTATAGATGTCAATCAAAAATCTGCCGAGGATATCAACATACACAAAACAACTAAATAGGTAAATAGATTGAGTTATAAAGAAGCATCTGATAAAATTATTATAGAGTCGATCAAAAATCTGCCAAGGGTATCAACATATACAAAACAACCAAATTTCTCTATACTAGCAATTTTCAGTAAACAAACATGTCTATGATTTAAATAAAAATAATAACCTCTCAATTTGTATTACAAACATTACAAACACCTCAAGAACTGCTGTGAAAATGTTAGCGTCTCTTAAATTGGATTAAAAATCAGGCCCAGAAAGGTTACTTAATTTCACAGATGTCACAAAGGAGATCTGACATTGAAATAGGACCCCAAATTCTCATTTATATTCTCTATGTAAAGTAATGATAAATAAAGAGAAAGGTTGATATGAAAAAAAGCCTCACTTTTTGTAGTACTCAAACTGGCAAATGGTGATTACCATTTGAATAGATAGACCGGAGTTGAGCCTTCGGTCTTCCTTAATGGTATAGATCATTTGGAATTAAAAGATGAGCTTAGATTCTCATTTACAAAACCAGTAAAATGGTTGTCAGTACAAAAAGCCCATAAGAACTAGAATAAACCTTAACTTTCACTCATTTTCCATAAAGCACATATTTTTATTCCCTGAAGGACAGGGCCTGTGCATCTTCTGCCTATATTGCAGGCCACAGAACCCTGTAAACTACTAAAAAATGAACATTTCATCCTTGGGTGAATATTGTTATTGCCACTGTATTTACATTGTGCAGTGTATATAGATATAACTTATCTATTTTTCCATTAAACAAAATCATAGCTGGCATGTAGAAGCATGGAACTGGCTTCTTCTGGATTCTTGCTCTCTTTATAAAGGATGATGTCCTCATTCTAGTTTTGCTAGCTTTTGGTAACAGTAGTTTTTTGTTTGTAAAATGAAACAGCACCACCTGGTATCCTGAAGTAAATCTACAGCTTCCCTAAAATCTCAGAACATTCAGATCTGCTTCAAACATGTATACTGATGACTATCTTATGAAGCAGATGAGATTTAATTACAAGTGTGGTCTGTGCTAGGTTGTATGGTTCTATTATTAAACCACTATACTGATGCTACCGTAGTCACCTTCCAAAAATTACTCTTTCTCTTACTATCAAAATATACCCTGATGCAACCAAACACAGAAAAATGTTATATGCTTAATTGTGTAATATCTATCATATGGCAAAAAGCCTATAACACCACACAAAAATGATGATTGAACTGAATATAAGATCCTCTCTAACCTTGTTATTTTATGACTTCATCAATATTTATGTTCATATGAAAATAGGGCAGGGTTTCTAATCTATAGAGAGAGGCCTTAGATAGCTCTTAAGCTTACAAATAGCATAGACAAGTGCTTTGACATGATTTATATAGAGAGACATAAACTAATTTACCTAATTACATAGTTAGAGTTATAATTATTGGAGTCTCCCCAGCACAAATCTATGGCATTTATTTTTCTTGTTGGTTTCTTTTTCAAGGCTTTGTTGGTTTCTTTTTCAAAGTTTTATTTTTCAAAATATATAATTTATTTACACCTTCATTTCACCCTCCAGAAAGGACCTTTGTCATTTTTTCAGCATATTTTTAAATAGATTTAACTGGCCATAAAAATGATTCTAGACAAATACAGGCATAGATTTTCAAACTCTTCACCAAGTCATGAAATGATATTCAGTTCGCTCCTCATACAGGTGGAAAATCAAAGTTCCTCATTACATTTGTGACTTAGCAAAATTGTGAAATATGCTGAGATCCACGCTAATATATTAAAATGTTTCTTTAAGTGCGTTTTTATAATGCTACAAATCTTATTTGACAACACTAAGATTTTCTGCTTTCTAAACCATTGCACATTGTAAACAAATCTAATTCACAACTCATTGCAAATGTAAAGAATATTAAAGATGTACTTATACAAATTATAAACTTTCTAAAAGCTAGTGTACGCATTTGTGATTGCCAGAGCAATGTTTGTATTATGATTTCTAGGTCAATGTCTTCATAACCTCTTTAAATTGTTGGCCAGAAATACAACAATGTTAAAGGTGGAATGAGGTATCTTATTTTCCTCCTTGCCAACACAATATTACACTCACAGATACACATTTGCCGAGTAAGGATGACCCTATATCTTGGGTTTTCAGAGTAGATTCCAGGCCATAAAATCAAATTACATTATTATAGGAATTCTTAAGCCCAGCCAGGTGTCTGGAATTTTACTTCCCATCCCTTTGATTGGTTTATAATTAGATATTCTATAAGGAAGTTTCACTTGTCACATTCCACTCTGCATTTAGAAGTGCCTGTTTGCATGCCTCTTCTACTAGACTGTAAAATATCGGAAGGCTTGCACTGTATATGACTTGTTTTAACGCAAGCCCCAACACCAGTGAAGGGTACATCAGAGGTACACAGAAAATATGTTTCTATAAATACGGTTTCTCACATGACTGATAGAATGAAGAGTATGTAGTACAAAAAAGTTCACAAAGCTGAAGTTTCAAGCTGCATCCTTACAACTGACAGTATTGATAATATATGCTTACTGAAATAGGGTGATGGAAAGAGCATATCTTTCCTTAGAGTTCCAAGTAGCCAACAATAAACCATTTCCATTTTGATCATTCCATTATCTATTCTGTCAGTTTTAAGGATGATATGCATGCTGCTTACTTTTCCCAGAATTAAGAAGAATGTGGTTCGGGTTATGGAAACTCTTGCTTTCTGCAGCATATGGAGTAATGATAATCCATTAAGATATTACATATTTTGTTTCAAACTCAGGGATATTTTCAATTTCTGTTGGTCTTGTTTTAATCTTCTGGGTTAGTCTAAGGTAATGCCTATTTTATCAAAATGAAGTTCAATAAATATTTGTTAAATGAATAAATGAATCCTATTCTACATAAAATATGTATTAAAATATATCTGTGTATAGGTATTTTTTAAAAGATTTACTTATTTGATACAGAGAGGAAGTGGGCAGAGGGGCAGAGGGAGGGACTCTTCAAGCAGACTCCCTACTACGTTCAGATCCCCATGTGGGGCTCAATCCCATGACCCATGAGATCATGACCTGAGCAGAAACCAAGTCGAACGCTTAACCAACTGAGCCACCCAGGTGCCCCTACCTGTGTATAGGTATTTAAACAAATAGAGTTAAAGGCCTAATGCAATTAAAGTACACTTGATGTAAGAAAATTTTGCAAATGTTTTCTACTATTTACATGTGTGAAATTATTAATAATAAGTAGAGAATACATCCAGGATTGTGTCTATACAGGAGTTTAAAAAGTAGGTCTGGAAACTAAGATTTTTTAGGAGTGGTAAATGACTTTTGGTATCCATCAGATCTTCAAGTTCCCAGAATATTCATTTTCCCATAGCCTAGACAGATGCTCAGTGAATCTTATTTTGACCTGAATTTGAGCTGTGTTTCTTTGACACATCAAAAGAAATTATCAACCCCTAGATTCTACAACCAATTTCAAAATCTTCTGGGAGTTGAAAAATAGGATGGGGATGAAATATTACATTATAAGAAATTCATTTAATCATTTCATTTCATTAAACTATGAAACTAAAATTAGATAATATATTCAATAAATATGATTCAAAGTTGAACATATGGTATATTCAGAAAATAATATTTTAATATATTCCAAACTTATGATTTCTAGGAAATGAAGAAAATTGGAGAATATTTAGGGGTTGAGGTTGATTCAAAATTGAGGCTAAATCAAATGTGAATAACATTATCAAACTCTAAAGAGAATAGGGAATAGAATATGCTTATTGATGACCTTGTAGTTATTAACTGTGAATTAAACTGAATGGTTCAAATTAGATGCTGGGGAAGAGAGATGACAGAAGGAAGCAGAATTGAGTAACAAAATTGTTATTATTTATAATAAAGAACCAATAGATCATATCCCCCCAAAAGGATTAGGGGTGCTGTGGAAAGACTAAATATGAAAGAAGCCATAAGAAAAAATGCACAAACCTTCCGACATTCCAAAATTTTGAAAGAGGCATAGGTTTACATTAAAAATACAAAAATAAATACACAATAGAATAAGTTAAACATTAAGGAGGAAAACTGTTGCCCCTAAAAGGAGAGAGAAAATAGCGTAGAGGGGCAAACCCAGATCCTAGACTTCTTTGTTTTGTAGATGTGACTTTAGAAATCTACCAACATTTTACATTTACCTCTAAAATTAGATTTTTAAAGGAAATTCTAAAAAATAAAACAAGAAACATGGGGGCCTAAATGCATATTTAGTTTGTGGTAGAAAGAGAAAATTTTTAAAAAGTGACTTTGAAACATAGTAATTTGACAAAAAATAAACTGCAAAAGAAACTTAAACATTGAAGCAATCACTTTTGTTTTAGTGTTTGTATTTTTATACTGATATATTTGTAGGTGTAATGTGGGATAAAGCAAATGAGTAATGATTTCTTTTTCTAATTTTACAGTCACAGTGTTATTGAGAATTGGAATTCTCAGCACAGATATAAGAGAAACATATATAATGCAAAAGAGATTAAGTAAAAACTCTGGAGGCCCTAAATTTGAATTAGATGCATCAATATGTCTTCGTGAGAAATTTTAATAAAAATATCTTTAAGAAAAAAAAACATATTTCCTATATGTTTCTAGAAAAAAAAAGCTTAGACGCAATTACCAACCATTAGCAATGAAGAAATTTGGTCTTGAAATATATAGGTATTTCATATGTACCCATATAGATATATACAGTTTTTCCCTCTCATTGGAAGGAATCAGAACTCCTTACATAAAAGACTGAAGCAGGAGAGATTCAAGATGAAATGGACTGTGTTGTCATATTAGAGAGTACAGAATCTTTCAAAGATGTTGAGTGCTGTGTAAAAATGATGCAGGAGTCATTTGAAAAGGATCCCACTTGAACAAAATATGGAAAGTTTGAATAGCAGTATCACTTGCAATAGATCAAAATATACAAAATATGTTTAAAGCCAAGAGATCATAGTAAGACCAAAACACAAAACAAAACAAACAAACAAACAAAAAAACTATCATCTACCAACTGGTTATGGTTGAAAGATGTTTTTCATTACTTTGAAGCTAATAAAAAAGGAAACAATTACACATTTATCCCATCTTTCCCACATTAACTATTCCACTGGGCAACCACACACTAGATAAGTAGACATAGGAATCTTCTCTTTTTATTTTTTTAAAGATTTTATTTATTTATTTGAGAGAGAGAGAATGAGAGAGAGAGAACACATGAGAAGGGATAGGGTCAGAGGACGAAGCAGACTCCCTGCCGAGCAGGGAGCCCGGTGCGGGACTCGATCCAGGGACTCCAGGATCATTACCTGAGCCGAAGACAGTCGCTTAACCAACTGAGCCACCCAGGCACCCAGGAATCTTCTCTTTAGAGAAGTATTCTAACTAAGATACAAAGAAGACATGATCGAATAAGAAGAGCACCTTTTGGTCTGTATTAATGGATCTATGCAGTTATCATATATAAGGGCTAATATCAATAGAGACAACCAAATATTATGTGCATCCTGAGGGAAAAACAGAATGCCAGATGTGTAATAGCCATGCCAAATAAAACAAATAACAACAAAAAAAGCCCAAAAAACAAATAACAAATACTACACACACACACACACACGCACACACGCATACACGGACACTCACTCACACACTCATGCACATGCAACCTAAATCTAACCAGGCTCCTATGTTTTATTTTTATTCATAAGAAATAAAAAGAACTGAAAAAAAATTATTGAACAATGCCATTGTTATGTAGTTGCCAAATTCCAAAATGTGGGAAAATGGTGACCACAGAGCCAGATCGCCTCAATTAACAATTGTAACCAAATAAATTTTGCAGAGAAAGAGAGCAAGTGAACCTGGAGTATAAAAGAGTTTTAATTATATCCTCTTCAATAAACAATCTACAAAAAGAAAGATATATAAATTTTATGAGACAACTGAATATTTGAACACTGAGTATTTTACAATTTTAAGGAAGCATTCATCTATTTAGTTGTGATAATGATCTTTGTTTATTTTGGATTTTTATATTGGACTTTAATTTTTTAAAGCAGATTTAGGTTCACAGCAAAATTAAGCAGAAATTATATAGCATTCCCAAATGTCCTGTGCCCCTCCTCAGACATAGCCTCTCCCATTATCAACATACCTTAACAAACTGGTACTTTTGTTAAAATTGATGAGCCTAAACTGACTCATCATTATTACTACACCAAGTCTATATTTTATATTGGTGTTCACTCTTGGTATTATATAGTCCATGGGTTTTGACAAATATATAAAGGTATGTACCCACCATGAGAGCATCATACAGAGTAGTTTTGTTGCCCTAAAAATCCTTCTTCCAAACCCCTGGAAACAACTGATGCTTTTACTGTCTCCATAATTTCACCTTTTCCAGAATGTCAAATAGTTGGAATTATACAGTTATGTAGACTTTTTATTTTTTTTTAAATTAATATTTTATTCACTTAGTTTTATACTCTGCCTCTTGCCCTATACTTTTTTTAAAATTTTATTTTATTATGTTATGTTAGTCACCATACAGTACATCATAAATTTCTGATGTGGTGATCCACGATTCATTGTTTTCATATAACACCCAGTGCTCCAACCAGTACGTGCCCTCTTTAATACCCATGACCAGGCTAACCCATCCCCCCACACCCTCCCCTCTAGAACCCTCAGTTTGTTTCTCGGAGTCCATAGTCTCTCATGGTTCATCCCCCCACTCCAATTTCCCCCCCTTCATTTTTCCCTTCCTTCTCCTAATGTCCTCTATGCTATTCCTTATGTTCCACAAATAAGTGAAACCATATGATAATTGACTTTCTCTGCTTGACTTATTTCACTTGTCATAATCTCCTCCAGTCCCATCCATGTTGATGTAGAAGTTGGGTATTCAACCTTTCTGATGGCTGAGTAATATTCCATTGTAAATATGGGCCACATCTTCTTTATCCACTCATCTGTTGAACGGCATCTCAGCTCTTTCCACAGTTTGGCTATTGCAGACATTGCTGCTATGAACATTGGGGTGCATATGGCCCTTCTTTTCACGACATCTGTGTCTTTGGGTTAAATACCCAGGAGTGCAATTGCTGGGTCACAGGGTAGCTCTATTTTTAATTTTTTGAGGAAGCTCCACACTGAAAGTGGCTGTACCAACTTGCATTCCCACCAACAGTGTAGGAGGGTTCCCCTTTCTTCACAACCTCTCCAACATTTGTTGTTTCTTTCCCCATCCATTTTTGGCATTCTAACTGTTGTTAAGGTGGTATCTCAATGTGGTTTTGATTTGAATTTCCCTGATGGCTAATGATGAACATTTTTTCATGTGTCTGTTAGCCTTTTGTATGTCTTCTTTGGAGAAGTGTCTGTTCATGTCTTCTGCCCATTTTTTGACTTGATTATTTGTTTTTTGGGGTGTTGAGTTTGAGAAGTTCTTTATATGTCTTGGATACCAGCCCTTTATCTGTAGTGTCATTTGCAAATATCTTCTCCCATTCTGTGGGTTGCCTCTTTGTTTTGTTGACTGTTTCCTTTGCTGTGCAGAAGCTTTTTACCTCAATGAAGTCCCAAAAGTTCATTTTTGCTTTTGTTTCACTAGCTTTTGGAGATGTATCTTGAAAGAAGTTGCTGTGGCCGATATCAAAGAGGTTACTGCCTATGTTCTCTTCTAGGATTTTGATGGATTCCTGTCTCACATTGAGGTCTTTCATCCATTTTGAATTTATCCTTGTGTATGGTGTTAGAGAATGGTAGAGTTTCATTCTTCTGCATGTGGCTGTCCAATTTTCCCAGCACCATTTATTGAAGAGACTGTCTTTTTTCCATTGCATATTTTTCCTGCTTTGTTGAGGATTATTTGACCTTAGAGTAGAGGGTCCATATCTGGACTCTCTGTTCTGTTCCATTGGTCTATATGTCTGTTTCTGTGCCAGTACCATGCTGTCTT
>NC_138376.1:71399735-71454574 GCF_054177405.1 Leptonychotes weddellii
TTTGGGGATTAAAGTAATGCTGGCCTCATAGAATGAGTCTGGAAGCTTTCCTTCTGTTTCTATCTTTTGAAACAGCTTCAGTAGAATAGGTATTATTTCTTCTTTGAATGTTTGGTAGAATTCCTCAGGGAATCCAGCAGGCCCTGGACTCTTGTTTTTTTGGGACATTTTTGATCACTGCTTCAATCTCGTTACTGGTTATTGGCCTATTCAGATTGTCAATTTCTTCCTGTTTTGGTCTTGGCAGCTTATAGGTTTCCAGGAAGGCCTCCATTTCATCCAGATTGCTCAGTTTATTGGCATATAGTTGTTGATAAGAATTTCTGATAATTGTTTCTATTTCCTTGGTGTTAGTCATGATCTCTCCCCTTTCATTCATAATTTTATTAATTTGGGTCCTTTCTCTTTTCTTTTGGATAAGTCTGGCCAGTGGTTTATCAATCTTATTAATTTTTTCAAAGAACCAACTTCTAGTTTCGTTGATCTGATCTACTGTGTTTCTGGTTTCTAATTCATGGATCTCTGCTCTAATCTTAATTATTTCTCTTCTAATGCGTGGCTTAGGCATCATTTGTTGATTTTTCTCTAGTTCTTTAAAGTGTAGAGTTAGTTGGTGAATTCGGGATTCTTCTATTTTTTAAGTGAGGCTTGGATGGCTAAGTATTTCCCCCTTAGGACTGTCTTTGCAGTATTCCAAAGGTTTTGGACCGATGTGTTTTCATTCTCATTGGTTTCCATGAATTGTTTAAGTTCTTTGATTTCCTGGTTGACCCAAACATTCTTGAGCAGAGTGCTCTTTAGCTTTCAAGTGTTTGAATTTCTGCCAAATTTTTCTTGTGATTGAGTTCCAGTTTTAAAGCATTATGGTCTGAGAATGTGCAGGGAATAATCTCAATCTTTTGGTACCAGTTGTGACCTGATTTGTGACCCAGTATGTGGTCTATTCTGGAGAAAGTTCCATGTACGCTCGAGAAGAATGAGTATTCTGTTGTTTTAGTGTGGAATGTTCTGTATATATCTACGAGATCCATCTGGTCCAGTGTATCATTCAAAACTCTTGTTTCTTTGTTGACTTTCTGCTTAGATAATCTGTCTATTGATGAGAGTGGAGTATTGAGGTCTCCTACAATTAATGTATTGTTATCAATATGACTCTTTATTTTAGTTAATAGTTGGCTTATGTAGATGGCTGCTCCCATGTTGGGGGCATAGATATTTACAATTGTTAGATCTTCTTGTTGGATAGACCCTTTAAGAATGATATAGTTTCCTTCTGTGCCTCTAACTACAGTCTTTAGTTTAAAATCTAATTTGTCTGATATAAGAATTGCTACCCCAGCTTTCTTTTGAGATCTGCTGGCATGGAAGATGAATATCCATCCCTTCACTTTCAGTCTGGATGTATCTTTAGGTTCAAAATGAGTCTCTTGTAGGCAGCATATGGATGGGTCCTGTCTTTTTATCCGATCTGCAACCCTGTGCCATTTTATGGGAGCATTTAGGCCGTTCATGTTGAGAGTGATTATTGAGAGATATGAATTTACTGTCATCATGTTGCCTGTGAAGACCTTGTTTTTATAGATTGTCCCTGTAAATTTCTGTTGTATATCACTCTTGGGGTCTTTATCCTTTTATATATTTCTTGCAGGGCTGGCTTAGTTTCTCAGTTTCTGCCAGTCTTGGAAGCTCTGCATCTCTCCACCCATTCTAAATGACAGCCTTGCCAGATAAAGTATTCTTGGCTGCATGTTCTTCTTGTTTAGTACCCTGAATATGTCTTGCCAGGCCTTTCTGGCTTGCCAGGTCTCTGTAGATAGGTCTGACGTTATTCTGATGTTCCTCCCTCTGTACGTAAGGAATATCTTCCCCCTAACTGCCCTTAAGAAGGTTTCCTTGATTTTAAGATTTGCAAGTTTTACTATTACATGCCGGGGCGTTGGCCTGTTCTCCTTGATCTTGGGAAGGGTCCTCTCTGTCTCTAGGATACGAATGTTTGTTTCATTCCCCAGATTAGGGAAGTTCTCAGTTACAATTTGCTCAAATATATCTTCTAGTCCTCTCTCTCTCTCCACCCCCTCTGGGATTCCAACAATTCTGACATTGGAACGTTTCATGGTGTCACTTATTTCTCTGATTCTATTTTCATGGATTCTGAGTTGTTTTTCCCTGGCCTCCTCTTTTCCCTTTTTATCTATTAAATTGTCTTGCAGGTCACTAATTCATTCTTCTGCCTCACTTACCCTAGCTGTTAGATAATCTAGACTAGATTGGATCTCATTGATAGCATTTTTAAGTTCTGCCAATTCAGCTTTCATTTCTGCCCTTAGAGACTCTATGTTGCCATTAATTGATTTCTCCATTCTAGCTATTGTCTTCACAATTGCTAGCCTGAATTCCATCTCCGACATCTTGGTTATATCTGCATCCATTTGTAAATCTGTGACATAAGTCATAATCTCTGAGTCTTTCTTATTTTGGGGGTTCCTCCTCCTATTCATTCTGTTGATGGGTGGTTGAAGGAATGTATAGAGTCTAAATTATTGACCACAACCCAAGCAAGATGCACCTGTTTTCTGGGACCTTAGGGTTGCTGGCCTCTTGTTCTCACCCCCTGTCTTCTGGGGAGGGGCCTGCTGTGCTGTTACTTAGGCAACCCTGTTTGGGAAAAGTTGCCCTGCCCCCTGTGGCGGGGGATGGGTTCAGTGAAAACCAGATTTTTGGGGCTTTTGTTCTCTGGCGGCTTTCCCTGGTGCCTTTCTGCATCTCTTCCAAGAGTCAGAGCATAAGAGACCGTTTCCAACCCTCTGACTCAGGGCAGAGAGATCACAGTCTGTTTTTCAGTGAACTCTCCAGGCCACACCATCTCCGTTTCTGTCTGTGCTGCTATAAACTGCAGTGTCCTGGGTTGTGCACCCCTCAGCAGTGCTCCCAGTCCTGGCTCCAGGTCCGGGCACGTCTCTGTCCTTTGTGCTTCTAGGTCCACCAGCCACCCCCAGTTCGCACACATGGCCCACTGCTCCAGTTTCCGTCAAAAGTCCTTTCCCTGCTGCTACCGGTCTTTGAGTCTGTGCCCCGTCCCCAGCTTGGGAGGCTCTCACTCACTGGGGGTGTTGGATCCCCATGGCCAGGCTCCCTCCCACTGCCGTTTATACTCCGATATCTGCCCGCAGAATCATGGCTCCCTGATTTGAATCTCGAAACCAACTGCCTGCGATCTTCTGTGTGTAGAGATCCAGATCTTCTTACATCTCAGGCTGATTTCATGGGTGCTCAGAGTGGTCTGGTAGATATCCAGCTCAATTCCGGGGACCAGTTGGAATAGGGTCCCCTAATCCTCCACCATCTTTTCCTCTCCTATGTAGCCTTTTTAGATTGGTTTCTTGTACCTAGTCTTATTCACTTAAGGCTCTTCCATGTCTTTTCAAGACTTGATAACTCATTTCTTTTAAGTGTTTAATAATATTCCATTGTCTGGTTTTAACACAGTTTACTTGTCCATTTACCTACTAAAGGACATCTTGGTTGCCTCCATGTTTTAGAATTATGAAGACAGCTGCTAAAAACATCTGTGTGCAGGCTTTTGTGTGGACATGTTTTCAACTTATTTGGGTAAATACCAAGGAACAAGATTGCTGGATCATATGGTAAGAGTAAGTTAGTTTTATAAGAAATTGGCAAACAGTCTTCCAAAGTAGCTAGACCATTTTGCATTCCCACCAGCAATGAATGAAAGTTCCTGTTGTTTTATATCCTTGCCGGCATTTGCTATTAGTATTTTGAGTTTTTGCCATTGTAATAGGTGTGTAGTGGTATTTCTTTCTTGTTTTACTTTGCAATTCTCTTATAACATATGATTTTAAGAATCTTTTCATATGCTTAGTTGCTATCTGTTTATTTTCTTTGGTCAGGTGTCTATTCAGGTCTTTTGACCCATTTATTGATGAGGCTGTTTTCTTATTGTTGAATTTAAGTGTTCTTTGTATATTTTGAATAGCAGCCCTTTATCAATTGTGTCTTTTGCAAATATTATTTCCCAGCCTGTGGCTTATCTTCTCATTCTTAGTGTCTTTTGCAGAGCAAAAGTTTTGTAATAGTAATTGTAATGAAGTCTAGGTTATCAATTATTTCTTTCATAGGTTGTACCTTTGGTGTTGTCTAAAATTATTGCCATGCCCAAGGTCAATTAGATTTTCTTCTATATTTTCTCCTAAGAGTTTTATAGTTTTGTGTTTTACATTTAGGTCTATTATCCATTTTGAGTTAATTTTGTGAAGGGTGTCAGTTCTGTCTATATCTATATCTACACATATGTAGATATATAGATATGTACAAAATATTGCATATGATGTCCAGTTGTTCCATCACCATTTGTTGACAAGACTATCTTTGTTCTATTGTATGGCCTTTGCTCTTTTGTCAATGATCACTTAAATATATATATATGGGGGATCTATTTCTGGACTCTCTATTCTCTTACATTGATCTGTTTGTCTATTCTCTTCATCAATATGACACTGTCTTGATTACTGGAGCTTTATAGTAAGTCTTGATGTCAGATAGTGCCAAACCTCTGACGTTGCTTGGATTTTTTTTTTTTTTTTAAGGAATGATGATACTAAATGTTGGAGAAGGTATGGAATTACAGGAACAAATACATTGCTGATGAGACTACAAATGGTTAAAACAGTTTCTTAAAGCCATTCAGTAAATATCTAGTAAAGTTCATGCCTTTTAATTCATTTTCCCAAGTTTTTATAAGTATAAAACTTTGATACATATGATAAGATGGATATTGCAACCCATTATAGCAAAAACAATTGTAAATTGTAAATGCCTTCTACCATGAGGATAAATAAGGAATGGGGTAGTTATAAGTTATTGAAATGAATTTTATCTAAATGTATTAATGTAGATAAATATTAAGGACAAAACTGAAAAATGAAGTTGTACTTTTAAATGGCTACTTACGTAATAAACAGTAGTGTAAAATTTTAAAAATCATAAGCAATATTATATTAATGCAGATACATAGTAATTTTCTATGAAAATATATTGAAAACAACAGCATGCCTCCCCCCATATCCTATCATGTTGGGGTTGGTTATCTATGTATCATTGTCATAGAAAAATTGGTATTCACATATCCTTCTTCTCTCAACTTAATATTTTTTCATGATGCTTCTTCATCTTTTCCTACCTCCTTTAAAAGTCATTCCTTTCTAATAACAAATCAAAGATCAAATTCAATTTCCTCCATGAAATCTCTGTTCATGTAAACTCTAACACTCATCTCTAGTGTAATCACTAAACTCTAAAAAGTCTAAATTTTATCACTTAGAATATATTCTATATCACAATGCTTGTTTTCTTTTTTTTTAAATCTTTTTTTTTTTTTAAAGATTTTTTATTTATTTATTTGACAGAGAGAAACACAGCGAGAGAGGGAACACAAGTAGGGGGAGTGGGAGAGGGAGAAGCAGGCTTCCCGCGGAGCAGGGAGCCCGATGCGGGGCTCGATCCCAGGACCCTGGGATCATGACCTGAGCTGAAGGCAGACGCTTAACCGACTGAGCGACCCAGGCGCCCCCACAATGCTTGTTTTCTAATTGTTTCATGAGCTATTTGAATGCTTATGCAGGCAGTGAGCATTCTCCCTTGAGAACATACAAACATGTAAAAGATAACCTACCAGTTCCATCAAATTCACAAAGTGGTGACTATTGCTACTTAGTCTGGAGTTTCTGTAGAATGTGAAGTTCTAAGAGCTAAACACTTTAGGTTTTTGAGTAAAATCTTGTGATCTTCTATTTGAATTTTGAGTTATTTGCCAAAGGAAAGATGATGTGAAAAGTCAAATTTGGACTCCTACAAGTGTTTAGTTTTTTAGAATCTGAAAAACAATTTTAAGTAGAAGTTATCTCTAAAAAGAAATAGTTAAGGACAAGAGAGTTGCCACTAAAAAGGAAGTTAAATGATAGTCCAATTTTCATAGAAGTTGAAAATGTATTTCAGAAACAATAAAATTGTAAACTTTCCTCATTAGGCCTAGTGTATAAATTAAGAATAGAATTTAGTAAATGCTACAAGGGGAATATGTAGGCACATCAAGAAAATTCTCTTCTAGAATACTTCATTTATTTGTTGATAAGAAATTCTTTATGAAGTTTTTCTTTTTTGATAAATCCCCAGAATGTAAAAATATTGTTTATATCTAAACTTTATTTTCTCTTATGGCATTTATTAAATGACAACTTAAATAACTATCCATTGTGCACATTTATCTCCTCAAAATCTTTTATCTTGGTATCTTGTATAATGTTTAAGTGTCTTGCACAAAATAGGTGTATAAATAAGAAAAACAGTCTAGTGAATAAAGAAATCAAAATAAAAGGGCCAATGAATGAACAAAATGCCTAGTTGTCTATTATTTTGAGAAAATCACAAAGATTTAGTGACTCTAGATTTTGGTAAATAAGTTGACTATATTTTTCAAAATATTCTGTTGAAAAGATAGAGCATGTCTTCTCAAACTTTACAATTCACCTAGGAAATTTGTTAAAATGCTGACTGTGAATCAGGAAGTTTAAGTGCAGCCTGAGACTCTGCCTTTCTAATAAGAGTAACTATTGATCTTCCAAGCAAGATTTAAGACACATAATTTCATGTTATTGCCTCTGCTATCAGGATCCTCAACCCCCTTTTGGGACTCTGACCCCTTGGAACTTAGTAGATCATACAATTTAGTGATTAAGACTCAGACTTAAATGTCTGGCAGACGGTTAGATTCCCATCTCTAAATTTGGTGGAAAAGTTAGTTCTCTACTTTACTGTATCTGAAATACACATACAATGAAAATGCCCACCTATATGGTACATGTGAGGAATAAATGAGAAAAAAATGTATATAAAGTTATTAGACTTGTGACTTGCTTATGATGGTAAAAATAACATAATTATTATAAATTTGATAGTAGTGATCCTAGTGGTGATAGGGATGGAGAATTGGTAGTACTATTGATTAGTGTAATGTAGAAAATATGAAACAAGCACATCTTAGGGACACTTTATTGACCTAACAGTGCCTAAGAGTATCTCTAAACTTTCTATCTGATGTCTGAATCCAGAACAGTTAAAATCTTTTTATAGTGTTCTATATAGGGTTGGCAACTCTCCATACTCATAAACACATTTCAAAATTTTCTTTCCTTTGATTTTCTCTCCTGCCATCACCAAAACAATTAAGACCACTTAATAAAAAGCTAATGGAAGCACTTGCACTTTTATGGAATTTTCCCTAAGAAAAGCTTCCAGAGATTAATTCTGGAGATGAATAAAATTTAGAAATATATTGGAATTAGTTTCCTTCAAATTTCTTTAGATTTGAGACAAAAAAGAAAGAAAAATGACAATTTAAAAAAAATTCCTCAACTCTTCATGCTTCCTGCTAATCACTCACCCTCCAACCCTCCTTCAAGTCTATAATAAATGTGAGAACTTCCTGGCAGATAAAATAATTCATCATTTTCTGCTGCCAAATATCAAGCTTATGGAGATAATTGCTTTGGTCATCTGTGACGCAAAGATCAATCTCTGATAATCAAAACAAACTTTTAAATTTAATAAAGAAAGTAAAAGTGCTTTTTAAAATAACCCAAATATTCAAGGGAAACAAAACCATTATTTCAAAGAGATATCTGCACTCCCATATTCATTGCAACATTATTTATAATAGCCAAGGTATGAAAACAACCTAAGTATCTCTCTACAGATGAATGAATAAAGAAAATGTAGTATATGTAATATGGAATATTACTTAGCCTTAAAAAGAGAAGAAAATCCTGCCATATGCAAGAACATGGAACAACCTGGAGAGCATAATGCTAAGTGAAATAAGCCAGACAGTGAAAGACAAGACAAATACTACAATGTATCACTTATATGTAGAATCTAAAAAAAAAAAAAAGAGAGAGATTTATAAGGTCTGAGAATCTAATATAAAACATGGTCACTAGAGTTATTAACAAAGTATTGTACAGTTGAAATTTGCTAACAAAGTAGAACTTAAATGTTCTCACCATAAAGAAAAAAAGTACAAATATGAAGTGATGGTATATTAATTAACTCAATGGGGAAATCTTTTTACAATGTGTATGTATATAAAATCATCACACTGTACATTTAAATATCTTACAATTTTATTTGTCAATTATATATCACTAAAAAATTTTAAACATTAAAAAAAGATACTAAAATAACCCAAATATGTGGGCATTTATGTTTTTTATTTCACCAACTCTATCAATAGCCTAGCTGTTACAATAGAAGGAAAAAATACTTCATTATTAATAGGCAGGGTATATGGTTGTGGATGAATCTCAAAATACCAATGGAGGGTTTTTTAATAGGCCAAGTAACATTTCTATTCCTGTTACATAATGGAAATCATTTTGCTCATCGATAATCAAACCTGTCATAATTGAGAAAATATTTTCTTAGCTATACATCAATCCATAAATGTAGAATGAAATTGGAAAGAGATCACGCAGATTTCCAACCATTCTTGTAACTAACAGACATGGCTCTTTAGTAAGCAATCTTTCTCTCTTAACTCCCCCCCACCCTTTTTGCTTGATGGGGAATAAACCACAGAAACCCAAGAAGGAAGAAGTAGGAAAGATCATGAAAGGTAAATACTTTCAAATTACAAAGGATGCACCCTATATTCTTCTGAGATATGAAGACAAATGTCATTAACAGGCTTTTGTAACTTCTTAGCCTTTAATTTGGCTTCCTAATTTCATACCTTCAAGATAGCTAGGCTTCCAAATTTTGCTAAATGCCTGAAATTTTTGTTTAGTAGAAGGCTTGTTTTAATAAGAAAGAGCTAATAAAAAATCTCCCAAAATCTCCCTGTCACCGGCTTCTTGTTATTGCAAAAATAAATAAATTATATATATATATATAATGAAGCTTCATGAGTACTCACTTGCCCTCTTTTGACAGAGAAAACCAAGGTTGATAATTTAAGCTTGAAAACATAGAAAGGTTAACATAAAAAGCCCAGAAAAGTCCTTACGATGTTTCACTTGAGTTCAGGACTTAAGTATATATGGCTTCAGTGATCCTTATAAGAAAAGGCAGAATGGCTTAGTGCACCAGAGTATGTGAATTGGAATCAGATGCCCGTGAAAGCCAACCTTGAACTTGCCACGTTGAAAAATCCTTTCAATCATTTTGTCCTTAGAGAATCGTCACTTACCAAGAAGGGTGCACCACCTTACACAGATGCCAGAATGAAAATTTATAACTTATATTAAGCATAAGTCACAGTGTCATTAAGCAGATCATGACTCTATCACAACATATCCTGGGCTGAGAGTGAGAAATGAGAGCAATTGGATTCAACATATTGGTTTAGTATGTAATACACTCCAGCATATACGTAAAATCAACCAACTTACACCTTCATACACAAAGCAAAAGCACATACTGCCATTTAGTCATCTTGCTAAAAATTGAAAATAAATGTCTTTGCAAATGTTAATGTTCTCATTCAAAATGTTCTTTTCTAAAATTGGAATCATTTCTCAGTGCTTTCGTTTTTCACATTTGTAGCATTATTTTGTAAATGGATAGCTCCAAGCAATTTATAATGAGGTTACATTAATTTGCTAAAACAAATTCAGAATCCTTAAATGTTGTATATTATTTGGCTTTATATCATGAAACACATGTCATAGATGCATCATTATATGCTATTTTTGAGATGTTTAAAGAAGGAAGTAAAGATTATCACAGTTGTTTATCCATTTAATCCATTTATTTATTCAACAAATAATTATTAAATACCTTATATTTCCAAACTCTGTGATAATTCCTAGCTATACAGGGTTTAAAAAAATGCACACAAGCTATGCCCTCATGAAACTAACACTTTAGTGGGAAACACAAACTGAAAATAAATAAATGAATAAGTATATAAGTGAATAATAAGAGCACAAAAATTTTTTTGAAAAATCATCTATCCTAAATAAGCACAGTTTTATAAGTTTTTTTAATGATTTTATTTATTTATTCATTTATTATTTATTATTTGTTTATTTGACAGAGAGAGAGCATAAGCAGGCAGAATGGCAGGCAGAGGGAGAGGGAGAAGCAGGCTCCCCACTGAGCAGAGAGCTCAACGTGGGGCTCGATCCTAGGACCCTGAGATCATGATCTGAGCCAAAGGCAGACGCTTAAGCAAGACTGAGCCATCCAGATGCCCTGCACAGTTTTATAAGCTTAAATGAGAGAATTAAGGCATGAGTCTGAGGATGTGGAATTTAAGCTGAGATCTGGACTTCAACGAAATTTTAGGAAGGCAAGTAAAGGACATTCCAGATAATTCATAGTATGTGTGAATGCCTGGAGTAGGAAATTAGTCAGAAAATTCAAGGAACTAGAAGGAGGACAATGTTACTGGCACAGTGAGTTAAAGAGAGAATGTCTGGAAATGAAGTTGGGGAGGTATTCAAACCTAGATCCTACAAGGTCAGGTTTACTTCCTTGGAAGAAGTCCATTGAATGGCATTGAATTTTGTTTTTAGTAGGGAGATAACATGGCTGACTGTCTAGTTATAAAATACCATTTTGAAATTTATGAATAATGATGTCTTTGAGGGCAAGAATAAAGCAGGGACACCAATCAGGAATCTTTTGCAGCCATCCAGAAAAAATGATAGTGGTTTGAGTTACTGATGCCAGCAGAGATGCAAACAGCTATACCAAGTCAAGAATATAGAGAATGAGAACAGACTGAGCGAGAGCAGAGACTGAGAGAAGTGACAAGAATGATTTAAAAATATCTATTCTGAGTATCTGCATGATAGATGTGCCATTTTTTAAAATATGAAAAAACAAAGCAAAAATAAGTAAAATCTGATAGAAAAGAGCAAAAGGTAAATTTTTGAACATAAAAGTTTATCATTGAGAAGCATTCTAGTGAATGTATCAAATGGGTAGATGCATACATAAATTTGCATCTTGTTAGCAGGTTCATGGCTAGAGATTAAAATGTGGGGTCATTTAAATCCATTAGCCATTAAAGACTGATGAGGAGCAGTTTTCTTGTAGCAATTTGTGTAGAAACCAGATTGGAATACATTTTAGAGTGAAAGAAAATTGAATTAAATGAAAGCAGTCATTCTAAACAGCTTTTTTTGAGAAACTTACATGAAGAAAACATGTTAGATGTAAGTTTTGCCAGAGAGGGGTTTTACTTGTTTGTTTTGTTTTGTTTTGTTTTAATTTTTTTAATATAGAAGGATAGCAGGGCATATTTGAATGCTGGAATTATTTTAATGGAAGGGAAACAGTGAACACACGAAGCAGAGAAGTAAACATTGAAAGAAACAAGTTTAAAAAAGAGGCATCAAGATCTTGAGCAATTGTGGAAGGACTGTGTCTGTGGTGGGAAGTGGTGGCATAGGATATACAAGGAGGGAAGGATTGGTGATCTTTAAATCATAAATTCCTTCATCCAGTTGCAAAATAATCCCACCTATAGCTACACTATTTCAGAGTATAGCTATTAAAACCTTCTGCTGCAGTTTTACACCAATCTGTTGATATCCTGTCCTTTCAAGTTTGAGACTAACAGGTTAGTATGGAGCATGTATTTAAGTAAATATCTGCACGTGTATATACAAGACACAATGTATGGAGTGGCCAGGAAAGCTTTATATTCCTAAGAATTCTACTTCCCCTGTTAGTATCTGTACAATAATCAATCTGCACAAAAACTGCTGAAGATCACAGGGGAAAATGAAAATGTGTGGTGAGAAAGGAACAGAACATGTATCTCCTTACATAAATACATTGTGCCTGCCTTGCAGAAGACTGTGCTTCAAGCAAAATAATCTCAGTTCTTTCACTGCTTTCTCCTGGGTCTGATGCTTCTCATCTTTTCTTATTTTAGGAAAACAGACTGGTCTGGATAGACTTAATACAAATGAATGATAAAAGTAAAGGGGCATTTATAGATGAAATCATGTCTAATTCATCTCATGTTCAGAGTACGATTTTTGTCACAATAAATGTACATGGGGGGTTACAAATGAACCACTGTTTCATCAAAAGAAACTAAATTGCAATAATAATTGTCAAACTGATTTTAGGATGCATGATTTCACTAATATGTGCTATAGAATCTACGGAGAAGAAAATATTTTGTACGAATTCTAGAGAAAAAAACATTCCATGAAGTAAGATTAAAAATGTATGGCAGATAAGAATCATATGGAGAACTTTCAAAAACACAGATTTTGGGGCCCATACCCAGAGGTTTGGATTCAGTGAGTCTGAAGTGAGTCCTGGAAATCTGCATTTAAGCAACTTTTCCAAGCAATTGCCTTGCAAAGTGACCATATATCATAATTTCGAAAGTAGAGATTTAAAAAACATGTCAGAACTGCTCTTTTATACAAAATCTAACTTCTAGCAGTTATGCTAAGTAGAAATAATACAGGATGGAGAGGTGATCATATTTGGTTGAATTCACAGATTATTTTGATTTAAGATAAGCGATCTCATCTTTTTGGAGTAGAGAGGGTGGGGCAAAATCAACTTTTGAACATTGTCAGTCTAGGAGTTTGTTAATTAAAATAGATATTGGCAAATGTTGCCAAATTTATAAATTTACCAAGAGAAAAATTTATAAAATCAAATTTGTGGCTTCATGTAATGGCATTTTTCACATTTTCCATTACAATTTCAAATTAAATATGGCCAATGAATTTCAAACTTGGGTCTTACAATTTTTAAAAAAGTATATTTTTATAATTTGTTACAATTATATGTACATCAGCAGAGAACAACAAGCTTAGCAACAACTACAGATAGGTAGAAAAGTACTGTCGTATTGAAACAATCACTTAAATATTTGAAATATTGAAAGAAAAAGGAAGGTTACCAGGTAATAAAATCGGTCCTAACAGCTAAATGTTTTCACACCCGCAACATTCCTAAACCACGCTGGTCACAAACACCAAAACAAAGCTATTCAAAGAACATGATATTCTTTCCTTGGTTGCAGATAGAAGAATTAAATCAGAAATATTCTACACATCTATTCTGCTAGCAAACCACAGTGTCTTAATTAGGCTTACTATATAGTAAATAGTAAAATTAGGTAGAGCGATTCCTCCCATTTTATTCTTTTTCAGATTGTTTTCATTTTCTAGGTCCCATGCCCTAGCATATAAATATCAGAATAAACTTGTTTATGTCTACCAAAATCTATGGTCTGATCTTGACAGAAATTGCATCAAACCTATATCAATTTGGGGAGAATTGCCATCTTTAGCTTGTTGAGTCTTCCAATCCATTAATTTGGTAACAGTTGTTATCAACAGTGCATTATCTATGGGTGAAGCTGCACAGGGTGTATTTCATCAAATTGAAATAATTGTAACATTAGATAGACTTGCATTTTATTTATTTTTACTCTACAAAATGATTATTTTATCTTCTGTTCAAAACCAGGTAAAATAATAGACAAATGAATTGACCTGTGTGTGAAATATTATTGGGGATATTAAACATCTTAAGTGGTAGGGAATCTATCTTGAAAAATAAAAGTACCTATTTATTGTCATTCCCAGATTAGGACAAGCTGGAGAAATTGCCCTATGTGATCAGGTCTTTGCAAGGGCCCAGAGAGGCAGTAGGTGAAGGAAAGTGGGGTAGGACCCAATCAACTCAACAGGTAAACCTTTTTCCTTCATGAAACTGTGGGGCTTCTCATTTGCCTTCAGCATTATTGTTTTCCTTTTCTCCCCAGCTATTTCACTAAGTCATTTGAAGTTAAACACAAAGATGTGTCTTGTGGAAATGGCAGAGTGAGAGAGGATGAGTGACCCAAAGTGATTCACACCAGACTTCAGCACTCTCTAAATATGGTCTGCTCACTAGTTTCCCAGAATGGGCCAGGGTTCTGAAAGTGTATTTTCACCTCCTGTTCCTCATTGACCTTTCGACCATGGACAGAGAGACTTCTCAATTGGGCTCTGCATTAGATGTGGTGTGATTTACAAACAGATTGGCCAACATCCACCCCTGACCACCCGAACCCCTGCCCTGGACAGCAGAATGAAAAGCTCTTTGCCACATATACCCTTTTAAAAATGCCACAGGTGATTCTGACACAAAGCCTGGGTGCAGAACACTGGTGTGGAGACAAACATAGGTGATGCCAGTTTTTAAAACCAACAGATGCAGAGGGCTTGTGGAAAAGCCATTGTGACTTCCCACTGATCTCTGCCTTGTCTATTAGCTTAAGTCAGATTTTCATGGGAATTCATGTTTGTGACTGAATGGTGAATTTCTCTGGTCACAGGTGGAAACCAGTGGTCTCATGGTCTTGTGATTTAGAAAGCAATAGGAGAGGTAAACATCGCTAAGATGGGATAAAGGGGAATTTTGTTTTGGCAGAAAACCATAAACCTTCCTGTAAGGTTAAGCTCTACACCACCTCCAGCCAATTAGTGAGAACAACATCGATAGGGCAGCCTTGCAAAAACAGTCATGAGCCTCCCTTGCTAAACAACACAAAATTCTGAAAATTTATAGGCAAATTACGTAGAGTTAAGGTGCACAGTCAAATGCAGTCAATTAATGTTATCATTATAAATCAAGATTACAGCTTGCTATGTAAATACCAGTTTATAGTAAACATAAATAACAGCACAAGTGACTCAATTTAGCAAATCACACAGGCTGCTGTGCATGGTCAGTGTACTGAACTGTTGAAGAGAAAATGAGCCAATTTAGTACTGGCAGATAGATTGCTGGAACGCTAATTCGATATTAAACAGACATCAAAATAGCTGATAGAAGTGAAAGCAAACTACAGGCAAAGAAATTAAAGACCAGCAGCAAACAAATACAAAAGGCTTGGAAAAACAAGCTTTCAGAATCTGGAATTAATAGCCAACAGAACCTCATCATCTATTTAAAAATGTAGCCAGTTCACCAGTGGTTCTGAGACCGAAGGCAGGGAATGTAGGTTGTGCACAGCAGGGAGGGGGCAGAGTGCCCAGGTTCAAAGCTGCCACCAAAACTCACAAGTCGGGCGCCTGGGTGGCTCAGTTGGTTAAGCGACTGCCTTCGGCTCAGGTCATGATCCTGGAGTCCCGGGATCGAGTCCCGCATCGGGCTCCCTGCTCGGCAGGGAGTCTGCTTCTCCCTCTGACCCTCCCCCCTCTCGTGTGCTCTCTCTCTCATTCTCTCTCTCTCAAATAAATAAATAAAAAATCTTTAAAAACAAAAAAACTCACAAGTCACCCAACCTCTCGTCTGAAAAAATGGGAAACTCTAGATGGTACCTAACTCCTAGAATTGTGTGACAGTTGCACAAGTTAATGAATGTAGCGTGGTATGCGGTGTGCAGTGAAAACTCAATAGGTATCAGCTAAAAAAAAAAAAAAAAAAGGTAAACACCCATGTCTTAGCTGCTGTAGTTACGATGGATAATTCATCGTGTCACTCAAGATAGGTTTTGTTGTCTACATCTTTGCTCAAGGGAAGAAATCTGTTTCCTTGTTGCAAAAAAAGTCACTCTTGAAGTACTGGAGAAATGCAGTTTACCTTCTGTATTTCCCTAGGAAGGCAGAAGCAAAACACAGAGCACACAGATCAGAAAGTAACGGCTATCAGTTCCCTCGGATTGCTGGAACAAAGTGCCACAGAACAGGTGTCTCACAAAAAAAAAAAAAAAAAATTATTGTCTCACAGTTCCTGAGATTAGAAGTCTAAAGTCAGGGTGTCCACAGGGCCAAGCTCCCTCTGAGATTCTGGGTGGAACCCTCCCTTGCAATGTCCACAATAGTCAAACTGTGGAAGGAGCCAAGATGCCCTTCAACAGATGAATGGATAAAGAAGATGTGGTACGTATATATAATGGAATATTATTCAGCCATCAGAAAGGATGAATACCCACCATTTGCATCGACATGGGTGGAACTAGAGAGGATTATGCTAAGTGAAGTGAGTCAAGCAGAGAAAGACAATTATCATATGGTTTCACTCATACGTGGAACATAAGCAATAGACGGAGGACCATAGGGGAAGGGAGGGAAATCCGAAGAGGGAGAAATCAGAGAGGGAGACAAACCATGAGAGACTCTGGACCTCGGGGAAACAAACTGAGGGTTTCAGGAGGGAGGGGGTGGGGGGAGGGGGTAACAGGGTGATGGGTATTAAGGAGGGCGTGTGTGGTGATGAGCACTGGGTGTTATAGGTAACTAATGAATCATTCAAAACTACTATATGTTGGCTAACTGAACATTAAAAAAAGAAAAAAAAAGCCCTCCCTTGCTTCCTCCTAGCTTCCTTACCTTGACCCTGCAACTCCAGCCACACTCGCCTCCATGGTGCTGAGTCTGCTCCACCTTCAGGGATTTGAACACTCTGCCCCCTTGGCCAGGAGCATTCCTCCCCAATATTACTGTGTTTACTCCTCATTTCCTTCAAGTCTTTCCACAGATATCACTTTATCAGAGACAGCTTCTCTTGACCACCATCCATGACAGAAATTCCAATAAGCCTTCCATCTATCCTGCTTTAGGGTTCTCTATATCATTAATACATTCAAAGTTCAACTCTTTGTTATTGTTCTATTTAGTCCAGTACAGTAAAAATTACACCATAGGCTGTGTTTATCTGTTTTTATGGCACCAAGAACGTAACCTGCCCAAATTAGGCACTCAGTAAGAATCTGTTGAATGAATTTTTAAAAATGAAATAGGATAATACTTACAAGGTATTTGGAAAAGTATCTGGCATATTGTTAGCAATCGATACATGTAAATTATTATTTTACTATTATTACTAGTAAATACTCTTTGAGAAAATTGGTGATAATCATCATTATTGCACTCATGGAGGATGTACTATGTTTCAGAAAATGTATTGTTCTAGGTATTACCTCATTTAATTCTTTCAACAACTCTATGAGGCAGGTATTATTATTATCATCATTTTACCAAGAGGAAAGCAGACCTTCAGAAATGAAAATACTTTTCATTTTATCTTATCTTATATAGTATTTTTTCATATAATTATCTTATAAATACAGTAAAGAAGTTTATTTTATATTAAAAATATCAGTTAAGCCATTCATTAGGCTTTTTAAATAATGGGCCTGATGAAATAAATTCTATTTTAAAAGAAAATGAAACTGGGGTGCCTGGGTGCCTCAGTCGGTTAAACATCTGCCTTCGGCTCAGGTCATGATCTCAGGGTCCTGGGATCGAGTCCCACGTCAGGCTCCCTGCTCAGTGGAGAGCCTGCTTCTCCCTCTCCCTCTGCCTCCTCCCCACTGCTCATGCTCATGCTCTGTCTCTCTCTCAAAGAAATAAAATCTTAAAAAAAAAAAAAAGCAAAGAAAATGAAATGTAAAAACTGAAGTCTTCATGATATTTTATGATTTACAAGGCTTAATAGTCCTAACTGTTCCAGATCAGGCTCTCATGCTAGGGTCCATACATCCCTAACATTGTAACAGAAGGGTTCTGACACATGCTTTATAATTTCCACCAATCACTGAGGACAGTCCAAAGATTAAACAGGATTAATGGTTAATACTGCCACTAACCTAAACACTGCGATCCAATGGTTGTATTCTCAAAGCTGTTCTGGTTTCTATGGAACTTTTTGTAGCTGGGAACAGAGCTGTGTCACTCTTAAGGAGCCTCTTTTCTTGTGTATTAGCACAGGAGCCTCAACTAGGGTTAGAAGACCAAATTCTGAAATTCCTTCATTCCCAAGGAAGCGCATTGTTGAGAGCATTCTGAAGGACTTATCATCTGTACAATTAGAAGGAAAGCAGCCTATTCATTTAGTGTTCTTTCGAAAGGGAACAAGTCATCCTCTTCTACCACCGAGAATTCTGCCAGAAGGCATAAGACTCTGGGTAATAGAGGTCAGATCAGTCCCAATCTATCGCTTTGAGGAACATCAGAAAAAAGCTCCTCAGAAACATTTGGAATCATAGAAAATCCTTTCATCCTAAATACACTTTCCCTTAAAACTTCTCAGGAGTGAAGTCCCCAACTGGAAAAATCTGTACAAATTATATATAGATTAGACACTCTGTATATGCATTATATAAAACTGAACTCTCTATTCCCTTTCTATAACCCTCTGAATTTTAACTGAAGGAATTGATTTTTAAATTTTCATTAGTAAGACCAGTTGATTTCACATCTACAGCAACCATTTGAGAGTTATATAAACTTTAAAAAGTCTTTGAGAATGAATAGCAATAATACATAGAGTGCTTATAAATATTTATATAATACAACAGTACAATATATAGTATTAATAAAACATATAGCTTATTTTATACTAGACACTGTTCTAAGTTCTTTAGAAGCTATAAGTAAACAGTGAACTGCTTTGGGATTTTGATGTAATTATTATTAATTATATCAATAAGAATAACTATTTCCTGGGGTGCCTGGGTGATACAGTTGTTTGGGCCTCCAGCTCTTGTTTTTGGCTCAGGTCATGATCTCAGGGTTGTGGGATGGAGCCCTGTGTTGGGCTCCATGCTTAGCGAGGCATCTGCTGACGTTTCTCTTTCCCTCTCCTTCTACCCCCTCCCCCCTCTCTTTCTCTTTCTCTCTCTCTCTCAATAAATAAATAAATCTTTTTTTTTTAAAGAATAAATATTTCTTTAAGTTTTTAATTTAAATTCCAATGAGTTAACATACAGTGTCATATTAGTTTCAGGTGTACAATATAGTGATTCAACATTTCCATACATCACCCAGTGCTCATCACGACAAGCGTGCTCTTTAATCCCCATCACCTATTTCACCCTCTTCCCCACCCCCATTCCTCTGGTAACCATCAGTTTGTTCTCTATAGTTAAGAGTCTGTTTCTTGGTTGGTCTCTCTCCCTCTTTTTCCCTTTGTTTGTTTCTTTTGTTGCTTTAATTATACATATAAGTGAAATCATATGATATTTGTCTTTCTCTGTCTTTCTCTGATTTAATTTTGCTTTATGATTGAATAAAGCTGACATTGTGGAAAGACACAGTTTGTGTGTGCGCCTTCATAGCGTGCTTGTGACAACTGATGAATGGATAAAGATGTGGTATGTATATACAACGTCATAAGCATGCTATGAAGGCACACACACGAACTGCGTCTTTCCACAATGTCAGCTTTATTCAATCATAAAGCAAAATTAAATCACATTTCCAAAGCAGGTTTAGGATTCCAAACTCAATGACAAATCACCATGTGATTAAACTTGGCTTCTTATGCAACACACAAAGCAGGACAGAAGACAAGCCACACAGCAAACAAGGTAACAGAAGTGTGCAGGAAGTTAACGAATCAAACACAAAGTGAGTCTGTGGGCGAGCAGTTGAGATAAGGCCTCGGTCTGGTCCGGGTCAGCCCTCAGCACTTACTGCTTCTGATGTGCAAGCAGCAAAGGATCTCGGTTCTGTTTGGAGATCAATCCAGCAGAGCCTTCCGTGGCAGTTGCCTTTTTCAGGTGGTCAGACATAGAGGGGTCAGCTCTGACAAGTCTGACAGTTTGTTGCCAAATCCTCCCCCTTTTAAAGGGATTTAATCAGTTTTGTGTCTCTACAGACCTCCTTTAGTTCTGCTCATTATCAGTTCTGGGGCGTCAGCTGACGGTCCCGGCAATATCTCGTAGCTGCAGTACCTTAACTGCTTGTGTCATTGCCTGTCACAGGTCCCTGCTTGATGTGAGAGACTCCATTTTGCTCTCTACACGAGTCAATGGATATTTGGGCTCTTTCCATAATTTGGCCATTGTTGATAATACTGCTATAAACATTGGGGTGCATGTGCCCCTTTGAATCAGTAATTTTGTGTCCTTTGGGTAAATACCTAGTAGTGTAATTGCTGGATCATAGGGTAGTTCTATTTTTAACTTTTTGAGGAACCTCCATACTGTTTTCCAGAGTGGCCGCATCAGCGTGCATTCCCACAAACAGTGCAGGAGGTTTCCCTTCTCCACTTCCTCACCAGCACCTGTTGTTTCCTGTGTTGTTACTTTAGCCATTCTGACAGGTGTGAAGTGGTATCTCATTGTGGTTTTAATTTGTATTTCCCTGATGATGAGTGATGTTGAGCATCTTTTCACGTGTCTTTTGGGCATCTGGATGTCTTCTTTGGAAAAATGTCTATTCATATCTTCTGCCCATTTTTAATCATATTACTCATTTTTTGATTGTTGAGTTTGATAGGTTCCTTACAGAGTTTGGATACTAACCCTTTATGAGATGTTTCATTTATAAATATCTTCTTCCATTTCATAAGTTGCTTTTAGTTTTGTTGATTATTTCCTTCATTGTGCAGAAGATTTTATTTTGATGTAGTCCCAATAGTTTATTTTTGCTTTTGTTTCTCTTGCCTCAGGAAACATATCTAGAAAGAAGTTGCTATGGCTGATGTCAGAGAAGTTACTGCCTGTGTTCTCTTCCAGGATTTTATGGTTTCTGGTCTCATATATAGGCCTTTCATCCATTTTTTATTTCTTTTTGTGTACAGTGTAAGAAAGTGGTCCAGTTTCATTTTTTTGTATGCTGTGGTCCAGTTTTTCTAATACCATTTGTTGAAGAGACTCTTTTTTTCCCCATTGGATAATCTTTCCTGCTTTGTTGAAGATTAATTGACCATATAGCTTTGGGTTCATTTCTGGGTTTTCTATTCTGTTTCATTGATCTATGCGTCTATTTTTTTTTTTGAAGATTTTATTTATTTATTTGAGAGAGAGAGAATGAGAGACAGAGAGCATGAGAGGGAGGAGGGTCAGAGGGAGAAGCAGACTCCTCGCTGAACAGGGAGCCCGATGCGGAACTCGATCCCGGGACTCTAGGATCATGACCTGAGCCGAAGGCAGTCGCTTAACCAACTGAGCCACCCAGGCACCCCAATGCGTCTGTTTTTGTACCAGTACCATACTGTTTTGATTACTACAGCTTTATAATATAACTTGAAGTCCGGAATTGTGATGCTTCCAGCTTTGCTTTACTTTTTCAAGATTACTTTGGCTATTTGGGGTCTTCTGTGGTTCCATACAAATTTTAGGATTGTTTGTCCTAACTCTTGTGAAAAATGCTATTGGTATTTGGTAGGGATTGCATTAAATGTAGAATATTTTTTAATGTGTAAAAGTACATTTAAATAATAGTATGTATTATTAAATGATCCACTTAAAGATTTATGTGTTTTGTACTATCATAATAAAATTCTGTGGGTGTGAAATCAATTTTGCCATATTGCCATCATTAGTATATATCTACTATGCCTAATTCTTTTTTTTTTTTTAAGATTTATTTATTTGAGAGAGAGAAAGCGAGCAGGAGGAGGGGCAGAGGGAAAGGGAGACATTCCCAAGAAAACTCCACACTGAGCACAGAGCCCAATGCAGGGCTCGATCTCAGGACCCCTGAGATCATGACCTGAGCTGAAATCAAGAGTCAGACACTAAACTGACTGGGCCTCCCGGGCCCCTCTACTATGTCCAATTCTAAGCTAACTACTATTTTGATCATTTAGTGTCACTTAGATCTATCTTTTACTATTCTTTTATCAGATATTCTGGTAAAGTTCTGGTCAGTTTACAGATGAACAACTCTAGTTTTTACCTTGGTTTTTCCTTAAACTAGCCTCTATATTTTCCTCATAGTTAAACTTTTAATGAATTGTACAGAATAAAACCATCCTTTTTACTATCCTTTTTACTCAGTATCATGGCTATGTTGATCATTTTTAGTATGGTCTGTGTTGAATATTTTTAGGGCAAGTATAGTCTACTTTTTTTCCATGTTGCCAAGTATGACAACATATTATGCTTAAATTATTATTTGATAACTCCTCTAAAATTCTTTATTTTTACATGTGCAGTATTTTATATGAATCATTCATCTGTGAGTTTGAGTTAAAACAATTTCACTATTTGGCCAGGGGCATACCCTATCACCCCCCAATTAATCTTCTATTTAAATATTAACTAGCTATATTTCTTCTATATTTTCACTTCATATGTTCTAGATTGAATTTCAGTCTGATATCTATTAAAAGAATGTTTATGAAAAGTAAGATCCCCAAGGACAATAACTTTAGAGAACTTGCCTACTGTTCCAGTGGATTCTGCATGTTTTAAAAATGATATTTTAAAAGCCACAAAATAATATAGTTTTATGAGAATCCAATGACCATTCTAGAGGGAAAAAGCCATTTATAGAAATTAATCTAAGGAAAAAATTACACAATTATCCTTAGACTAGAGTAGGTTCATAATCTCTGGTACAGTAAATAGGATTTCACTCTACAATAGTAAAACTTTAAAAAATACGTCTACCAATTACTGAAAAATGGAGTCCAGTGGCCTGATAAGCAAACAGAATATACGAGGTGGTTGACAACATTTTAAATTTCTTTGGAAGCTAATTGAAATATCCTTATATGTTAGTAAAATAGAAATTCATATCAAATTTTGCATTTTGAGAATCATGGACAAAACAGTGTGTCAATTCATCCCAGTACTTTCTTTGGAGCTATAATTATAATTTTTTTTCTCATCAGTCTATTCTCTGTCTGAGATTTCAGTTCTGATTGTTATTGTAGGTACAATTTCTGGATGCTAAAAGACAAAGGAAAATAGATAATATTAGTTAAATGTCTTTTAAGATTTATTAGGGGCACCTGGTGGCTCAGTCAGTTAAGCATCTGCCTTCAGCTCAGGTCACGATCCCCTGGGCCTGGGTTCCAGCCCTGCATCAGGCTTCCTGTTCAGCAGAGAGTTGACTTCTCCCTTTCTCTCTCCTTCTGGCTCTCTCCTTATGGCTCTCATGCTCGCTCTCTCGCTCTCAAATAAATAAATAAAATCTTTTTTAAAAAAAGATTCATTAAATCTCAGGATAACTTCTCAATTAGATATATAAAAGAATCAAGATCTTTAAGAAAGTGGCTCTTGTAGAAAATCCTTATTGAATACAACATCAGGCAGAACATGGTAATATAGGTCCATGAGAAAAACAAAACACTTTCATCAAATGCAGGGAAATTGATAACCTTTGTAGTACTTGGATCCTCAACATCTATCATTTTTAACCAAATACAAAATTTGCCCCAGAAATGCTGCGGCTAATTCTTTCTCTCAATTTAGAATCATCAACCATAACAACCGAGTGGGATTAGCTGCTAAACCCATAGATTGACAATAGATTTAATAAGAGTGTTTATTTTTACCACAGATTAAGAAACATCATTCATTCACACATGGAAATTACAGTATAAAGAAATATCATCATGAACAACTAAAATGGAATTTACCATGTGATTCACGGATCCCAAGAAAAAGATCTTTCAAATTTGGTAACATTAAAAATGCTAATATTTCAATTCTACAGGCATTTGCTAATATCCTAAGCATCAGGTCAACAGAAAGATGTGGAAAGCTATAATTTTAGAAGTGGAAAGATGAAAACAAAGATATTATATCATCATATTAAACTCAAGCTATTTATATGGTTAAAGACCATTCTTACTTCTTTATCTACAAGACAAGAGGTTGACACAATTTTCTATTATATTTTTCCTTAAAATTTAAACGTTTAGGATTTGTTTGGCAGAAAATATGAAATTTACCAATGGAAAATATGGCTTATTTCTTCTGGTTAAATAATAACTCAGTTTTCTGAAAATTTAGTTGGCCATGGTCCAAAAAAACGATTTCAATGCTAAGATATTGGTTTCCAGCATTGTCAAGAATGTGTTCAAATTTGTCTCTGAGATCAATAAGGTGTCCTGCCAAGTACTGTTGATCATAAAACTTAAAATATATTGATCTCTCCTCAATTAGGGGGGTTAAATGTCTTTTAATAAAAAACAAATGGGTGTGTTTAGGTCATAAAATTCTGTGCAAACAATATTCTAAGTCCTATTAACCTCCATGCTATCATGGTTAAGAACAGTTTTCAAACATCACATAATGAAACGATTACACTAAGGCAAGTTTCTGAGTGGAAGAGATGATTAAAACACCGAGAATTTACCAGAGCTGCAAGAAGAGAAGTGTTGAGTGGGTCAGTAGACATATTTACTGTTAAAAAATCTACATAAATGAGCCTAGACAGAGAAAGCATCTGTGAATTTGTTAAATTTGAAAACTCTGAGGAGAATAATAAATATAGCACAGGCAGCATGAAAAAAAAAAGTCAGTGAAATTTGGCAGTCTACTGTGCTAAAAGTAGTTGTATGTACAAAAATGGAACCTTATACAGCTGGCTTAAGTATAAAGAACTGAAATGTGGAGCCAAAAACTCTAGTACATTAAGAGACCTTATAGAATATTCAATAAAAAATTTAAGTTTCTATTAATATTAAGGAATGTATTTTAGGCATGTAGTTGAGAAAAGGGAAATAAAGTGGTTTAGAAAAATATGTTAGAATGGACGAAATAATTGATGTAAAACTATTATCAATTTCTTATTAACCATATACTGTCACTGAAACACATCTATGTGACCGCTATCTATTCATCTAGCCACCTTTTAGACAGTGTATTGAAGTTAGTTTAAAATTAGATGCTGCCAATAACAGAAATAATTATTTTTCTGTTCATCAGAGGAAACATATCTTGTGATGAGGATGGGGCAATCATTTCTAAAATTGGTTATAAATCTATTCATTTACTAGCTTTTTAATTATTTTAAATTAACTTATTGCAGCATTTTAATGAGTTGCAGAGTTTTACATTCCATCTGGTACACAGGTCAATGTTGAATTATAAATTTTTAAAACTTATCTCCAAACTACTACCATTTTAAATCACTGTCCTAATTATCTCTGCAGCAGCAAACATGTTAAGAGAGAATTGTACTCCTTGAGTTTGTAACTGTCAGAGACTTGCTTTTACCATGCTGGTAGAAGCTGAGGTGGGACATAATCAGGGATGGTTTAACTCCTACTTTGACACTATTGTGAAGACAAGATGTTCATTTGGGACTACTTGAACCCAAGGGGTTCTCTTACATGATTTCTGTGCCATGGTAAATTTGGGACTAAATTCAGTCATTCATTCACCTACTCATTCACTACTTCAAAAATATTTATTGTCTACTATAGTCTGAGATTGTGCTAGTGTTGGGGATATAGTAGTTACTAGACAATACAGGGCCCTGCACTCTTCATCTGACAATAACTGAAAGAGGAATTCTTTCTTATTAATTTTTTAAAAATTACTACATTTAATAAATCATTAAGTTACAGCCACACAATGATTCACAGATGTTTCCAAGAAAGCAGTACATTTTATACTGGAGTTTTACAATTATTTCTCCTTCTTAAGGGTTGATAATAACTTACAAGCCTAAGAGGTTCTCACTGTTTTATTCCATTTATTATCTATCCTCTTGCTCTTGGTCTTCCATCCTCTGAGGTTGGTAGTCCTTATTGATACCTAAGTTGATCACAGTCTCAGAGGGCCCCCACCCTCATTTCAAGAGGGACTGCCAACTCCATCTAAATAAGTGTCCTAGAACGATATTTCCATCATCTCTAGGGTTTGCTAACCTTACCATAGAACCTCATGACTGCATTTGTGTTTTCTCTTATAGTCCTTTGTCTTTCTCATTCTTTGTACACCTCATGCACTGGGAGGTATACATGGGGATGCTTCCACTGCTGCCTTTCTCCCATCCCAGGATATTTGACTGCCTCCCTTCCCTGAATCCACTCTTTGCCCTCACCACATACAGTCTATAATACTGTGTTGTCCAGGCTCTTTTTTTCCTCTATATGTCAATTTTAACTTTCTGACTTTGGGCATGGAAAAAGAAGTTATTTATCCACTTCTCAGTAAGTCCCATTATTTTAGGTGAAAAATATTATCCATGTCCTGCTGAAAGAAAGAAAGGACTCTAAGAAACTGTGAAACATTTTTTTAAGTACAATTCTTTTCCTTTTACAAATGTTCATAGATGGACAATTGTATTGTGAATCTCACTACGAGCTGTAAATATGGTGACCCATTTAGCACAATGACGCTTTTGGCCTTTGCATAATGGCACACTTCTTTGTATGTGGCCCAATTATTGATGGCCACACTAATGTCTCTCTTTAGACCCAGCTGGAAAATTTGGCTGTCATGATTTCTTTAGAATTAACATTTCCAAAAATAAAGTTATCTGAATATTACCGAAACCACTCAAGGTTTCCTTTTCCTCCTGACTTTCCTATTTCTAACATCATCTACTTAAATAAGCTAAAAAAAAAAACTTTGAGTCCCTTCCTTTCATTAATGTTCATCTGTCTTTAAACTCCTAATATCCTTCGAGTTTTTGGTTTCACCTACCCAAACGTTTTCTATTCTTTATTCTAAATGCAGTTTCCCTAGTAGATTTCCTCATTAATTTATTTTTTTTAATTTTTGTTTTATTTTATTTAATGTTTCAATTTTTTACTTGAATTCTAGTTAGTTGACATATAGTGTTAGTTTCAGGAGTAGAATTTAGTGATTCATCACTTACGTATAACACCCAGTGCTCATCACAACAAGTGTCCTCCTTAACACCTTAAAGACTCCTCCAAAAAAATTGCTAGAACTGATAACATGAATTCAGCAAAGTCACAGGATACAAAATCAATATACAGAAATCTGTTGCATTTCTATATGCCAATAATGAAGCAGCAGAAAGAGAAATCAAGGCATCGATCCCATTTACAATTGCACCAAAAACCATGAGATACCTAAATAAACCTAACCAAAGAGGTAAAAGATCCATATTCTGAAAACTATAGAATCCTTATGAAAGAAATTGAAGAGGACACAAAGAAATGGAAAAGCATTCCATGTTTAAGGATTGTAAGAAAAAATACTGTGAAAATGTCTATACTACCCAAAGTAATCTACACATTTAATGCAATCCCTATCAAAATACCACCAGCATTTTTCACAGAATTAGAACAAACAATCCTAAAATATATATGGAACCACAAAAGACCCTGAATAGCCAAAGCAATCTTGAAAAGGAAAAGCAAAGCTAGAGGCATCACAATTCCAGACTTCACGTTATATTACAAAGCTGTAGTTATCAAGACAGTATGGTACTGGCATAAAAACAGACACATAGATCAATGGAACAGAATAGAAAACCCAGAAATGGACTCACAACTATATGGTCAACTAATCTTCCACAAAACAGGAAAGAATATCCAGTGGAAAAAAAGACAGTCTCTTTAACAAATGGTGTTGGGAAAACCGGACAGCCACATGCAGAAGAATGAAACTGAACCACTTTCTTATACCATACACAAAAGTAAATTCAAAATGGATGAAAGACCTAAATGTGAGACAGAAAACCATCAAAATCCTAGAGGACAACACAGGCAGCAACCTCTTTGATATCAGCCTTAGCAACTTCTTACTAGATACGTCTCCGAAGGTAAGGAAAACAAAAGCAAAACTGAACTATTGGGATTTCATCAAGATAAAAAGCCTCTGCACAGTGAAGGAAACAATCAACAAAACTAAAAGGCAATCTATGGAATGGGAGAAGGTATTTGCAAATGATATATCTGATAAAGGATTAGTATCCAAAATCTATAAAGAACTTACCAAACTCAACACCCCCAAAACAAATAATCCAATTAAGAAATGGGCAGAAGACATGAATAGACATTTTTCCAAAGAAGACATCCAGATGGCTAACAGACACATGAAAAGATGCAAACATCATTCATCATCAGGGAAATACAAATCAAAACTACAATGAGATACCTCCTCATTAACTTTGAGAGTATTTTACTCTCTCATCAGATCTTCACGTCTCCATTCACCCTTATTTTTGCAGCCACATCACCAAACATTCTGCTTTCATATGTCATCCTGATTTTAAAAAGCCTTCAAAATCTCCCCAATGCTTAGAAAATAAGGCCCACATTCCAGTCTTACTCCTTATTTGTTTTTGCTCATCTACCTTATTCTCCAGAGTATATCCTCTTCCCTGAATATTATTTATACTTCTCTTATCTGTTCCTTATAATAAAATAGAACTTTACTTGTAGAATGTTCTCCCAGTCTTTCCACTGCCATACCCCTTCTCTGAACTTTATGTCCAAATCTTGCCCATTGTTCAAATCACAATTAAAATATCACTCTATGATCCTACATGCAAGATCCAGTTGACTCCCTTTGCCTGTCTTTCTCCATTTTATTATGTTAGTTTGTTTGTGTGATTTGTTTTGCTTTGCTTTTTTGGTTATGATTTACATTATTTCTTATTCAATGTGTATTGTGGAAAATATTTTTTTTTCTCCTGTAAATCAGTTGTACCTTGAGAGAAATGACTGTTACCTTATTTAATGAAAAGAAACTGAGCTTTATAGTCAGATAGGCCTGGCCTTTCTGTCATCCAAGAGACTTGAAGTGATTTGGGCAAGGTAAAGACTAGACTCTTGCATGTATAAGCAATTCCAACCTCAAGGTGAGGAAGTTGGTTTAATTATCAGTAACAGAAAAATTAAACATAATCTATGAGAGTGGAGATGAGAATCTTACAATGTCTAGGTGTCTTCCATGAATACAAGCCTAGAAACCTAAAGGGTAGGATGTCAGCATTCTGGGGGTCCTGTAGTCTCTTCATTATTCTTGCTTTTGACTCATCCTGCTCTGTGAGATCACCCATGTCTTGCTAATGAGCTACTTTGAAGTCTTTTCCAGGTCATAGACTTCCACCAGCCTTTTTCACCTAGAGATGTTCACAATCACCTCTCTGATTTGGGTAGGAAAAGATTGTCCACCCAACATTCAACCAAGGCATTTCTCAATGGCAAGCTCCCCAAAATTGAAAAAAAATCTTACTTTCTCCTCTATTGTTTAATCGTTCCTACAAGAGTCAAGATTATAAATATACATATATTTATAATATATTATGATGTATAATAATATATTTTGTATTATATATATATATATATATATAAAATTAGAAAAATATTGACAGTGACACCTAAGTTTTAGAAAGGTAATGTTTGCCACAATAGGCTCAGAAGATACAAAGGGAGAAGAGGGTGAGGGCTGGTCCTTGTGCTTGGCCTCTGCTCTGCAGCAGTTAGGACCTGGGGGATGTGCTCAGGCTACCAACAGAGAGGCTCTGCCTTATAGTAGAAAGCCAGGAGAGAGGTATCCAAACCCTTAGAAACCTTTGGCTGCACCACCCAGAAACTCCAGCATAAATACGTTATGTAGTAGGAAATAAAACTTAAGAGCTTTTGGGAAATCACAGCTCCTAGAAATAAAATCCTAGGGATAGTCCATGGAATAGTTTCTTAATATAACATTATACATAGTTTTCATTGTCATGACTATGTATCACAAGGTCATATCCACACCAAGAGGAGAAGATGGCATAAATGTGTAAATAGCGGGAGGCAGGGATCATTAAGGCCACCTTAGCAAATGTTTACCACAGTGTTTGACTTAAAAAGATGTAGTTGTTTAAGTGTAGAGTTAAGTCTAGAAGCTACAGCCACCACATAACTTGTGGAAGTTGCCCTCAAAAGTGATTATCAAAGTGAAATCACTGGCTCAGTTCAACAATGAGCATAGAAAAAGACAGAAGAAATAACACCAAGAAATGCTTCTAACTGGAGAGGAGAAAGGAGAACTAGTGAAGAATTATTGGGGAAGAGTGTCCAGAGGATTTAGAAAGAAGCCTGGCTGAGAGCAAAGATGCTTTGCAGGCAGACAGGCGTGAATACAATCAGAGCCCCTCTTTTCACCTAGTGGCAGTGTGATTTTGAGCAAGTTATTTATCAGTTCTGAGCTATCATTCTTTTACAGAAATGAGGTAATTACTTTTGCCTGGAATAAATGTGGAATAAATTAAAAAAATGAATGACTGTATATGTATATATGCTTGGCACAGTGAATATGCAAAAAATGGTAGCTATTAGGGACTAAAGCCAGATACAGTATCATGAAGGCTATAATCCTTAAATATAAGGTAAGCTTGAAATGTAATGGTACATCAAAATGGGAATTATTTATCATAACTCTGTTTCTATCATTTCTTTCAATCTGAAATTGAAAGGCATAAAACAGAATTAGATAATTTTAGGCTTCCTAACCTCCTAGGCCCCCAACCTGCTTTACTAAAAAATCAGAAACAGTTCCTATGTTTTGGGCTAACTTTATAGCTGAACTTAGTATGTAGCAGCTGCTTGGAACATTCTTGCTTTACTACCACAAATGGTAAGAAAGGCTCCTGCTTGGGTAATGTCAAGTACACAGCCCAGTGGTGGGTATTTCAAGTCAAGGCTAATTTGCAAGGGCACAGCTGTTCAGCTATCTTCCTGGCAACACCGGAAGTTCAAGGTAGCCAGATGGTTGTACCTCCAGTTAAATTTTACCAGGCCATGAGTGTGTAAACTCCTATGGGAGGCTTCAACTACATTAAAAGATCCAGACCACTATTATTTGTGAGCAAATTTTTAAACTGCAGTATAAGAGTACTTCACCACTGATACATAATACAGTTTAGTTTTTAAACATGCTTCATTTTAGTGATTTCTTATGGCACAAAATTTATAAGAAACTAAAACTAAAAACTTGTCCATAATCTAGAAATCTAGAAATCCGGAGATGATACATTCAAAAATTTGGCTTATAGACAGCTTTCAAATCTTATTGATAAATAAATACATATGTATATCTATATGTATAAATACATATACATGTTTAAAATGTAAAATGAAAATTTTAGACATACATCATACTTTACATACTCCTAAATATGTTATTTTTTCAAATTAATAATATCTCATACATATGGTGTACCTCATTAAATATCCTTGAAAACATGATTTTAATTATGATATGATAATTCTGTTTGTATAATTATGTCAAACAATTTTCTATTTTGGCAACTTAGACATCATTTTTGTATTTTGTTTTCATATTACGGTAGTACTGTGAAAAACATATCAAATATATGTGTACACACACACATAGTTGTGGCTATCACTGATGTTTTATGTTATTTATGACAAATTTATTTAATTTATTATTTATATATCCTTGACTTGGCAATTTTTATATTTATGATGTTTGATGTCCAAGTACAAATATATTTCTACTCACGTACTAGCTCTTGATTTGTTTCAGAAGATGTGCTTTGGAGGTAGAAATGTAGAAATTTGTATTTGCTTAAAATCTTATTTTTATTATTTCTTATTTATTGCTGTTAAAGGGCCTTATTTCCATAGGCCTCTGTGGAATTCTCTCCTGTGTTTTATCTCTAATCCCTCTCCTTAAAGACCAGTGCTGTAATTTCATGCGAGTTAATGGAGAGCTCCATCCTGTGGCCACTTCTCAAGCAATTCAATCCTCCAAAACCAGACACAGCACAGCTCTCACATCTAATTAGTTTTGAAAGCCTATTGATTACTCTCTCCAAAGATCCCCTCACATCTGCTGCCTCATTTCCAGACCCAGTGGCTCCACACTAATTCTGTCCTTATCATCCCACCTCTGAACCACCACAATAATTCCTTAACTCTTTAACTCTCCAACATGGCCCCATGACATAAATTGCAAAGATGAACACTCAGTGTCTCTCAACATACTGCCCTCCATGATCCTTCCTCTCTAGCCAATCAGGTGTACTCAATAATCCTGCAATCACCTTGAAATCACCTCTAAAACTTTCCCCAAGCTACATCTCCAGGTTTTTCATCTACTTTCCTTTCCCCAACCCCCCTTTTTTAGAAACCCACTTATACCTCAAGCTTCATATAAACCTTCTTCCACTTCTTCCTCACCTTAAAGGGCTCTGTCTCCTCTCTGAATTTCTATTATATTAATTTTTGTGGGTTCTTCAATTTCCTTGGTCTTTCTGTCCCCTTGTTTCTTTATTTGTAAAATGGGTATAATGTCATCAACATACCTCACAGAATTAATATAAAGATTGGATGACGGGGTCTGTGCTTAGAAGTGCTTAAGCATTGGGCGCCTGGGTGGCTCGGTCGGTTGGGCATCTGCCTTCAGCTCGGGTCATGATCCCAGGCTCCTGGGATTGAGTCCCACATTGGGCTCCCTGCTGAGTGGGGAGCCTGTTTCTCCCTCTGCTTCTCCCCCTGCTTGTGCTCTGTCTCTCTCTCTTTCTCTCAAATGAATAAATAAACTCTTAAAAAAAAAAGAAGTGCTTAAGCATGTCTGGACATTGTAAGTGCTCAGTAAATTTATTTTTGCTATTATAATGAAGTGTATGAATATTATAATGTTGTTGTATGGACTCATTAATTATATTTTCCGTTGGCCTATATCACTACTACCCAAGTAGAAGAAAATTTCTTGCAGAATAGACTGTCATCCTATTTTGCCTCTTATAGAATGTCTTGCATAGAGTAGATATCTCATTACTACTTATTTTTTAAAGATTTTATTTATTTGTTTGTTTGTTTGTTTGAGAGAAAGAGAAAGAGAGAGCCCGAGTTGGGAGGAGGGGCAGCGGGAGAGGGAGAAACAGTCTCCCCACTGAGCAGGGAGTCCGAGGTAGGGCTCAGTGGATCCCAGGACGCTGGGATCATGACCTGAGCTGATTCAGCCACCCAGGCAGCCCTCATTACTACTTATTGACTGATGTCTTCCTTCAAGCACAAGTAAGCTGAGTAGTGGTACACGTGTCAACATTCCCTTTATAGGACAGACAGCACTTCAGGAAAATTCCACAACTATGAAGAAAAGAAAAATGCTAGTCTGTCTGACTGAATCTGAGTAGATTTTTATTGCAAGAAAACTTGTCAACCTCATGATAAAATAATTTTGATTAACACATAAAAAACAGAAAAAAGCATGTCTTAGTTTGGGCTGCTATAACAAATGACCATAGATTAGGCAATTCAAACGACGTTTATTTCTCACAGTTCTAGAAGCTTGGAAGTCTGAGATCATGCTGTCTGCATAGTTAGGTTCTGGTGAGAGCCTTTTTCTGGGTTACAGAGGGCCGACTTCCCTTTGTATCCTCACATAGCAGAAAGATAACTAGTTAGCTCTCTGGTCTCTTCTAATAAGGGCATTAATTCCATTCATGAGGGCCCCATTCTCATGACCTAATTACGTCCCAATGGCTGCACTTTCAAATACAATTACTTTGGGATTTGGGTTTCAGCATTCAACATTCCAAATTCAACGTTAACATTCAAAATTTTGAGGAGACACAAATATTCAGTCTATCTCAAGCCTTTCTGCACAGCACATCTTCACACTTGCCCTCAAGGTTTAAGCTCTCCTTACACAACCATTTGCCTTGACAGGAAGTGGGGAGAACATCAGAGGGGTCAGGAGAAATATGTGTAGCATTATGTCCTTGACCTTATCTCTCATCTATTTACCCTATGAAGTCCACTCATCTTTTTGAGGGTTGGTAACAGCTCATAACTCTGTGCCTTCAAGGCTGAAAATAATCTGATTTACTAGATCCTTCAGCCCCAGTGGCATCCCTTGGACCCTCCCCAATACCCCATATATTGTAACTTTGTTAGATTAACATTTGTCAAGTAGAGCCCCAGATTGTGGATGGTGAGCCACAGTCCAACAAAAGACCACAAGGAAAAGTGAGACAGAGAAGTTTATGACTCACAGAGCCTGGAGTATGTATACAGTACACCGGGAGGGACCACATGGGGAGTCAAAGTAGGGTACAGGTAGAGCATGGCAGGACCTGGGGCACATGCCTTTATTGGTGTCCAAGGGTGGAGTGCTTTGGAGTTCCCAGGCTAAAGATGGACTTGTCAGTTCAAACAAAAAAGAGGAGGAGTCTAGGTAAGCTTCAAGAGGGGAGGGGTCTTAGAAGGTTTGCATTAGGGGAGGGCACTGGGGAGAGTGCTCATCACAGGATTGTTGGGGGGAGACATATCAGGAATTTACATTTACTTTTGACTTTGCAGGCTGTTAACTAGGGCATGTGCTCAATGGAAGGGCTAGTATCAATTCAAGGCAGGCCACTTGGCCACACAAAATGGATGCCAAGGCAGCAATATTATGGAGTAGTTTAGTTACACTCTCAACATCCTAGTGAACAGTAATAATAAATCAATCAAGTTGACCTTGTCTCCTAACATTCCCTGTCTCAGTTCCCTTACTCAGCCTCCATTCTCTTAATCTAACCCTCCAAGTCCTTTTCTCTTAAAACCTTTTACATCAGTTTATCTGCTTGGAACGTTCCCCTCTCACACCTGTCACACATCTTTCTTTGATTGCTTATCATCCTATAGCCTCAGATTACATGGTATGTCCCTAGCCTTTTCAGACACCCATTCTAAAATAGTCTTCACTTTTATTCTATTGCATATTTTATTTTGTACATACTTTGCACTTTTGTTTGTTTGTTTCAAAGAAACAGGCACATTGCCTCCCTTATGTACTATTACCTAGAAAAATGCTTGATATATAGTAGGCAGTCTATTTTGAAAGACATGCATAAAGAAATAAAAGATGAAAAAATGAAATATTAAAATAATTTCAAAATATTTTTCACTTTTAAATAATTTAAATGTTGACTAGTAAATTCTTTTAATGAAGGCAGTACACAATTCTCAAAAAGCATTTCTTAAATTTTTACTGATAGTCTTTCCAATAGAAAGTGGGATTACTGAAATAATGTTAAAATAATGTCTGCTTTAAAATAACTAAAAATTGTGGTAAATTCATATTAGGAAGATACTGTACAATACTCAAACAAAAAAAGTCTCTTGAATTTTACTGACATTCTTTCCAATTCTTTCTAAGTGTTACATAGAAATTCATGCCAAAATTTGTAAAGTGTTTTGCATTTCCAATGAATTTTTTCCTTTGTTTTATATATGCACCTGTTTTCAACTTTTACATATGTAATTCTCCCAAAAAAACTAGATGAAGAATTGGCATCTACAAAAATCTGGTGTTTTCAGAATTACATTTTTTTTATTCAAATGCAATTGGTCTAATCTGTTCTAAAGAACAGATATAAAAAGATAAGAAAACTATTTTATAAATATGTTTAATGTAAGATCATGCTCTTTTTCCCTAACACAAAAGAAAGACAAAATTATAATTTAATTTTTATTTTGCTATTTGTCCTGTAAAGACCTTTGTATCATTTTATTAAAATTTTATCAAATGGCCTAATCACATTGACTAGCCTTTCCCTAAAATCCCCCAATACTTTTCCATGAACTTGTCCCAGCATTTAAAATTCCTTCCAACATTTGTTTAAACAGACATGAGTTTAATTTCTTTCCCCTATTGCAATAGTCTTTTTTTTTTTTTTAAGATTTATTTAGTTATCTGAAAGAGGGAGAGAGAGAGAGCTCCCACAGGAGGAGGGGCAGAGGGAGAGAATCTCAAGCAGACTGTGCTGAGCATGGAGTCTGAAACGGGGCTCAATCTCATGACCCTGAGATCATGACCTGAGCTGAAACCAAGACTGGGACACTTAACTGACTGAGCCGCCCAGGCACCTCTCCTCTATTGCTTAGCCTTGAACAAATTCTTCCTAGTCATTTTCAGTGTCCAGTGCAATTTGTCTTTGACAGTTCTTTTGTCCAGGTAACCTGTTTTGAGAGAAGGCCAATTTGGTTGACAGGAAAGGAATCAAAGACCAAGCCAAAAGATCAAAGATGGGAAAGGAATTGGAAGACCTTACTGGAAGAGCCAATAATATAACACCGCAGCCCGGCAAGCTTAGGGTTAGTTTTTCCTCTAGGTGAACCAGATGAGCGGGTTGAAGGTAGGAATAGAATTAGATCAGTTACAGTGAATTAAAACTCAGTGTTTTCTTCACACATTAGATCAGAGTGTAAATGAATTTTGACCCCCTTACTCAAGTTATAGAAAGTTATAGCAGAGCCAACCAAACTCATGAAAGTCATCCTACTGTTATAAGCCAATCCAGGCACCCTCCCTTCACAGAGAGTATTGGAGGAATCAAGCTGCTCTGGAAATCAATTGACAACAGCTCAGCATTTAAAGTGAAATATGAGCATTTGTGGATGTAAATAGTAAGAACTTTTTGAAAATAGCAGTAAGACACATAAAATAAAGAAAATAAATGATTCCTACACAGACATAATTAAACAATAATGCCATAAGATAAACAGAAGAGGATTAGCATGAGCTGTAAGAGGAGTAATTTAAACCAGAAAAGAATGCATATTATTCCCTTAGTCCCTGGCTAAGTGATTTCTTCCAACTCAAAAAGTAGTAAACTGCCATATATATATATATATGTATATATATATATATATACTACTTCCCGAGACACTGGTATCATAACAGGATCATATATATATATAATTTTTTTTCTATCAACATAAAACCAAACCCTAACCTATTGTGCGTGTTATTCTTGAGACTATGCCCAAGAGTTATACAAAGTCCAGATATATGACTTGACGATCAGGTGCTGGAGAGCCCCTTTCACTCACTAGCTACATTCATGATACCCAATGTGAAGGTCTTCATGGTCCCTTTGATCTAGAGATCTGTTGTGAAAAAATTTGTTGTGGCTAGAACCCCAGTACTCAATACCCAGCATGCCCAAAAGTCATTTCCCTGAGGTTGGCTATTTCCCTGGGGTCACAGCCAGGGAGTAGGGCATATGTGCCCATTACTCTGTGGTCCATAGATTTGTCCCCTTCCTAGGCTCTAGGAATTGTGTCTATGTCTCCTGCTTCTCAGAAACCTTCATCCACTTCCCTTTCACTCTGTGACACCAAAATTCTCTGTTTTTAGAGCAAGAGTTAATACAAATTGGATTATTCTTATGAGGAAATAAAATGATATATTAGAAGTTATTTAAAGTGACTGAATGCTAAAGTTGCAATGCAGATTATTCTTGTCAATTATATTTTTTCTTAAAATCAATTAGACTATCCAAGGTAAAAAAAAAATAAATATTTGATTAACTTCATCATCCTGTAGCAAATGTTTACACCCAAGCCCATTTCATAGCATTTCTGGATATTACTTATATTTACACATTTATAGGTAGATAGATATGAAAATATGTACATACCAATTTGAATATATATATATATACATATATCTTAAATTAATACATAGTAAAATCCATGTTTTTTTCTCATTTAAGAACATAATTACAATTACCTTTCACAGATTATTTGGACATTTTCTTCAAGTTCCCAGGTAATGAATCCTTCTAGGTGTTGCTGTGTAAGGAAACCTGAACCAAGTGAGCAATATCTGCAGATTTCTAGTGTCAAGAGTAGAGAAAAGTTATGCGGTTCTTACCTTTCTGGCTTAATAAGGTTTGCTTCTCTGTGTTTGTTGTGCACTCTGCTTTCATGACACAAGGTGGATGACTCAGAAACATATTTTGATTAAAGTTCTCACCAGTCTATGAATTTTAAATTATGTTCCATGAATATAATTGTAGAAGGTAATCTCTCACTATTAAATCACTCAAATTAAACAGATCATTAAATAATTAATGTATGTGAGCATGCCTACAATAGTGCCTCTTATGCCAGGTGGGCTTTCAGTCCATGCATACTTAATCCAGCTGTGAAATATAAGGAAGGGAGTTTATAGCAAGGATGGTCCTAGATCTCAAGTGTTTTTGTAGTCTAACATGAATTTCAAACATGAAGAGAGAGATATGCAGAGGGCTTGATGCCTATTCAAGTTCACACACTTGGGGTGAGAATTAGAACCTAAGATACATAATGTCCAGGCTAGCAGTCTTTCCGCATGCCATACTATTTCCCGAGACACTGGTCTCATAACAGGATCATCCTGCATTAATATGTAGATCCTGATTTGCCATGAAATAGCTCCAGAAAACTTTTTGGCCCTAAAATATAACAGAAAGATTGAATAAGCAATCCAAAACATTTCACAAGTTAAAATCCTATGGAGACAAATGTGTGTTCTCTCACTGTTTCTTCCAGTGAAAACAGACAGGTGGTATCTATAGATTACAGAGCCAGGAACTTGGCTTATTTCTGACTTGTGAGCTCTTATTGCCAACCCCAATGCTGACAGTAGCTCATTAAAAGATGTTGGGCAAGCTATTGTTCTCCATATGAGAATGTCCTCATTATGAAAAGAGAATCCTGAACACAAACCTGGCTGAGAGCTGCATTACAACTGCAAATATTGGCACTGGTGACTTCTGCCTTTAGGAAACAATCTCCTCAGGCACAACACCCTCTTTCTCTGATTTTATGACTCTGTAGCATTCTCACTGGGATGATCCTCATCTGACCCTCACCCCTGACTCTCCTGAAGAAATCTGTTCACTTCCCTAAATTCTCTTCCTGCTCACCCTTCCACCATAAGCTTCCAAAAGCTCTATCCACAGCACTCTTCTTTTTTCTCTCTACCCCAAAGTCTCCTTTGGTGAAATTGAACCATCATTTCCATTCACGTGATTCCAAGTCTGTGTTTGGTACTTCAAGTTTCTCTTAAAATGTGTTATGGGTTGAATTAAGTCTCCCCCAAAGTTCATTTGTTGAAGTCCTAGTCCCCAGTGCCTCAGACTATGACCTTATTTGGGAATAGGGTTGTTAGAGATATAATTAGTTAAGATGAGGTTATACTAAAAAAGTGTGGGCCACAGATTCAATATGAGTGTTGTCCTTATAAAAAGGAGAAATTTGGACATATACATAGTGAGAACACTATGTGAAGGCGAAGTCGGAGATTATGGTTCTATAAGGCAAGGAATGCCAGAGATGGCCAGGAAACCACTGGAAGCTAGGCAAGAGGCATGGGACAGATTCTTACTGACAGCCTTCAGAAAGGACTAGTCCTACCGAAACCTTGATCTTGGACCTCCAGAGCTATGAGCCAGACAATGAATTTCTTTTGTTTAAGGCGCTCAGTTTGTGTTAAGTCATGGCAGCAGTTACAGCAAACTAATACAATATTGTAAGCACTAGTATGTAGTCATCAAATTCTGTTTCCTCTACCTTTTGGGTGTGTGTCTAGATGATGTTTCCAGCCCCCTCATGATTAAACAACTATTCTGGCCAATGGAAACATGAGTGGAAGTGATCTATATCTTTTTCAGTCCTGGTCCATAAACACATCCAAGAGTAATCTAGGGTTATTCCTATTGTCTAACATACTGTTTCTTTCCTTGCATTTCTGTTTTTGAATTTAACCTGAGTGACCAGAAAATATTTCATATCAAATATCCAAAAGCAAACTCAACATCTAAGTGCTTTCATGGTCATATACTTCCCATATTTATTCTCTCACTCAGTCAGCTATTCTCCCTGAACTTGCTAAATTTTGGGATTATTCCCTCTATCTTCATTTTCCTAATTTTCACAAATCTCCTTCATATGCAAAACTCATTGATACTCCTTCCCAAATATCTCTCACATGGATGCATTGTTTGATTTTTACCACTCATGCATACATCAGTTTAATTTTTGGAACTAATGCAATTATTTTCTATCTAGCCCTCCTATCTAAAAACTTAGTCATTCTAATATTTATATGCCCCAAACCAGTGGTTTTCAAATTCCTAGTTATGACCCAATTCAGGGCCTTACAATGAAGCTAATGGGCCATAAATATTATTTTAAAAAGAGACAAAATATGAGTGCCTAACTGGCTTAGTCAGTTAAGCATCTGACTCTTGATTTCAGCTTAGGCCATGATATTAGGATTGTGAGATTGAGCCCTGTGGCAGGCTGTCTGCTCAGCGTGGAGCCGGCTTGAGATTCTCTCTCTCCCTCTGCCCCTCCCCTGCCCTTGCGAGCATGAGCACACGTGCTCTCTCACTCTCAAAAAAATTAAATTTAAATAAAAAAAGACGGAATAGAACAGAAGAACATATTGGAGAATAAAATATAACACAAATAGAAACACATCCCTTATAAGTGAGTATAAGTAATTTTACGGAATCTTTTTTATGACGTATATATGTATATACAGGGCAAGTGGTGGTAAAGTATATCTCTTACGTGATTTCAGTCAAATAAAAATAAGTATGGCCTTATGCTACTGACATGCTAATATTTAAAGGGTACAGATCATATTATGTCAGTTCTAGGCTAAAAAGAAATATAAATGCCCTCCCAGAGTGCTTTTGCATATAAGATGAACTCTAATACACCATACACAATTCTGTCTTCCAGTATAGTGGGATTGTTTGCTGTTTACTTTACACATCTTCATGTTTTTACCCCTAAATGTTTACTCAGACTCTTGCCTAGGGATGAAATCCAACCATACAACTCCACTTCTATACCACCAGCTAACAAAGCCTGCACATACGACACATCATTCATGCAGTTTCCCCTGATTTCCCGAAAATATCATGAGAACACTTTGGACCCTTAATTCAGAATTTCTCACATTCTGTCTAGCATTTCTGCCTTCTAAGCACTTGCCCTATCATGTACACTTTAGTACAAGAGAAAGATCTTAGCCCAATATCAAAAGTGTTGCTGAAGTGAATTTCTTAATAATAGGCTTATGCATGAATATCAACAAATAAATACAGCTTGCTAAATATTGTGCATGGGTGAGTGAATATCTCTCAGGTTTTATTAAATATACTGAATAAATGTGAAGTCGCCCTGATTCTGAATTCATTGAGAACTACTTTTAAAATAATAAATATTATATAAAGGGCAAAAAATAAAAATTAATACTTCACTAGATATTGTAATTTCACAAGTTATAGAAAACTGCTGCTTCCCATTCTTAGATCTGGACCTAAAAAATATACACAAATGGTCAACCAACTCAGGTTCTGAGTGGCTAACACCTGAGGACACTGGATGCCCTGGGTGATAACAGAACAATCTTGATTTCCCTACGAAGACCCCCAGTAATGAATCTACTCCCTCAGTGTCCCTACCTCTCAATATGAGAACATGTATATCTGAAAATATTTTCCCCCAGGTTTAGTGCCCTGGTAAATGTCTACCATATTATAAGAGATTCTATGAGTTTTGTGGGGCAAATGCACATATGAATAAAATAAGTTTCTTCAAAGGAATTTAAAGTAATTTATAGAAAGCAAATATGGACATATGTAAAATAATAAAGTGAATAAATTTCAGAAATAGGCAATGAATGCAAATGTAATATAGGATGATGGATAGTTTCCAGGTTTCAAAATTGAATGAAGACCTTAGTTAAAAGTAGACAAGTATGACCATCAGCGAAAAGTAAGATAGAGATGCTGAAGAGCAGAGATGACCAGAAATCAAGCACCTCAAAAAAAGGAAACTAGTTATCATGACCAATAAAATGAAGAATTATAAAAATTAAAAATTAAAAAAAAAAAGCTGCTCTTACCTCTCATTTAGGCTTCGGTGCACATAGCTGCTCCCACGTCTGGAAAGTGATGGCACTGCTGGTTGAATTTTCTCTTTGACTTCCATACAATGGAATGTCTAAGACCATATTAAATCTCCAGATTCTGGTATGGTCTGAAGTATATCCTGACTTCATTTCTGAGAACTGAATCAAAACTTAGTGTCCTTGAAACATTAGAATTCCTTTTGCTTTGGCAGTACTTTTCTATTCTATAGCCATGGCTTACATTTAAATTCAGAGTCATTCTCTGTTACAGAAGCTAATTATTTTTGGTATACATTCTAAAATCAAGTGCAAATGGTGTTCCTCATTTCCAATTCAGGAAGTTAAGAGTCTTTGTGCTAATTGGGTGGGGGAGTACTTAAGCTAATATAGTAATGAAGTCTAAAATATTCACCTTCAGAATCCAAAAACTATATATGTTATTAGTGTTTCTTCAATATTCAAGGACCAGATGATATTAAGTCTCTACAGCCTAAAGACTGTGCTATAATGACAGAAATTAGAATAGTTTAAAATACATCATGGGACAACCAAGAAAAATACAGTTTTAGGCAAATCTATCCATTGACCTGCATCTCAAAGCTTAAAGAGAAATAAAACATACTGAAGACATTTTTATATAATGTAAACAAATTAGTTCAGGGAAAACAAAGATGCCATTTATAATAATATTCAGAGTTAAAGGAAAGATTAGTCTATATTATTCTCAGAAGACATAGGAATATATATTAAAGAAAGAGAAAAAGCTACCTAATATATTGTAGTTTAAATGAAAATTAAAGTTTTCTGGGATTGATATCTGAGGTATTGTTATTGAGGCAATAATTGAATCCGTTTCTGAGGCACTACCTATTTTTTAAAATGTGTATGTTAAATAATCTGCTGTTTTCACATTTCATGGAATATTATACAAGAAGCCATTATTTATAAATAGTTGCAGATAAGCCAATTTTGGCATATGAAAATTACCATTTGATCATTTCTATCAGAAGAAAGATTTGGTCTATATGAAATTACATCAGCAGTTTATTGCATAATAAAAACAACTAACGTTTTTTGAGTATGTACTGTGTGCCAAGCTTATTTCCAAGCTCCTTACAAGTATTCATATATTTAATTTTTATAACAGTTTTATGAAACAGATAACATGTTCTTACAAGATCCAGGCTGAGGACTCTGATTTTGAAGATGATTGTATTGCCATCACTCCATTTGGGTGTTTGGCCCAAGCCTTTTCTGCCCACTCTTAGTTAAGACAAGATGCTTCAGTCCTTTTTTACTGACAAGCACAATCTTGGTAAGACATGTGGATGTTGCGGACAAGATGTACTCAATGTAAATTTGATCTAAACCTTTTTATTTCCATTTTCCTCTCTTGAACTTTATTTCACCTGAATGCTTACAAAAAGAAAAGGAAAAGGAAAAAGGAAAAACAAAAAAGGCAAGTTTGGCTTTCTCTAGTCTTTTTTGTTTGTTTGTTTAACCAGTTGCTGATTGGGACCTGGGGCGGACATATGGTGGGAAGGGTCTGAGGCATGAGCAGACTTTAAGGTAGGGACTTGAACTGGCTGCAGTAGAAGCTGCCTTTGCACTCCTATGTGTGCCTGATGACTCTCTCTTGTGGGTTCTTTAGAATCCCCTGCTGGGGACCTCCATCCTACAGATCTTTTGACCTGGCTGAATGAATCCCTTTTGGGTGGTCACTTTCAACTCCACCTTTAGCCTCCAGGGGTCTGGAGTTCACCTTCATCTTCTTGCTGTTACAGTTCTTTCATTCTTCCAGGTGACCTTCTTAAGCAGGACCTGTTAGGAACCATGGTTGTCCCCTCCCATACATGGTACACAGGAAGGATTTATACACTTCCTTTGCTTTGAAAAAGGCTGAGCCTGGGATTGCAAACCCATGTCAGTACAATGACTACCTCCGACTGATCCCCAAAGTGCTGCTATCTTCACTTTCAAAGTGTAGGTTAATTTATCTTTGATCCTCCAGATCTCTGTGGAAGTCTGGGGTTTCTACTCTGTTCACATCTTCAAGAAACATAATTTAGAAATCATAGTGGTCCCGTTGCTTTGCCAACCTGAGGAAAATGAGATAGAGTCCCTCCTCTTCTTATTCTAACACAGCTCACTCCAAAAATCCTTCTCAGTGCTTTCTCTTCTCATCACTCAGATCTGTTTTCTTTAACGTAGATCTGCAAAGGCCTGCAAATAATGGAACTCATTTATGTCATTCTTTGGTAAAGTCTACATTTAAAGATTTTTCCATATGTACTTTGCTGTCCTCTATTTATTTCATTTGTATTTTAGCCAGCTTTGAGGTGCAAAAGTCCTGTGTAGCCTCTTGTCAATATTTATGTGACATATGTCAATATATGTTATGAAATTATAATTTATTATATGCTATATATATTCATATGATTGTATGTATATTATATGTACTTTTTCAGAGTAATGTTTTATTACCAAAGATAGTCATTAGAAGTAAAGTAGGGTGAGAGTCATTCTTAAACGAGTGCAGTGTGAATTTCTATTTCTAAATTGCCTCTGCTCCTTTCTTAGTAAACGAGCTCAGCATAACACCTTTGGCAAGATAGATATTCCTGCTAGAGAACATATTCTTAATTTCTTTTGTGTTATTGAAGCATGTGTTTAGGTATTTGCCCTTTTAGGGCTTTGAGAGATTTGTTCCAGTGGGTTCATATCATCATTATTACATAAAAAATGACATGTGGTTCTATCTCTTTTTCTAAATTAATAGATAATAATTAATTATTTAATAATAACAAATTATTTTTTTCTTTAAAGCAAAACATTTCAAGAATTCATGAACATGAATTATATTAAGTGACAGTGTCAAGTTTGTGAAGATCATATGGGCAACCACTGGCCCCATCAATCACTCAGGTTATCAACTCAATTTATTTTCACTAACTACTGCATAGTTATAATTATTAAATATTTTAGAGATCTTTTTTTTTTCATTCTTACTCACACTTTGGTTACTTTATGTCCATAATGGACTACTAGTAAAATCGGAGGCACAAACACACTGATATAGAGACATGACAAGATAATGAGACATACAGAAACTGATAATTATGCAAAACTACTTAGATTTTACCAGATGTACACATTACATTCTTCTGATAAAATTTCTATGACAGTCATCAAAAATTCCCCTAGTAACTGAAAACTAAAGTAAAAGTGATAAAATATTTTATAACATTTATTTCCAAATTATATTTGTATTAATTGTGATCTAAACTCCCTTTCACCAAAGCTATATTCAGGCAAGTACTTAAACACAGCAACCAGGAGCTCTCTCATCTAGGTTATTATGAATAGAAACTTCATAATTTAAAAAATAACTTACTAAATATTTTCAAAGTATGACATATAAGAATTCTAAGCTTTAACGGCTATCTTTGTCATTTCTGCTTGTATTAAGGTGAAGAAAGCTCTCATTTTAAGATTCAGATTTGGCTTTGATTTTGGGGGTTTTTTTGCTTCAGTTTAATAGGCCTAACCACCCAAATAGTTCAGTTGACTTCAGCACTGGTTTTCCAAAAGTCAGTCAGAGCTGACAAGTACAGGTTATTATTTTTACTTGTGATTATTCCCTTAATAATAGGAGGAATGGTTTGGTCAGATAGGCCATATTTCTTAGCCTAATATAATTAAATAGCATCCCAAATCCAATACTTTCTAATTCTGATAATTGATGTACTTAACATCCATGCTCTCAAAATTCCAAGATACAAAATCAGGAGAGAAAAATATAGTAGATTTACAATATTAAATATTCCCAAGTTAGATTTTAAATAATAAAAACAAATGTGTTAGTAATTAAAAACAACACCAAATTCAGTAAACAGTTTTTTTATAGAAATGAGCAGATATAATTTACAAGTAGAAAGTTCTCTCCATTGTATAACGTCAAAAAATAGTACACATAAAGAATTAAGTTCTATAATTTTATCTCATCTTTCAAAATAAAATTCTACAATTAAATCCAACTCCCAAAACAAATAGTGCTCAGCATCCCCAAGTTAAAAAAAAATTTCCATTAACTGAAGGTATATTGCAACAGAAGCCTAAAGCATAAGCATTATAACTACAAATGTAAAGTTTCACCTTATTTCCTTTTATCTCATAACTTAAATAGTTAAGAAGAGCAAAGAATTTTAAAAGTGTTGCATTGTTTTGGAAATACACTCATTTTATCTGATGTATATTAATGAAGTGGGCCTTTCATTTTGTTGTCTCTTTTTTTTTAGAATATATTTTAGACATAGTATGGAATAGCTTATATATAATGTCTCATTTAAATAAAATCACAATTTCACATTTTGATTTATTTCTATAGGCTTTTTGTGACAGAAGCCACATGGTAGTTCAAAATATTAATAGAATGCATCTGTATGTAATAAGTCTAATATCTGAAGGAACATGAATAATTTAAATTCGAATCGTATATGGGCCAGAGAGCATAGTTTGTAATGTACAAATCACAATTTCTTCTTAACAGAGAAATAATAGAGATTTTAAAAAATCATTTAGTCAGCTAATAGTAATATCAGTTTCTGGTTGTGGAATAAAACCGTTCATCTATCAATCATTTAGGGTAAACTTTAAAATTATCAGAGTATGTGTTTTTATTTCCCTGCTTTAAGGAATTAATCAAAGTATTCTGAATAAAAATAATTCATTAATTGATTGGTTTCTTTCACATATTTATTGAAACTTTCCTTATAACAGGCACTGTAAAGACTTGATATTTACATTAAAGTGGCTCATAATATAGTAAACAAATAGACACGTGTAAAACAATGACATATAGTCAGTCTATAATAAAATACAGAGCACATTTGAAGAACAGAAATCATATGATAGTTTACCAGAGTAGGCTAAGAGGAAGGACAGAGTAGAATTTAGAAAGGTGAATTTGAGTGATGACTTCAAAGATTACCAAGAATTTTCCCTGTTATCAAGGGATTAGAGGGAAGAGAAGAGGAATGAAGGGAGAAGAGATGGGACAAAGGGCCAATCATAGGACGAGATAAGGGTGGGATATAAGTGAGGTTAACTCATGCTGTTCTAAGATCAAGTATATAATAGTAAACCATCAACACATTTTGACTGAGAATAGTTACATATTCAAATATGATTGTATTTGTTATGTATGAAATCAGAACAGGAAAGCCAATGAGAGCAAAACTGCAGTAATTCATGGAAGAATTTATGAATATTTCAACTAGGGCTGTGGTGGAGAGGCTAAAGTGGAGAGAAGTGGTATGATTCATAGTTCAGAGGCTGAGAAGTTGTTTAGGACAGGAGAAAGCCCATAGAAAGAGACACACCTAAAAAAAAAAAAAAAAAGATGCCTGGTTTTGAATATCCAACTATGTGCCATTTTTTTAGCCTAGGTAAGTTATTAAATCAGTATCTCCCTCTCTATCCCCCCATCTTTTAATGCATCATTAAAGATTGTTGTAAGAATTAGTATTATTAATGTTTTATAGTTTTTAGTGTTGAAGACTTATATATATATATATCATCAAATTTATTCCTAGGTGTTTATTTGATGTCTTCTGATACAATTGTAAATGCTATTCAAAATATTATTCTCTAATTAATTCTTGCTATTGTAAAACCTCAACTGAATTTTGAGTAATGGAATTATGTCCACAAATTTGTTAAATTTAATTGCCAATTTTAACAGTTATTAGTCGTTCCTTTTTAGTTTTCTAAATATACAATTTTGGGGTGCCTGGGTGGCTCAGTCGTTAAGCATCGGCCTTTGGCTCAGGTCATAATCTCAGGGTCCTGGGATCGAGCCCCGCATCGGGCTCCCTGCTCGGCAGGAAGCCTGCTTCTCCCTCTCCTACCACCCCCGCTTGTGTTCTTTCTCTCCCTGCTTGTGTTCCCTCTCTCACTGTGTCTCTCTCTGTCAAATAAATAAATAAAATCTTTAAAAAAAATAAAAATAAATAAATATACAATTTTATCATCTGCAATCATAATGGCTCTACTTTATTTTTTCAGACTTTATGCCATTTTTTCCTTTTTGTGTCTTATAAAATGACTAGAGACTTCAGAAGTATAATAATAGGTTGTGGTCTTCCTGTAAACTAAACTCATTAAGTCCTCCTCTCCAGAAGGCATTACTTTTGTCCACTCCTGTACCAAAATTTTGGGCTCACTACTCCTTTGAATGTTGCCTTTAATGTTATAACACTGTGCATATTCTTACCATAGCACATAGTATTCCAGTCATCATTTTTGCCTGTATTTATTCCTTCAGAGTAAATGGTTCTTAAGAATAAGTATTTTTCTGGGGCCCCTGGTATATGGGTAAGGTTGGTTCAGTTGGTAGAGCATGTGATGCTTGATCTTGGGGTTGTAGGTTCAAGCCCCATTTTGGTGTAGAGATTACTTAAAAATTAAATCTTTTTTTAAAGAATAAGTATTTTTTTATATTTATAATTAAATCTCCAATATCCAGAACAGTGTTTGATATAAAATAAGTGATTTGAAACCTCTAGTGAAAGAATGGAGATGGACCACAGAACGGTTTTTGACATACATGTGACAGATTGCAAAGGAAGATCATAAATTCTTCACATCCTCCTTGTTTTGTGTGTTGCAACTCCTCTCCCAACAAGAGACAGTGTCTATTTCTGAATCCATTCCATCTGAATTTGACCCAGTGACTTCTTTTGCCTGATGCAACATTAACAAACAGGACTTAAGCAGAAACTTGGTAAGTGGTTACACTTTGGGGCTTTCTCTTCCACCACCATTGACCATGGCTCCCATTATGTACAGTTTTTGTGGGATAGGAAGTTCAAGTGCTTGTATAAAACATAAGGGTGACAGAAGTATCCCTCTACCTGATCCTTCTTCTTTCCAACAAGATAAAGCCAAAGGACAGGCACAAGACATAAGTTTAGCAAATAAGAATCTCTCTCCAAGAATTATGAATTTGAACCAAGTTATCCAGGGAATACAAAAATGATTATAACCCATTCTTTCCAATGTTGCAACACAAGTGACATACTTCAGTTCTCCTCTTAAGAGCTTGCTATGCTGCCTGATTCCCAAGTTTGGTTCTTTTATTTATTTATTTGAGACAGAGAGCATATGCTATGTGGGGGGAGGGAGAGGTGTCTTGCACTCCGCGCTGAGCATGGATCCCAACAGTGGGGATGGATTTCACACCCTGAGATCATTACCTGAGCTGAAGTCAAGAGTCAGATGCTTAACTGACTGAGCCACCCAGGTGCCCCAGGAACATAAGCACTTTAAATATCATTTGGCTTATTCTTAATTACTTCATTTCCTGTAAACAGGTAGCAAATTTAGAGCAATAAGGAGAAGAGAAGATTATTCTGAAACAACTGTAGAGAAGATGCATTAACACAAAATTTACTAAAATAACCTATGTACACAAAAGGGGCATCACCGTTTTAACATTAGAAATTCAAGGAACCTCCTAGGCACACTTTGAAAGAAATACAGATATTTACTATAGTCATACATGCTGCTTTTGAAAGGAAGGAAACTATTCTACCAAATGAGTAATCTAGTAGAAGTAGTGTATTTGAATAACAGTATATTAGTATAGTATACTAATAATAGTCTATTAGTTTAATAGAAATATAACTTGGAAACTCAAATGAAGTATTATATCCTAATAAAACTCTGTATAGAGACTTTATTTTAAAAATCTATTTAGTTTAAAAAACACAAGGGAAATAATATTATTCTTTTCTGAGGGTGATGTGAAAAGTATTTTGTTTCCAGTACGTTCATAGGTAATTTCAAGGGAGGCAGACATGGCACCACCATACCAGCAAATTAAGAAATCTGGTTATAAACCCAGATGCCAATAGCCCAATAAATTTGCTGTTTTCCTTCAAATGTTTTTAATAAATTCCATAAGCTGATGTGCTTTCACATTTTTTTAATTTTCTATAATAGATAACCATTGTAACATTACATTGAAATTTAGACTAATTCATCTCTTTTAGATTCGGGATGCTCTGTCCTGTACATCTTTACAACCCAGTACCTGACACAATGCTTTGCAGAAAATAAGGGCCAGTTTATAGCTAATCATTAAGCCCTAACTTTGGAATATCAAGTTAATTTATAGATTTTATAATAGACATGTAAGTATCTCCTTTCATATTTGAACTAAGTAAAAAACAATACAACTGAGAATAAAAGAGTTGGATCTACTTAGGCAGAAGCAGAAAACTCAAGCTGAGTTTAATTGTTCGGGAAGAGAAACTTGTATCACTTTGATCTTCTATGTAATTGTTACTGCATGAATTTATCCATTAGAGTTGCACATTTACAAATTATAGTGTTCTATGCTAGGCTGAGTTCCCCTTGATTTTAAGAATTTCTTTTAGCTTTTTAAGATAGCCCAATAATACTAGACTCCTTCCATTCAACTGTTTAGAACAGTTAAATGGTAATAATGTGTTTACACATCTGCCTTCCCAGCTAGAACATAAGAGCAGGGACACATGTTCATGTTTGTATGCATAATGCCTGTGGTAGATTAAGCAGTAATGTATGTTGCCTGAAGGAGACTTCCTCATCCCCAACACTTTATTATAGAAACACTTTATTATAGGATAACTTATCTAGATTCAGGTCTAGAAACAAATATAAAGCAGGGACATAACAGCCAGCATCCCTTTGCTTTATATTTTTACATTTTCTACTTTCTTCCTGATTACTGTTATATTGCTATTCCCATCTCATGGCCCCTAGCATAACCTGGTGAGGAGGGGCTATGAATATGCAAATGCTTCATTTAAAATGAATAGTAAAGTAGATATTGATGAAGACTACCCAGTTACTACTTTTATTTTATTTAGAATAAATAAATACTTATAATTGGGTTATTTACTTGGTAAAAGAAAGCAATACTTTTTGGAGCTTTTAGTTAAAAAGCCTTTGTTTAACTTTAGTTTAAACATTTTGCATCAATTTTCCTCATTGCTCTTGAGAGCTCCAGTCTTTCTTTCATTTAGACATTATTCTTGTGACCTAATAGCGGTAATGGGAAAAAAGACATGAACACAAGCTTCTTTGACATTTTTTTACCAATGTGTTGTGTAGGACCCCTTGAAAACAACTCCCTAAGGTACTTCAGTGAGACATGACACTTACACAGTAATATAGTTTATTTTTCAGTAATTGAGTCTTCCTGAAAGTAAAATCAAACTCCTAGAGAAACAATATATTTTATGCCATGCAACTGTTAAGTGTGGTCATTATTTTAGCTACACAGACTTAGAAAACAAATTCGAGATATTCTGTAAGCTTCTGATTGTGTTGCTTAGCAAAACCAAGGACAGACACCATCTCAGACATATATACCTTAGAATGAGTGCCTAAAGGTTTGCTTTTAGTCAGGTACTTTATAAGTACACCCAAACACAGTTTTTACATAAGTTTCCCTCAAAGCTGTAACAGCCACTGTCACTAAATTTCCATGAATTACATTTGAGTTATAAGAACTGAAGTCATGAGTAAATCAAAGTCCATCTGAAATCTATCATTTTAAAAGTCAAAAGCACCAGTGGGAAAATCAACTTCATTTTTCTTATTGAAAAATATGGCCAATGTTTGCACTCTAATTAAGTACAACTAAAATGGGATGCTCTTTACAGGGGATTAATACTATTTCAAGCAATTATTTATAGCTGAAGAGAGCAGTTGCTATATTATACCTGATAGATCTAAGCTAGTTGTATAAATAATAATTTAATTTGCAGAAAAATAAGGAAAGAATAGGAATAGAAAAAAATGGAAAGACTCTGTTCTAGGCACTAACATACATATCTATATCTATATAGATATATATAGATATATATATATCCAACATCAAAATACATTATTCATTCAACAACCCTGCAAGATGGGTGTTATAATTCACAATTTTAAAAGAAAATAAATTTTTATGAAAGTTTTAAAACTTACTTAAGATTGGGGCGCCTGGGTGGCTCAGCCGGTTAAGTGTCTGCCTTCGGCTCAGGTCATGATCCCAGGGTCCTGGGATCGAGCCCTGCATCGGGCTCCCTGCTCAGCGGGCAGCCTGCTTCTCCCTCTCCCTCTGCCTGTCTCTCTGCCTACTTGTTCTCTCTCTCTCTCTCTGTCAGATAAATAAATAAAATCTTTAAAAAAAAAGAAAAAAAAATCTTACTTAAGATCATGTTGCTATAAGTGACAGAACCTGGATTTGAACTTGAAGCTGTATGCTGCTGCTTCCTTTTTTTTTTTTTTTTGATTCTTCTAAAACATTTATTGTTCCTTTTTTTTAGTTATTTACTTCTTGTTTACTTTTTATTTTTTTCTTTCAAGTTTTTATTTAAATTCTAGTTAGTTGACATATAGTGCAATATTGGTTTCAGGAGTAGAAATTACTGATTCATCACTTACGTATAAAACCCAGTGCTTATTACAAGTGTCTTCTTTAATACTCACCTATTTAACCCATCCACCACCCACATGCCCTCCAGCCATCTGTGAGCACTTTGTTCTCTATAGTTGAGAGTCTCTTAACTATAGAGAAATTTGCCTCCCTCTCTCTATTTTCCTTTCCTCTATGTTCATCTGTTGGGTTTCTTAAGTTTCACTATGAGTGAAATCAATGGTGTTTGTCTTTCTCTGACTGACTTTCACTTAGCATAATACGCTCTAGCTCCGTCCACGTCATTGCAAATGGCAAGATTTCATTCTTATTTATGGCTGAGGAATATTCCTGTGTGTGTATACATACCACCTCTTCTTTATCCATTCATCAGTCAATGGATGTTTGAGCTCTTTCCGTAATTTGGTGATTGTTGATAATACTGCTATAAACATCAGGTTGCATGTGTCCCTTCATATAAGAAGTTTTGTATCCTTTGGGTAAATACCTATAGTGCAATTGCTAGATCTGAGGGTAGCTCTATTGTCAACTTTTTGAGGAACCTCCATACTGTTTTCCAGAGTCGCTGCACCAGTTTGCATTCCCACCAACAGTGTAGGAGGGTTCCCCTTTCTCCTTATCCTCGTCAACATCTGTTGTTTCCTGTGTTGTTAATTTTAGCCATTCTGACAGGTGTGAGATGGTATCTCATTGTGGTTTTGATTTGTATTTCCCTGATGCCGAGTGATGTTGAGCATTTATTGATGTGTCTGTTGGCCATTTGTATGTCTTCTTGGAAAAATGTCTGTTCATGTCTTCTGCCCATTTCTTAACTGGATTATTTGTTTTTTGGGTATTGAGTTTGATAAGTTCTTTATAGATTTTGGTTACTAATCCTTTATCAGATATATCATTTGCAAATATCTTCTCCCATTCCATAGGTTGCCTTTTAGTTTTGTTGATTGTTTCCTTCACTGTGCAGAGGCTTTTTATCTTGATGAAGTCCCAATAGTTCAGCTTTGCTTTTGTTTTCCTTACCTTTGGAGACGCGTCTAGTAAGAAGTTGCTAAGGCTAATATCAAAGAGGTTGCTGCCTGTGTTGTCCTCTAGGATTTTGATGGTTTTCTGTCTCACATTTAGGTCTTTCATCCATTTTGAATTTATTTTTTGTGTATGGTATAAGAAAGTGGTTCAGTTTCATTCTTCTGCATGTGGCTGTCCGGTTTTCCCAACACCATTTGTTAAAGAGACTGTCTTTTTTTCCACTGGATATTCTTTCCTGTTTTGTGGAAGATTAGTTGACCATATAGTTGTGAGTCCATTTCTGGGTTTTCTATTCTGTTCCATTGATCTATGTGTCTGTTTTTATGCCAGTACCATACTGTCTTGATAACTACAGGTTTGTAATATAGTGTGAAGTCTGGAATTGTGATGCCTCTAGCTTTGCTTCTCCTTTTCAAGATTGCTTTGGCTATTTGGGGTCTTTTGTGGTTCCATGTAAAATTTAAGAATGTTTGTTCTAATTCTGTGAAAAATGCTGGTGGTATTTTGATAGGGATTGCATTAAATGTGTAGATTGCTTTGGGTAGTATAGACATTTTCACAGTATTTGTTCTAATCCATGAGCATGGAATGTTTTTCCATTTCTTTGTGTCCTCTTCAATTTCTTTCCTAAGTGTTCTATAGTTTTCAGAGTATAGATCTTTTATCTCTTTGGTTAGCTTTATTCCTAGGTATCTTATGGTTTTTGGTGCAATTGTAAATGGGATCGATGCCTTGATTTCTCTTTCTGCTGCTTCATTATTGGCATATGGAAATGTAACAGATTTCTGTATGTTGATTTTATATCCTGTGACTTTGCTGAATTCGTCTTATCAGTTCTAGCAGTTTTTTGGTGGAGTCTTTCAAGGTTTGTACATAAAGTATCATGCTGGCTGCAAACGGTGAAAATATGACTTCTTTGCCAATCTGGATGCATTTTATTTCTTTTTTCTTTTTTATGGATAACTTTTTAAGTTTTTATTTAAATTCCAGTTAACATACAGTGTAGTATTAGTTTCAGGTGTACAATATAATTATTCAGCACTTCCATACCACTCCCGGTGCTCATTGCAAGTGCAGTCCTTAATCCCCATCAACTTTTATATGCCAGTCATACCTCAGTAAAGCTGATTTTGGAAAAAGAAAACAAAGGAAAATGGATTGGGTGTACATAGCATACTGAAAAGAATATCTCTAACTTTAGGCTGTGACACTGTCAGCATTATGCTTATTGCTTGTTTCACATCGCATCATGAAATCTTTATTTTATTCTTGAAGTATAATTGATACACATTGTTACATTAGTTTCAGGTGTACAACATAATGATTTGACAAGTTAATACATTATGCTATGCTACACCAAAAGTGTAGCTACCATATGTCACCATACACCCCTGTTACAATACTGCTGACTATATTCCCCGTGCTATAACTTTTATGCCCATAACTTACTCATTTTGTAACTGGAAACCTATATCTCCCTCTTCCCCTCACCCACTTAGTCCTTCCACCCATAGCTCTTCCCCTCGGTCTACCATCAGAATCTTCTCCATATTTATGGGTCTGTCTCTGCCTTTTTTTTTTTTTTGCTTGTTTGCTTGTTTTTCTTTTATATACCATATATAAGTGGAATCATATAGTATTTGACTTTTTCCATCTGACCTTATGTCGCTTAGCATAATACCCTCTAGCCCAACTAGTTGTCACAAATGGCAAGACCTCATCCTTTCTTATGGCTGTATAATATTCCATTATATCGTATGTATATCACCCATGTATGTATATATATCACCCCTTTTTTATCCATTTATTCATGAACACTTAGATTTCTCACATATCTTGGCTATTGTAAATAATGCTGCAATAAACATAAGGGTGTATATATCTTTTACAATTAGTGTTTTTGGGGTTTTTCGATGTGGGGGTGGGAGGAAGTGAATATCCAGTAGTGGAATTAGTGGATTCTATGATATTTTTTAGTTAACT
>NC_138376.1:71454674-71460313 GCF_054177405.1 Leptonychotes weddellii
TTTTTTTTTAAAGATTTTATTTATTTATTTGACAGAGAGAGACACAGTGAGAGAGGGAACACAAGCAGGGGGAGTGGGAGAGGGAGAAGCAGGCTTCCCGCGGAGCAGGGAGCCCGATGCGGGGCTCGATCCCAGGACCCTGGGATCATGACCTGAGCCGAAGGCAGACGCTTAACGACTGAGCCACCCAGGCGCCCCTTTTAGTTAACTTTCTAAGGAACCTCCATACTATGTTCCATAATAGCTACACCAACTTACATTCTTTTTTTTAATTTTTTTTAATTTTTAGGTTTTTTTAGTTTTAGTTTTTATTTTTTTAATTCAATTAATTAACATATAATGTATTATTGGTTTCAGAGTTAGAGGTCAGTGATTCATCAGTCTTATATAATAGCCACTGGTCATTACATCACATGCCCTCCTTATTGTCTATCAACAGTTACCCCATCCGCCCACCTCCCTCCCCTTCAACAAACCTCAGTTTCCTATGATTAAGAGTCTCTTATGGTTTGTCCCCCTCTCTGGTTTCATTTTGTTTTATTTTTTCCTCTCTTGCCCTATGATCCTCTGTTTTATTTCTTAAATTTCACATATCAGTAAGATTATATGATAATTGTCTTTCTCTAATTGACTTATTTTGCTTGGCATACTACCCTCTAGTTCCATCCATGTCATTGCAAATGGCAAGGTTTCGTTTTTTTTGATGGCTGAGTAGTATTCCATTGTATATATATACCACATCTTTATCCATTCATCTGTGGATGGACATCTGGGTTTTTTCCATAGTTTGGCTACTGTGGACATTGCTGCTATAAACAATGGCATGCAGGTACCCCTTTGGAACACTACATTTGTATCTGTGGGGTAAATACCCAGTAATGTAATTGCTGTGTCATAGGGTAGCTCTATTTTCAACTTTTTGAGGAACCTCCATATTGTTTTCCAGAGTGGCTGCACCAGCTTGCATTCCCACCAAGAGTGTGAGAGGGTTTCCCTTTCTCCGCATTCTCGCCAACACCTGTCATTTCCTGACATTAATTTTAGCCATTCTGACTGGTGTGAAGTGGTATTTTATTGTGGTATTGATTTGTGTTTCCTGGGTGCCGAGTGATGTTGAGCAATTTTGGTATGTCTGTTGGCCATTTGTATATCTTCTTTGGAGAAATGTCTGTTCATATCTTCTGCCCATTTTTTGATTGGATTATTTGTTCTTTGGGTGTTAAGTTTGATAAGTTCTTTATCGGTTTTGGGTACTAGCCCTTTATCTGATATGTCATTTGCAAATATTTTCTCCTATTCTGTCAGTTGTCTGTTGGTTTTGTTGACTGTTTCCTTTGCTGTGCAAAAGCTTTTTATCTTGATGAAGTCCCAACAGTTCATTTTTGCCTTTATTTCCCTTACTTTTGGCAATGTGTCTAGCAATAAATTGCTGTGGCCGAGGTCACAGAGGTTGCAGTCTGTGTTCTCCTCTAGGATTTTGATGGATTCCTGTCTCACATTTAGATCACATTTAGATCTTTCACATTTTGGGTCTATTTTTTGTGTGGGGAATAAGGAAATGGTTCAGTTTCATTCTGCATATGGCTGTCCAGTTTTCCCAACACCATTTGTTTAAGAAACTTGTCTTTTTTTCAATTGGATATTCTTTCCAGCTTTGTTGATTAGTTGACCATAGAGTTGAGGGTCCATTTATGGGCTCTCTATTCTGTTCCATTGATCTATTTGTCTGTTTTTGTGCCAGTACCATACTGTCTTGATGATGACAGCTTTGTAATAGAGCTTGAAATCTGGAATTGTGATGCCACCAGTTTTGGTTTTCTTTTTCAACATTCCTTCAGTTATTCAGGGTCTTTTCTGGTTCCATACAAATTTTAGGATTATTTGTTCCAGCTCTGTGAAAAAAAGTTGATGGTATTTTGACAGGAATTGCATTGAATGTGTAGATTTTTCTAGGTAGCATAGACATTTTAACAATATTTGTTCTTCTAATCCATGAGCATGGAACGTTTTTTCATTTCTTTGTGTCTTCCTCAATTTCTTTCATGAGTGTTCTATAGTTTTCTGAGTACAGATCCTTCGTTTCTTTGGTTAGGTTTATTCCTAGGTATCTTATGGTTTTTGTGCAATTGTAAATGGGATCGACTTAATTTCTCTTTCTTCTGTCTCATTGTTAGTGTATAGAAATGCAACTGATTTCTGTGCATTGATTTTATATCCTGCCACATTGCTGAATTCCTGTATTAGTTCTAGCAATTTTGGGGTGGAGTCTTTTGGGTTTTCCACATAGAGTATCAGGTCATCTGCAAAGAATGAGAGTTTGACTTCTTCTTTGCTGATTTGGATGCTTTAATTTCTTTTTGTTGCCTGATTGCTGAGGCTAGGACTTCTAGTACCATCTTAAATAACAATGGTGAAAGTGAATATCCATGTCTTCTTCCTGACCTAAGAGGAAAAGTTCTCAGGTTTTCCTCATTGAGGATGATATTAGCTGTGGGTCTTTCATATACGGCCTTTATGAATTTGAGGTATATTTCCTCAATCCCTACTTTGTTGAGGATTTTATCAAGAATGGATGCTGTACTTTGTCAAATGTTTTTTCTGCATCTATTGAGAGGATCATATGGTTTTTATCCTTTCTTTTATTAATATGGTGTATCACATTGATTGATTTGTGAATATTGAACCATCCTTGCATCCCAGGAATAAATACCACTTGATCATGGTGAACAATTCTTTTAATGTAGTGTGAGAATCAATTTGCTAGTATCTTGTTGAGAATTTTTGCATTCTTGTTAATCAGGGATATTAGCCTGTAATTCTCCCTTTTATTGAGGTCACTCTCTGGTTTTGGAATCAAGGTAATGCTGGCCTCATAGAATGATTTTGGAAGTTTTCCTTACATTTCTATTTTTTGGAACTGTTTGAGAAGAATTGGTATTAACTCTTCTTTAAATGTTTGGTAGAATTTCCCTGAGAAGCCATCCAGGCTTGGACTTTCATTTGTTGGGAGATTTTTGATTACTGACCAAATTTCTTTGCTGGTTATGGGTCTGTTCAAATTTTCTATTTCTTTCTGTTTCAGTTTTGGTAGTTTATATGTTTCTAAGAATTTATCCATTTCTTCCAGATTGCCCAATTTGTTGGCATATAGTTTTTCATAATATTCTCTTATAATTGCTTATATTTCTGTGGTGTTGGCTGTGATCTCTCCTCTTTCATTCATGATTTTATTTATTTGGGTCCTTTCTCTTTTCTTTTTGATAAGCCTGGATAGGTGTTTATCAATTTTATTAATTCTTTAAAAGAACCAGCTCCTAGTTTCATTGATCTTTTGTATAGGTTTTTCTCTTTGTTTCTATGGCATTTATTTCTGTCCTAATCTTTATTATTTCCCTTCTTCTGCTGGCTTTAGGCTTTATTTGCTGTTCCTTTTCTAGCTCCTTTAGATGTAAGGTTAGGTTTTGTATTTGAGACTTTTTTTTGCTTCCTGAGGTAGCCCTGTATTGCTATATCCCTCTTAAGGCTGCTTTTACTGCACCCCAAAGGTTTTGGACTGTGATGTTTTCATTTTCATTTGCTTATATGTATTTTTAAATTTTCTTTAATTTCCTGGTTAACCCATTCATTCTTTAGTAGGATGTTCTTTAACCTCCATATATTTGTGGTCTTTCCAAATTGTTTCTTGTGGTTGATTTCAAGTTTCATAGCGTTGTGGTTGGAAAATATGCATGGTATCGTCTCAATCCTTTTGTATTTTTTGAGGCCTGATTTGTGACCCAATATTTGATCTCTTCTGGAGAGTGTTCCATGTGCACTTAAAAAGAATGTGTATTCTACTGCTTTAAGATGAAATCTTCTGAATATATCTGTTAAGTCCATCTGGTCCAGTGTGTCATTCAAAGCCGTTGTTTCCTTGTTGATTTTCTGCTTAGATGATGTCCATTGATGTAAGGGGGGTGTTAAAGTACCCTACTAGTATTGTATTATTATCAATGAGTTTCTTTATGTTGGTTATTAATTGATTTATATAGTTGGTTGCTCCCAAGTTGGGGGCATAAATATTTATAATTGTTAGATCTTCTTTTTGCATAGACCCCTTTATTATGATATAGTCCCCTTCTTCATCCCTTGTTACAGTCTTTGGTTTAAAATCTAGTTTGTCTGATATAAGTATGGCTACTCTAGCTTTCTTTTGAGGTTCATTAGCATGATAAGTAGTTCTCTGTCACCTCACTTTCTATCTGAAGGTGTCTTTAGTTCTACAATGAGTCTCTTATAGGCAGCATATAGATGGGTCTTGGGTTTTTATCCATCCTGACACCCTTTGTCTTTTGATTGGAGCATTTAGTCCATTTACATTCAGATTAATTATTGATAGATATGAATTTAGTGCCATTTTATTACTTGTTTTGTAATTTCTGGAGATTTTTTTCTGTTTCTTTCTAGTCTTTGTCAGTTTTGTGTTTTCTTTCCCACTCAAAGAGTCTCCTTTAATATTTCTTATAGGGCTGGTTTAGTAGTCATGAACTTTAGTTTTTGTTTGTCTGGGAAACTTTTTATCTCTCCTTCTATTCTGAATGACAGCCTTGCTGGATTAGATATTCTTTAGGCTGCATATTTTCCCCATTTGGGCACATTGAATATATCATGTCACTCTCTTCTGGCCTGCCAAGTTTCTGTGTATAGATCTGTTGCTAACATTATTTGTCTTCCCTTGTAAGTTAGGGTTTTATTTTCCCTTGCTGCTTTCAGGATCTTTCCTTATCTCTGTATTTTGCAAATTTTACTGTGATATATAGTAAGTGTTGGCCTGCTTTTGTGGATTTTGATGGAAGTTCTCTGTGCCTCCTGGATTTGGATGTCTGTTTGCTTCCCCAGATTAAGAAAGTTTTCAGCTATAATTTGCTCAAATAAAACTTCTGTCCCTTTTTCCCTCTTTTCTTCTTCTGGGACTCCTATGATATGAATTATTTCACTTTATGGAGTTGCTGAGTTCCCTAAGTCTGCCTTCGTGATCCAATATTTTTCTTTCTCTCTTCTTTTCATCTTCATTATTTTCCATAATTTTATCTTCTATGTCACTTATTCATGCCTTTGCTTCTTCCATCCTTGTGGTCATTATACCAGTCGGGTTTGCATCTCAGTTATAGCATTTTTTTTTTTGGACTGACTAGTTTTTAGGTCTTTTATCTCTGCAGCAAGGGAGTCCCTGGTATCTTCTATGATTTTCTCCAGCCCAGCTAGTATCCTTATGATTGTTTTAAATTCTGGCCCAGGCATATTACTTATATCTGTTTCGATTAGAACCCTGGCTGTGACCTTTTCTTGTTCTTTCTTTTGGGATGAAATTCCTCCATCTTGGTATTTTGTCTAGATCTCTGTCTTCTCTGTGTTAGGAAATCCTGATATGTTTCCTGCTCCTGGGAGTAATGGCAATATTAAGAAGAGGTCATATACTATCCAGGGCCTGCCACTTCAGGAAGTGTTTCTGGTGTATGCTGTGTGTGCTCTGCTATTGTTTTTTGGCAGTTTTTTGGTGTGTGTGTGTGTGTGTGTGTGTGTGTGTGTGTGTTTCCCTCAAGTCACTCCTCTGCAGAAGTTCTCCTTGCCTTCAGTAGAGAGTGTTTGGACCTTGTCCA
>NC_138376.1:71460413-71487014 GCF_054177405.1 Leptonychotes weddellii
TCTCCTCCTGTGTCCTTCCATCCCTCAGATCCCTGTCTTCATCCTGTCTGTGTCTGAGCCATCTATACCTGGCAGTGCCTTGGTCCTGTATTTTATCTCAGGCAGGCTGGCTGGGCTTCAAAATTCCAAATTTTAGGGATATGATGTGGCATAGACCCACACTGATTCTCTGGGGGAGGGTATCACTGCACTGGTGCTGGTGCCAGTTTGTCCCAGAAGGGCAGTCCCATGAGCATGCAAGGACTTAGAGTTTATGGTAAAGCACAGCCAAAAGCCAGTGTCCAGGTTAGCTGCCCTCAGCAGGCGTTTCTGTTGCCATGCTAACAAATGGGGGCAGCTCACTTCTTGTAAGGGCATATAGGGTTTCTCTAGATGTAGATTTGACACTGTGAGGCACAATAGGGTCTGAGGAATGGAATTCTAGCCAGAGAGAAGACATGTAAGCAAGGACAATTAGCTGGAAACAGCGGAGTGCTAAGGTAAAGAAAAGTAGCCCGTTTTGCCCATGCAAAGGATAATGCTGAAAAGCATGTTGGGGTCAGAGGACAAGCGTGGACTTCAGTTTAAGTACACACTGACATGGTCAATTTAGAGCTACAAGAGGCCTAAGACATAGCATATGGGACTGGATCCCAGAACAGCCCCAGTCTGAATGCTTGGAGCATGTTTTTGCTCCACATAGGAACCAAGCCTTTGGAATGAAGCTTGATTCCTACTTTGCTTTCAGACCCCACCTCTGTTTCCTAATGGCCTGAAGCCTCTGCATCTTTTCTTTGAAGGAAGAGCTGCAGCCTAGAATCATTCTATATTCATTCATGGGCCTGAGCAAGACGACCCCTGAGTAGGACAGCTAGCTGCACACCAGACTTCAGTAACATCATTCTGCCAACCCAATCCATTTTGCCTATATAGCAGGTATATCCCAGCTAGCTCTTAGTCATCCTACCTTAGCCGAAGGATGTGTATGAGGAGGGTATGAGGGTGTATGGGTGCAATATGAAATGGTAAAGCACCATACGAAGGAAAACACTTCCAATTTCCCCCCTGGACATAAAGAAAGGTATGTGGAAGCCTCTGAGAATTTTTCCTTTACTCAAACTTTCAAATTAAATTTTGATAAAGAGGTTAGACTCAAACTTTTGGATTATATTTTAAGCACCCCATTATTTTATCACTTAGCCAATTATGTGTTGATTTTTCTTATTTATACCTTTAGATAACAAGATAAGCTCAGGGAGTGATCTGAAGGACCTGTAAAATATGAAAAGAAAATAAGTCTAGTATTGCACAAAATTTAATAATATGTAAATAACCAAGAGCTTCTTTGAAAAATGCAATTATTTGGTTATAAAGTGTAAAAAATCTGAGTATATACCAGGACAGTAAAGGAAAATTTGTGATTATTACAATAAGTCAGATATGCTGGTTTTAATAAAGCAGTTTGGACATGGAATGTGCATTTTATTCAACAACTATACCCTGTGACTAAGTTAAAGATTCCACTACTGAATCCTGATCCTTTTAGGAGTTTTGTCAATTATCAAGAGGAAAATAGGCTCATCATCGGTAAAGCCTAGAGATTTAAATCTAATCCAAGAGTGTTTTGATGTTTCATGTCAGGAGGAAAATAGATCTAGATTATTGCCACCAAGAACTGCTTTCTACTACATAAAGCTTTATTCTCTGGTTTTGTTCTAAATAGAAAACATGATCAGAACGCTTTTATAAATGTGCAATGATCCTTTATGAAAAGGAAGTAAGCATGAATAGTTGTGAATGCTTATATTCTGGAAAGAAGCAAGCCTGCAAATAATTACTTTTACTCTGTTATTGTGCACTTCATACCCTTTAATTTGATAGGTAATAGACAGAGGCCATATAGTCAAAGCATGCTTATTCACAAACTCCATTTCAAATAAAAAACTCCATTTAAAACAGATAGGAATAGATTCAGATTATTACACAACAGCTCTGAACAACTATCACAAACTACATTAAATATAAGTGCATATTTTTTAAAAAGTTTATCTGAAATTTCTGTACATTGAATTTTGCCATTCTATTTGTCATTTCACTGCATGTCCTTTCCATTCAAATATTCATTGATTCTAGAAGGAATAAGTATCAGGCTTAAATTCCTGTAATTCTACCTTTAAATTTCTTCCTTTGAACCTTCTTAGAAAAATACTGTATGTCCGCTCTGTGTACAAAGATCTGTGATTACAGACTTTTTTTTTTTATAATCCCATTCCTTCAAAACTTCTACTTCTGTATAGGAAGTTACATATAGATAGTTATGGGTATAGATATATAGATATAAATCTATTAGGTCTACCACAGCAATGACCATGTAACAATATATTCCAGCCATTTTGTATCAGTGCCAGTTTAATGTCACAAATATGACTTGTGATAATAATAGCCTAGAGACTGACTTACCCTGTGCCAAGCACTGACCAAGTACTTTGTGTGAATTATTCATTTAATCCTTATAACAATCCTTGAGATAGGTACTACTTAATCACCATTTTATAGAGGAGGAAACTGAGACACAGAGAAATTAATTAACACAGTTAAGAAGGTGACTTGTGAAGCCACAACTGGAATTCAGATAGTCTACCACTAGAGTCTGAACTCTTAACCACCACATGATGATGCTTATGATTATATATCTATGAAAATCAAGCACCTTTTTTTTTAAGATTTTATTTATTTATTTAACAGATAGAGACAGCGAGAGAGGGAACACAAGCAGGGGGAGAGGGAGAGGGAAAAGCAGGCTTCCCGCTGAGCAGGGAGCCCCATGTGGGTCTCGATCCCAGGACTCTGGGATCATGACCTGAGCCGAAGGCAGATACTTAACGACTGAGCCACTTCAAGTGACTTTTTAAAAAAAAAGTTTTTGAAACAATAAGTTATTGAAAACAAAGTACCAATTGTGAAACTGCTCCCTCTCCCCCCTCATTGTTCTATCCCCTACTGATGCTAAGCTCTCATGATAGTGGTGTAGATGTTGTCTGCATGGAACTCTGGAGTACAAATTCAGCCAAGACTTCAATCCTGATGATTCCCCCACCTTTTGGCTGTGTGAATAAGGTAGATGATTTTTACATGTCTAAGTGCCAGCGTCCCCATCTTTAAAGTGGGAATGACAAACTACTTCTCAGGTCTGTTGTGAGTTCATGAGATGAACCTTTTGTCAATGAGGCCACCATGTACTAACTGTTAGCCATTACCATAGGTTAATAGTTATAGCCAGACTTTAGAAAACAATAGAACAGCTTTGGACTTATATGACTGCACTTACTGACTTACCTAGTAACATTAGTTTACCTTAATTGCCATAATTAAATAGATAATTTACAACATTTTAAATTAAGAGAATGGAATTCCCACCTATTTCTGTAAAAAAATCAGTTTAAATTCCGGTATTTACCATATCAATGCCTCCAACTTAACCCCAGTAAATATATCAGTAATCATGGTTTGGAATGGTCAGAGTGTAAATAGTCACAAGGTCATCAGAATACTAACATATTGGCAGTAGGAATTGCAGTGGTGACCAGAGCAGAGCAACACTGTTGATTAGTTTATCTCCTACATATTGCATAAGGACATTATAAAAGCAAATGCAATTATTATAAATGCATTTAAAAATCTGAAATATTTAATGAATAATGAATATAAATTTTATGCATAAATGTATTTTACACATAAAAAATCATATCTATAAAGGGAATGCTGAAGCTTACAAGTATTAAAGATAAATTTCTTATATAAATATTCCTCTAGTGAAACACAGGTCTTTAAATATTATTTGATTAGTTCTAATAGAGATTTCCTCATTTTCAAAGTTAATCCAAGAAAAATATTTTTCCTGCAATCCTGAATTTGATTTTTCTTTTTCTTTTCACCAATCATCTTGTACTTTAATCATCAGAGGTAGCCTTTGGATACTGGTGAATAATCATTTCTTCTTTTTCCCCATGCCACCCAATTGTGGAGGCATCCTGGTTGTCTATCAATTATATATACTTTTGTTACCTATTCATAATACAGCTTTTTATACTTTTAATCTCTTTGGTAAATAGTGTTCCAGGCCTTTTCTAGACTTGTCTATGTGCTTCATTTTTTTTAATTTTTATTTTTTAAAGGTTTTATTTATTTATTTGACAGAGAGAGACACAGCAAGAGAGGGAATACAAGCAGGGGGAGTGGGAGAGGGAGAAGCAGGCTTCCCGCGGAGCAGGGAGCCCGATGTGGGGCTCCATCCCAGGACCCTGGGATCATGACCTAAGCCGAAGGCAGACGCTTAACCGACTGAGCCACCCAGGCGCCCCCTATGTGCTTCATTTTAACATCGGTTTTATAATAGAGTAGATGACCTTCAGAAAAAGCCCATAGAAAGTCATCCTGTGACTAAATTAAGTTTCATTAATTTAATTTAGGTTTAAAAATATTCCTTATTCATGTAAAATTTTGTTCTAATTGCATCTTTCTAAGTCTGCTTATCCTGGAATCAGAATCTTTTTTTTTTTTAAAGATTTTATTTATTTATTTGAGAGAGAGAGAGCTCATGAGAGGGGGGAGGGTCAGAGGGAGAAGCAGACTCCCTGTTGAGCAGGAAGCCCGATGTGGGACTCGATCCCGGGACTCCAGGATCATGACCTGAGCCGAAGGCAGTCGCTTAACCAACTGAGCCACCCAGGCGCCCCTGGAATCAGAATCTTGACTTCTATATTGAGTAGACCCAGGCAAGATATTCCATACATAGCAATACTTAGAAGGCTGCTCTAATTTGAGACTTTATGAAGACAAAAAAATTAATTGAAAATTATTGAACTTACATTATGCAATAAGAATTATTTATACTTTATAATACAATTAACAGGCATAGTTATATTCAGCAAAATACAAAATAATGCTTCTTCACTAAGGATAAAAACTTTTAAGATGAGGAGGCAGTGTATCATGCTGAATTGCTTTAGTGTATGGATTAAAAACCAAAGCTTGATAATATAAAAAGGAAAGAGATTTCCCTGTCTCTGCTAAGAATTATCAATGAGATCCTTGGGTGTGTTATTTACCATTTCAAACTCTCAGTTTCCTAATTTATAAGGTATGGATAAAAGCAACCTCATAGAAATGCAACGAGCAATTGATCAGATAATAAAAGCATACAAATTAGTAGAGGGTATGGAATAATCTTTGTTCAATGATTCAATTCCATTGAATCTTGGAATCTCATCTATGCAGGCAAAATCTGAAGTTGTCTTCTAGGTTTTTGCTGGTCTTCTGATTCCCACAGTGATCTATTAGTTATATGCAGATATCTATTCCTCCCCACCCCTTATTAATTTTATTGGATTCCCAATCTCTATCTGAAATTGCTGAAAGTCCAAACTTTCAAGCAATCACCAACTGATATCTAAGAGCTTTTCTTCTCTCTAAAATGCCCTGAAAAAAATTTCTGTCTCCAGTTTTACCTATAAGTCAGTTTGGAGTCTCTAATGTGAGGCCCCCAAGGTCCTATCAGTCAGTCTCCATCAGACATCTTGGGTCAGTGCCTTGCCCTTAGCAGTTTCTGTGGTGGTGATAGGAATAAGGGATGCTGTTTTTAATTGCTTGCTTTTGTTTCATTCCATGTTTTATTCCATGTGAATATGGATTTTTTAAAAAACTTCCATAGATACATGGATCCCATAATATTTCTTATGAAATTTTAATGAGCCTTTTTTTTTCTGGCTATAATCAATATTACCATTTTACAAAACTAGAAATGTCTTCAACAAGGACAATAGTAGAGCTGCAGTTTTTTGTACTTATGAATACCAAGTTTTTCCAACACAGTGACCATTAAAATGTATTCATTTTATTCTGTGTTCTTTTCCCCAAAACAGTCTAATGGACTCCATTAACTGTGACAAAACCTCATTCTGTGTTTTTAATGACATTTTAGTTACCATTCTAAAATCAGGTTGAAAATGACCTCCATTAAATTCAATTCAAAATTTTTATTGACAAATAATAATATGCCATTAAATAATAAATGAGGAAAATAGGCTTCATTAATCATAGTATGAAGATAAAATTCTGACTGAAACTTTTGAAGATGGAGACAATAATTAAATTGTTTAACTAAAAATGGAAAGTATTATTATTTTGTAACATATTTGGTAAATATATCATTTAATCTACAAACAAAATGTGAAAAGAAAGTTTTAGACAATATTCAAGTAATTACTTAAATTTCAGAATAATTTTAAATGGAAATTTGATTCTATACATGTAAATAAAAATGTATACATTATGAGTTTCTGATAATCATAGCAATAACTGACATATATATATAATTTAAGCAAATGTCCATTACTTATTCAATAGACTCGTTTTAGAAACTGTACATTAAAATGCTTCATGACTTAAATATTGGTAAATATTTCTTATTAGCCTTGAGACTTCTAAGTGGATAAGAGAAAACTGAAGGGATTGAATCTTTATGCAATGTTAATGTAAAAACTTTTCTTGAGAGAAGAATATAATCCAAAAATATTATATCAACTTGTCTCCTTAGTAAACACAATACACTTTGGTCAAGGAGCATCATAATAAGTATCAATTTTTGTTCTGCGGTGCTGATTATTGCAACGTTGAACTTATGGCTGACTACATACTAGCTGCAGGAGATAGGCAGAGTTTGCTTTACTGAGAAAGTCTCTGATATCAAGTATTTGTTTCCATTTACCTCTTTCTTATTGAACTAAAATGAAGAATGTTCAGCTCCATGACCTCCTGGGCTCTGTGACACTTCTGTCTTTTTCAAAAATTAATTAGTGAATCAAAGGCTGAATCAGCCTTCTTCCAAGCAATTTTCTTGCTCTTCAGAAAGTTAACTTCTCTACTCTCATTATCAATGTCCTTTGCCTTGTCAGCAGCATTTAAAACATTATCCATTATTTCTGCATCACTAGCACAATGTCAATGGGAGGGGGCGAGACCCTTTTTGCGGAGCTCAGCCCAGTGGCAGGGTTAATCAGAGTGGCAGGATCAGGGGTGTCAAACAATCCAACAGGGAGACAATCAGGGATCTGGGCTGAGTTATTAGGTGCTGTTGGAAACAAAGAGATGGAGAACTGTCAGCAGAGCTGTGGCAAGCAGTGAACAACATCAGGATACAGGATATGGGATCCAGGCTTCAAAAACGGTCTCTAACATAAAACAATGAGTATCTAGTAGATATATTAAGCGAACAAATGAAAGCCTGTTTAAAGATCAAGATTAGGTTCAGAACGTCAGTTCAGGTTCGCAGAATAGAACAAAGTAGGATCATAGGGTCAGATTACCTGCTGGAAATGGGTGTCTGGTCTTTTCATTCAACTCATCAATGCTAGGGATTCTCCTCTATCAGAGTTCTCCTGACAGAATCATCTGCCTTGCCCAGTCTCCTTGCCCTTCTAAATGATACAGATCTGCTTTGTGCCTCAATGCACTGCCTTTCCTTCCAATACAATATTTGTCACCAATTTATGCTCTTCTTCACATTTTAACTATTTTATTTTATTTCAAGATGTTTCAAAAGATGAAAATTTTTCATTGACATTATTTTCAGACAATCCCAGAAACTTCATAGCAAGTGACAATTCTCAACTTTTAACTTTTAAAAGAATTAATACAAAAAGATTAAAAGATATACAAATATAAAAAGTAATGATACATTTAATGAATACATCAAAAGCATAAATTTTTCTGAATATATAACAGTAACAAAATCTGGATTGTGATTACTTCAAGGGATGAAGAGGCATGAGGCTGGGGAGTGAAACAGTGGTCTTTAACTCTACATTTTTAGGAAGAAAAATTATGAGACAAATACAAGAAAACATTACTGTTTTAATTTTTGTTGGCAGACACATGGACTTTTGTTTTGTCTTCCTTAGCAGGTTTCCTGAACTTTACAGTATGTATGAGAAAAAGTGAGAAATAGAAAAACAGAGAAAGTGAGAAATAAATGATAACCCCTTCCTTCTTTAATTTTTTCTTAAATTAATCGAATGTTTTATTCTGTCTCTCTGAGAATTTTGTTTCAGTTTTCCATCTGTCCTGACACTTGCCATCTGCCCACTACTGATTTTGGCTTCATTCTGCTCCATTCTTTGGAGATCATCTCAACCTATTCCTGTGAATTATAGATAGGAAAATGACCAAAAACCAGAAAACACACAGAACCGTGTACCCAAGTATGGAAACCTTCAAAGAAGGGGCAGATGCAGGATTAGGCCAAGGGACAGTGACCTTGGTCTTCTAGACTAGACTGTCTGAGAGACAGAGGGTAAGGACATGATGAGGAGCTCACTGACTGCCTAGTGTAATGATATTCTCCATGTAAGAGTGGGCCTGGATAAGAGTGAGGCTGGTTTGGGGCAAATGCAGACAGGAGATTTGGGAAGGAATTAGAGAAGACGTTTCAAATGATAACTAGTTTGGGACAGGATGATAAAAAGAGGTATGAAGGTAGATTATGGTGATAGGAAGAAAGATAGAAGGATATAGATATGCATTTTTGTACATACTAATGTTAAGTGAATGAATAAATAACTCACAATAAATTTATATGAAATCATTCTCAACTAGATAAATCAAGTGAAAATTGAGCAGAACAAGGCAAATCATATTTTTAAGTGGGTGAATGTTATTAAATAAGGAAAATTTAAATCACTCTTCACTACCCTCCCCCAACACATAGACACACACACACACACACACACACACACACACACACATACCTTGGTGGGAGGATATATCAGAATCTGGGCAGGAAAGAAAATATGAAGTTTAAATACACTCTTCAGGTAGTTCTGGGGTATGCCTTTTTGTCTTCACCATTGAGAATGTCTACTCTTAAAGTCATTTGCATTTACAAAACTCAAGATTTTATCTGACGGAATATTGCGTGTAAGAGTAGTCAAACTAAACTTACTCTCTTAAAAATTAGGAAGACAATTCCTGAAAAAATGCTAAGTTCGAATATGGTAAGTATCATAAATAGACCGATCTCACTGGCATTGTAAAACTATTCAGGGTCTAGATTGCATTCAGAAATGAGTTTTCTGAAAAGAGCACAAAATCATATTTCAGCTTCATGGTTTATTCATTCTTTTTGATGGACTATAGTAGCTTTCTAATGTTGTGTCTGTATTTAAAGTGACAAAATTGTAATTGGGAAAAATCATGGCTTATTCAATTGCATTTGTTCATAAAAATATTTGAAAATTCCAATGAAGATTGGGACATAGATGTGACAATTTCTAATCTTCCTAAGACCAGTTTTATAAAAGTGTTCCAAATGAGTCATAAACAGAGTATGACTTTTCATTGACAATTTTCAATGCTTCAGAATTCTTAAAAAGATGCAATTTTAACATCCCAAGTTCTGTACTTGTGGAAAAATCAATATAATTCTTAATAATCTTATTTTCACAAATTTCGAACCAAATGTGATTATCTCCAATTGCACTTCAAAGATTATGACATTTTTCCTTCTAATTTCTCCTTATTCGTGATTGGTAGATACTTTTGAAACACACGTGTAATTGATGCTGCTATTTGTTTCCCAAGATCTAGTCTCTTTTTCTATGGTAGTTCACCTCCTCATTGCTAGCAGGGGATATGGCCACCTTGAGAAAAATACGATGATGTCCAATCTGCATTGCAGCTAGGGGACACGTAAGTAAGTTTTTGCCACTGGGCTGTGGAAACAAATGGCATATGCAACTTCTAGAAAACCTCTCTAAAAGGGATGACTGTACCCAGTTCCTTCCCTTTCCCTCCTTCTTGCTAGTTGCAATTACAGACATGTTGACTGGAACTGAAAATTCACTTAAAATTCAAGTTTTTAGTATGATAAAGAAAAAGTAGATAATAAGATATACCTGCTAGTAATGCAGACCATACCATAAGTTCTTAAAATGCTCATGTGGGCCTCTATGTAAGAAGGAAATAAATTTTAATCTTGATTAAACCAGAGTTTCCTTCACTCGCAATTACACGTAATCCTAAACACGTATTATAGAATGCATTATATTCCGTAGCTAGCTCTATCCACTATTTCTGCTTAGGAGGTAGACTGTAATATAAAGATAGTGGATAAACATTTGATATTTAGTGTTTGGCTGTCTTACAGGAAAAACTGAACATTGAAATGATGGCTTGGGTATTTCATTTGATCAACTTTGATACCTTCAAAGTTCCTTTTTACTCCAGTTAATTCATATCACATGTTAATGATTTTCTTTCTTTTCTCTTTACTTTTATTCTATTTTTTTATTTCTACTTTTCTTGGGTTTCCACCATATTTCTTGTTTGCTTGTTTCTTTTTGACATTGTTCCTTCACAGTTACAGGGTTTTGTTTGTTTGTTTGTTTGTTTTGACAAAAGCACCAATCACATTTCAACATCTTCAGTCAGTTTTCCTAATTTACTCCCAGGTCTTATCAGTGATTGTGAGACTCTGACACTCTCTCTCCCTCTTTCTCTCCCTCTTTCTCTTTCTCATCTGCATTTATTTTTCCCCCAAATTGAATATGTTGAACATTTGAAAGAAAAATAATTTGTATGTCCAAGATATTTTAAGAGGCTCTAACATGTATTAGGGATACCTTCAGAAACACCTCTAGTTGTACTTTTTTCAATTCCTAGGGATGCTACTTCTCAATTTAAAAGTAGAAAATTTAATGGTGATTTTTAATCATTATCTAATATTGGCTGATGTGTTCTATAAAACAGTTAATTAATTGTATACAACCAAATTCCAGGGCAATGGAATGAAAATGTAAAAGTAGAAGCAGGCTGTTGTGGCTGAGCCTCGAAAATTTTAAAATATTTGAAGGTGGTTTAAGAAAAAACAGAGTTATAAAACAAACGGTTCTATGAATATGTTCCTGAGTGACATTTTAAAAAGACAAAGCAAATTTTAATGTACTCCACAAAGGGATGAATATTTAGGAAAGATAAGAACATGAGTAAAATGACCAATTCTTTGAAATTCAACTTGTCCCATAGCATATATGTGGAACAGGCCTGAAATAAAATACAGTATCCTAAAAATGGCAGTGATCAACCCAAAATCAAAATAAAGGGAATAGTGCTGCCCGCTATGGTCTTAATGCATGATGCCATTTTCTTATTTCATGTATTTTCCCTGACAATTCTTCTAAGTTATTTCTCATGAGAAAAATTGAGTTAAGTCATCCCCAGAAAAGTGAGTCATAGTAACTAAACACACAGGAGTATCATTCCATGGATGAATAAATGAGAGCAGTTCTATTTCAAACACGCCAGATGCTATACATTTTCTGGAAAGGATCAGGATATCAGGTCTTTAGTGAGACTTCCCGCTAAGCTGAACATCTGTTCATAATATATTGTGCACTTGCTAGTAAGCCTAAGAATGCTAAGGCGATTAGAACATCTTGATTGTGTTTTCCAATAGTATACAGAAAAAAGGAGATGTGGAATCAGAGCACTGAGCAGGCAGGAAATCAGCACTCAGCCACCATCCAAATATGCACCACGTTGTTTCTCCACTTGTTTCTCCATTAATCAGTTGTTAGAAATTTTCACAAAAGTATAGTTGACCCATTCAAGAAAATCATGTGACTTTGTCCTTGAAATGAATAGCTAAAGATAAGGATAAATAGAGGAAAAAAATTTCACATATACAAAAGCATATCTACCCCTGGAAGTATTTTAATTTCCTTGGCCATTTTGTTTGAATTGTTTCCCTACACCACTGAAATTACAAAGGAATGAAAACTATTAGCATAACCTTATAGGACATATAGAATAGATTGCTTTGTGAAATTGATCTTCCATTTAAATATTCCTCTTCATCCATTACTTTATATCTGGTCATTTACTAAATTCTTCCTGACTTTTTCCTAACCAAAGACCTCATATCTTTATATACTGCATTAAAAATTCATATGTTCTATTGAGAATCTCCAAACAAGCACTATAATGATCATGAAAAGCTATCAAGTCACTGTACATTATTTACAAATGGAAAATAAAAGTAAGTTTTTAACTCCTGAAACAGCCCCTTATTAAACACTCTAATTTACCAATGATACAGATTCAGAACAGTTATGCAAGAATGCAATTATTCCCTTAGGCAGTACCTGATTAAGCAAATTTAATTCAATTAATTGAATCTATATATGAGGAAAATCTATAAAAACCTGAATATCCTGAAAAATTTATAACATGGTTCCACTGTGTAAGGAAAAGATGGTTAAAATTATGGGTACAGGAAAGATAACAGGAGCATTTTTTTTCAAGGACCATGATCATACTTAGGTCATTATTGTTTGATTTGCCATATTATTTTTGAAAATGTGTTTCATATAATTATTTTGAATTTAATCGAGACAAAGAGCATGATACTTTGCTAAAACTAAGTGCTGGAAATTAGTTCTCAAAAACTTTTTTTTTTAAATAATGATTATCACACAATTAGGGATCAAAATCAATACAATGTACGCGGGGAAATAAGTCTGCCAGGAACATGGTGCATGTTAGCTCTTCAGACTCAGAAAATAGAGAAGTCTTTCAACAGTTCTGACCATTTTAGATGTGTGAAACATTTATCGTAGTTGTTACATAATTGTAATATCTGATTGCTCAAGGGAAGAAGCAATTTTGTTGGCAAAATCTGCCCTACATCTCAACATTCAGCATAATTTAGTAGATTATTCTAGCCCATGGATGATATGAAGACAAACAAAAATATGTACTAAAAAAAAATCATGTTATGGGACATCTTGTTTAAATTAATGCTTCTCATAAAGTAAATTTAAGAAAATACAGCAGCTGTAACAAATCACATGAGTTGGTAAAATGTATGTGTTTTGCATACATTTTCCCAAATGGCCCAATTCAGAGAATAATATCTCAGTAATTAGCAGTAACCAAGAGGGAAAAGTCCAAAATGGATTATCGAGTTTAATATCTTCACTAGAGTGTTTTATAACAGAATTGGTATGTTCTATAACCCAAAGCACTGTTGATGAGATATCTAATATATGATCCAGTTTATTTATGTGTCTAGGATAGATAATAGATATAACATTTTATATACATATAAAATGTAAATTCAATTTTGTTATTTTTCAAAGCTGATCTAGTCTTTTCCTATTATTCTTATGTATTCCTAATAGACTGATTATTGATAGATTTACCTGAAAAATTGTAACTCCAAAAACCTGGAAATTTTAAGTAGATATCAATGTGTAGCTTTGCATTCTCTAAGTTGAGTTTTACTTTATTTCTTTAAGTTTTTTGAATTATACTTCCTCCAATGAGTATTTAGTTTTACATTGTTTGAAAAGAAAAGCTTGATTCAGTTATTCTCCGGGTGTGTATTTTTAAAATACAGATTTAACTTTGAAAAGAAGTAACATTAAGGTAATTGTTAGCACGGAGGTGATTGCAAGAGAATTCAGCTCCAATGAATGAACTCATGCCTGTTTGTCTGAGTGATTCATATAAGAGAGTACAGAGAAAATTACAGATAATTTTGTTGACCTATGCCTATGTGGAGTATACATGAAGAATGGGAAAGAAGCCAGAATGTTGGAAACAAATGTCCCAATTAAAAAAAAAAAAAAATTGGGCGCCTGGGTGGCTCAGTTGGTTAAGCGACTCCTTCGGCTCAGGTCATGATCCTGGAGTCCCGGGATCGAGTCCCGCATCGGGCTCCCTGCTCAGCAGGGAGTCTGCTTCTCCCTCTGACCCTCCCCCCTCTCATGCTCTCTCTATCTCATTCTCTCTCTCAAATAAATAAATAAATAAAAATCTTTAAAAAAATAAATAAATAAATAAAATAAAATTAAAAAGTTTCAGAAGAAAACACTGGCATCAGATGACATTTGCCTTTTAATAGGGTTATTAGATTGTGAGAAGCCACTCACAGGCATGTCTAGATGTTTTTGCAAAACATTTTTCAAAGCCTCTCGTAAAAAAAAACTTGCATAAAAAAATGGAGGATGTGAGTTGGAAGAAAATACTCTTGAATAGATTAATAATTGATTGAAAATCCAGGTTTATGCATACATCGATGTCATTTTGAACAGAAATCATAACACTGCCTCTTCAAAAGTTTTTCTCGAGGACATTACCAAAACAGTAGCGGCATCCTTACATGTGTTCAGGTTGGCGCAAAGCTGGAGGGGATAGATGATATTCAGATAGCATAATTGTATACCAAAAAAAAAAAATTTACTATTTGGATAGGTGGGCCGTATCTAACAAGAAGAACTTTAGTAAAAACAAATGTCAGGTCTACTTAGGTTTTGTTTTTTTTTTAAGATTTATTTATTTATTTTAGAGAGACAGTGCACACATGAGCAGGGTAGGGAGGGAGAATCTCAAGCAGACTCCCTGCTGAGAATGGAGCCTGAGGCTGGGCTGGGATCTCACAATCCTGGGACATGACCTGAGCCAAAATCAAGAGTCTGACGCTTAACTGACAGAGCCACCCAGGCACCCCAGTCCCTACTTAGATTTAAAAATCCACTAAAAAACTGGAGGAAAGGGGAAGTATAGTTCTAACCTTTTATAGGCCATCAGAGAGGGGATATAAAACTCTGGATGGGAGAATAAAGTAAATTACTTCTCAGGTTTCTTCTATCTCTGGGGTTAAATAACTATAGTGCATATTTATTATACCACAAAAATTTGAAAATTATTTTGAAAGTATCTATGAGTAAAGCCCTTTATATCTCTCTGAGCATCTGCGTGAATACCAACCCATTGTCCATAAAAAGATTATTCTGGTCTCTGACTCTTAGAACGATCATGATATAGCTTTAAAAAAGTTTTCAAATTCTCCTGAAACTAGAACACTTCATCTATTACAAGTAGTCAGTTCATTTTAATGTTGGAGAAAGAAATTGTCTTCTTTTGTAGGAACTGGTTCTACTTCAGATATTATTATAGGAGGTGTATTGTACTCCCTTTACTCAAATAGACAGAATAATTGGAATAATAATTTTAAATGCATATCAAATACAAGGGACTAGTCATAATTTTGGTACTAGACACCATTTTCAGGCATTTAAAAAATCTAATTTTTAATAAAGTAAGTTTCATGTTGGCAATAAAGTCAGTTGGAAATGGATTTATTACAAATGATATTTTTCAAATAAAATTAGTGCTTACCTCTGGTGTGAAAAATCAAAAGAATTTTGACATGGCAATCATATTGATCTTACCAGAACATTCCTCCCACTGATGTACTAAGTTTAAAGTTCTTAAATAACCCAATTAGGGACCTTTAAGAGAGAAAGAGGAAAAAAAATCCTGGCCGAATGATGACTAATTAGAATGACAGGCGTTCTTCTGACTCATGGGGGAGTCACAGTACCTAAGCAGTAAAAATAGTGTCTCATTAGTCTTTTAAACATTATTCCCAGGTTTCCATGAAATTGATATTTAATCACTTTCCCAGTGTACAGCAGGCACTTATTACACTGGGAAGACATGGGGAGTGAAAAGTTTATAAAATTTCTGTCAATCTCTTCACAATTTGAAGAATGATTCATTATAATGGGCCACCAGTGGCAAAAGGACCCTGAATGGAAGCCTGTAATTAACTTCGCTTCTTGCTTTATTGATGGCATTTGCTGGGTTCTGAGATTAGATGGTGTATCTGGTGGGATGTACCCTATGGATCATGCTGTACAATATTCTAAACTACATCTAAATCAGATCTACAGTTGTATTATTCAAAATTCTATATGTTGGTTTTCTAAAATTTGGGGCTATTTTAAAGTATTTGGAAACTAGGTTTGCTACTGAGGGTGTGTAGATAGAATTAGTGTCTAAAGGAAGAAAATACACGTCTAAATTTGGGGGCAACTCTGTAAAGAACAAAAATCGGCTTTAAGATTAAACAATTCCCTTTTAAAAATTGTCAGTATATTTGATCTCTGATTTGTTTGTATGAAATATGGCTATTCTTTTATCCTTTAGCCTTTAATACTATTTTACTTCTATTAAATGCTTAAAAGTATGGTTATAAGAGCTATTTCACTTTGTCCTTAAATCCAAAGTTAACTTTCACGTGTATACATGAAACTTGAAGAAAATTCAATCCAGCAGCCCCGCTTCCCCCCACCAAAAGAATATTTTTCCAAATTTCACCAAAGAAAGTAGAAAAGGGTGAACACTCTTAAGTTTTTTTTATTCCATTACCCTTCTAACAAACAACCTTTATTTCATGGACATAGAATGACAAATCTTGTGGTAGTTTGTTCACTCCATAACGTGGTAGGATGGTCATTCTCTGTTTTATATTCTATCGTAATAAAAAATACTCTATGTTTTTTTGTTCAAAAGAAACATAATCAAGGCATATTTACTATACTTTATATTGTTGAGCTTATCTATTTTTGATTTCCCATTTCCAGTCCACCCTGGAAAACAGAGTGCTTCTCTGGGATAGAATGTCCCAGCAAGTCCCAAGGCAGTCTCTGCTAAACTAGCACAGGGTTTTGTCCTTACAGAACTCATTTCTGAATGCTGGTAAGGACATAAAAACCATTAAAAAGGGGCGCCTGGGTGGCTCAGTCGTTAAGTGTCTGCCTTCGACTCAGGTCATGATCCCAGGGTCCTGGGATCAAGCCCCGCATCGGGCTCCCTGCTCAGCGGGAAGCCTGCTTCTCCCTCTCCCTCTCCCCCTGCTTGTGTTCCTGCTCTTGCTCTCTCTCTCTCTCTGTCAAATAAATAAATAAAATCTTTAAAAAAAAAACTATTAAAAAAAACAATGCAGTAAGTAACTTTCTAGCACATACTACAACTTCATGAGCAAATGTTAGGAAAAGCATTCAGAGCAACTCTTCACCTGAGGTTCAGAAATAAACAGTGCCAATAAATATTTTAAAGTAACTCAAGAATCTTCAAAGTGGTATATTAGAATGGTTCAGCAGAATGTACTATTGTGGAAATCAGGAAACAAGTTCTGCTATTGTAAAGTAAAACTGGGTAAATAATGACACAAATTTAATGTATGAAGTGGGAAATAGAAATAGATTTTTGCCTCTATTGAAAATTAAAAATTTGTTTAAAAATCCTTTTAAAACTTGCATTATTATTTAAAATCCCCCTTGCCAAATACTTTCCAATTAGTGTTCTTACGCAGTTCAAAATTTAAGATAAAATATATAACATTCAGCATAACCATTTCAACATCTACGGCAAAACCATAGCATTGTCAAAATCTTCTTTATACTGTCCTGTAGTCTTTACAAATCATGTGCTGAAAGCAAGACCTAAATTTCACAATGTGCATTCCAATTTTCCATTAAGTGAGAACCCTCTAAAGACCACAAAGGGGCCAAATTATCTAAAATATTAAAGGCTTATTATATTTCTACTAAATTATCAATTTTGTAAAACAATTAAACAGGGAAAGCCAATTAGTGTGAAAGTGGTCTTTAGAGTATAATCATTAGTTAGAAGCTCGTTTGATAAGGTTAGGTCCAAATCTAATAAGTTAAACCCCCAGCAGAACCGTAATAGAGCCTTAGTGGCAGTTTTTAAAAGTATCACTCTCTAAATAGAAACTGCAAGAAATTAAGGAAATTGAAAAAGAAGCTATTTTTGCCACAATCAACAAAACCTCTGTAGAGCTATGTCAAGTAAGAATCAGAGTAGTTTCTTAATTATGATCACTAGAAATTTATTTGTACTGTGAATCAAAATTATTATTAGTTCCAGTTTCTTCCAGTAGAGTACTAAGGAGCACAGGTAAAATAATTATGAACAGAAGAGGCAAATATATAAAATAAAGTAAATGCTTTCTAACGTCGGGACAAATGAAAGAACATTAATACAATGAGAGCGCACAAATCTAATATACATGATCGTCACTGCACCGTAACATTTTCAGCCTCTGTTAGCTCTGCCTCATTTACGTTTGGAAAAATATCCCTTAAATAATAGTTAAAAAAAAAGGGGCGCCTGGGTGGCTCAGTCGTTAAGCATCTGCCTTCAGCTCGGGTCATGATCCCAGGGTCCTGGGATCGAGTCCCACATCGGGCTCCCTGCTCGGCGGGAAGCCTGCTTCTCCCTCTCCCACTCCCCCTGCTTGTGTTCCCTCTCTCGCTGTGTCTCTCTCTGTCAAATAAATAAATAAAATCTAAAAAAAAAAAAAAATAATAGTTAAAAAAAAATAAAGGAGAACTAAAATGGTGTATACAAATATATCTGTTTACATAAGCATGAAGTCATCTAAATGTCGCAACAAAACTTCTAAATTACCAAATAGTTGTTTTACACAGAGAATTGAATCATTTTCAGGAAAAGAAGATGTAGCCTAGTAAATGCTAACCTATTGGCCTAACTGAATAAAGGTAGAGTCACCCACTTTAGAGTACAGGAGTTTATATATATATATATATATATATATATATATATATAAAAAACTTGAAATAAGATTATTTATTTTAGCTTCAGTTACATACATTTCCACTTAAGTATTATATAAATAGACATAAATGAAAAATGAAATATTATAGATCAGGAAAATCATGTTCTCTGTTTATCATTTCCTTCCATCTTTTCAAATTCTGTATTTTAATTCTAAAGGAAGTAGATAACTGATGTGATAGGATCATCTACCCACCAGTACATCCACATTCAAAAAAGGACAGATTGGTCATTAGGGAACATTGGCTGATGACAATGTCTCCTACCTCACCCTACACAAATAGGCTTTTCAAGTGGTTATATAAGTATGATCAATAGTTATTTGCCTCTTCTTATTCCTTTTATTTCTCTATTATTGCATGTGCATATATGTTATGATTCATGTTTAAATAATGCTATAATTTAATAATTTATTTTGACATTCATTGTGAAGTATCAATCCTTTTTATACTAAAGTATTTTCAGTAGCTATTTTGTTCTTTTTCAGTAACAATGTTCTAAAGCTACATCTTATTATAATAGTTGCATAAATAATCATGCCAGATCCTTCATGTAATTAAAAAATAAAATAAAATGAGCATCTGTTTGTACAAATCCATAATGTGAGTGATAAAATATAGGTTAAAGGTTAACGCAGAAAAAATTGGACATGGTGTATGAACACAAAATGAATTATTACATGGCTATGTAATTTTATTGCTATCACTTAGTTAATTATGCTGTATATCAAACTAATAGTTAAGCAGGCAAGCTCCTACTTCAGTGTCCTAGTCATACAACTATAAATTATTCCATACATCTTGAGTTGTTATTAGCCATAAATCTCCCAGCAAGGTGTAATAACAAAAAAAAAAACAATTTGCCTTACTACTTGAAGACTTCACAAATGTACTTTTAAAATATATTTGAAAAGAAATCACATTAACTCTGGCAGTCCTAGCTTAATTTAAATACCTCAATATAGACAGAAAAAATGTTTTCGTTATTTATGGCTGCATAACAAATTTCCTCAAAACCTAGTGACTAAAAACTACAACCTTTATTTGCTTACAGTTCTGCAGTTTGAGCAGTGACAGCTCATCTGTGTCCCTCACGGCATCAACAGGTTGGCTTTACTAGGGCTGGACAATCTACTTCTTAGTGGCCTCTCTCATACGTTAGGGCAGGCTGCCACCTGAAAACTCAGCAGAGGCTGCTGTCCAGTGTCTTTGGTTATTCTTTATGTGGTCTCTCCAGTTGGGTAGGTTGAATTCCTCACAGGATGGAAGAGGGAGCTTTGGGGCAGTCAGACTTCTTACGGGTTGGCTGGTGTACCCCCAAGCACAAAAAGCATAATTTGCTAGGCCTTCTTTATTGCTCTGATCCTCAGCAGGCACACCTTCGATTCTTCTGCATTCTGTTAGATAAAGCAGGTCATGAGCCAACTCAGATTTAATGGGAGGGCACTTTACAGGTATATGTATACTGAGGCCCTAAAATAATATTCTATTTCAACAAATAATTCCCTATATAATTTCCAAAAGTGCAAACCAGTAAGTATGATTCTTGTTAGTATCAATTTCATTTCAAATTAATATAAATACATATATATGCCCGGATTTTCCAAGAATTTATTAAGGTAGCTAACCTTAAATGTCCTTTCCTAGGGCAGGAATCTATGTATTTTATCTATATTCCCCATCTAATTATTTTATTTTTTTTTTAGCTCTACTCATCACTGTGTAGAATTAACCTAGTTGGCAGTAGAAGGAAGCTGATGTAGCCACTGGGGTCCTGTTACTTGAGAAGATGCCGTAATGTCTATGTCCTCTTTATTAGACTCCACATGCAATCAGGGCAATGTTTCTCACATCTTACCCTGCAATATACAATACCTTTATGTCCAACAAAGCAGTGATAATCTTGAGATAAATCCTTTCTTTAAAAGGTAATTCCTTAGAATTTTATGCAGTTAAAAAAATGGTAAATTTAAGTATAAATACTTATGTATGATAATTTACTTGATGAAGTTAAAAATGCCCACCAGTTTTTAAGATTTAGAAACTTGAACAATAATGGTAGCTGTCATTTGCTTGTCCAAACAATGTAGGTCGTATCGAGGCAAAGTCATTGGCAAAACTGAACGTTGCTTGAGTGGAACGTGTGGCAAAACACAGGGAACATGTAATATAGGCAGAAAACATTGGGAGAGGTGCATGAGAGGTGAAGTGAGAGTTAGGACCAAGAGAAAAACTATAAAGAAATTTATAGCATCTAACATTTATTGAGCACATACTATGTAACAAGCACATTATTTATATCACTTACCAAAATAACATAAGCCTGCAACCCACCACTAGTTACAATTCTTACACAAAGGAGATGAGAGGAGGCAATAACTGGCCAACTGAAAGAACAGGAGCAAAGTCTGAGCGAATACTCATGAGAGAGGTCACTGCTTAAGGCTTAAGGCTCAGTGATCCCTGAGTCGTTATTAGCACATGGACTAGAATGGGTTACAAGGTAAAACTGGCAAAACTAAAAAAATTCTGGGAATATGGGAACTAATCTGTGGGAGTAGGTAAAGGATTTGGATTGAAGCACAATGAGTTTGGGTGACATAGTAGCTAGTGCCAGTATATGGTAATAGTAAATTGGTATAGAAATTGGGATCCAAAACTAGGCAAGAGATACTGATTAGAGAAACATAAGCATAGAGTTTCAAAAACAAAATCATTTCACAAAGGGAAGAAAGTGGAAGTAAAAGAACAAAATTAAAAAGGGTCCTCACTGAGAAAAAACGTAATTTACAAGGAGAGAAAGAGGAGGTATGAGTGAAAACAAAGATTGTAAAAGTAAGAAAAGAACAAATAACACCAGGAAGTATAGAAATGTGGCAGAATTAGGACTGAGGAGGGATGACAAACATTGCCTATTGAATTTTCATTTTGGAGTAAAAGCTTCTGGAGTGATTCATTTGGATGTGTTTTTCTAATACATCTTTATGGCAACATCTCGGTTAGAGAATATATTAATCCACTATATTTCTCAGGGAGTGGTTTCCATGATGTATTTCTCTAATGGCAGTACTGTCCAATATACTACAGATACTTGAGCAAATTTAGTTTTAGTTTAATTACACAATTAAAACACTTCCTGACAGGGCGCCTGGGTGGCTCAGTTGGTTAAGCGACTGCCTTCGGCTCAGGTCATGATCCTGGAGTCCCGGGATCGAGTCCCGCATCGGGCTCCCTGCTCAGCGGGGGGTCTGCTTCTCCCTCTGACCCTTCCCTTCTCATGCTCTCTGTCTCTCATTCTCTCTCTCACAAAAAAAAAAAAAAAAAAAAAACACTTCCTGACAGTAACATACTGACTGCACATAAAATAACTTGTATTTTCTTCCACTATATAAACAATAACCTGTATAACGGTGTTACACAATTAAAAATAAAGGCATACAATGAAGAATGTTCTACCATTTTTCCCTAAAAAGTAACAGCTTCGTGGTCTTGATCCTTGATACCTATTCTGACAAATTAGCCCCATAGAGTATTTAGCATAAGATAACGTTCATTGAAAGTCTATTATTTGCATTTGAAAAACATAATTAGTGTTTTGGTATTGTCCTATACTATTTTAAAAAATATTTGAAAATACATTTCTTAAAGAAATATTAAGCATGTACTATATATACCAGTCATAGTTCTAAGTTCTCTACATACGTTACCTTATTTAATCCTCACAAAACTCAATGAGGTAAATAATATTGTTATCTGCATTTAAAAGAGAAAGGATCTAAGGCTCAGAAAAGTGAAGATTTGGTCAAGGATTCAGAACAGAAAGTGGAAGAGTCAGTATTCAAATTCAGACTGTTAAGCATTGTATCCTTTACCCACCCCCAGATGATAAAATCTCAAATGACCAAGTGAATCTTAATTGTCCTGCCAGAAAATTTAGGGACAAGCATATCCCTGAGCTAAGTCATGTGATACGTAGTTACAAAAATGCCTTGGAGAGCCTCTGGAGTATTTGCTTGATATACATCAGAGAGGCTTTTCAATACTCAGAGAAACATAAAGAGACTATCTTAAAGATCCAGAGACAAAAGGCTTTATCGGAGAAGCTGCCCTCCAGGGACACTAACCATGGAAATGCAGTTCTTTTGCCCTGCCATACTCCCTTGCCTGGTAGAACAGAATCCTGCAACCCTGGAAATGACCCGTGCCTTCCTTCTGTTGGAACATTGACTTTAAGTACTTCTGGTAAGGCTAAAGAATTCACATAGGACTAAAGAATAAATCAATAAAATAAGTTCTCAGAAAATATTTATGGAAAACAATAAGTCCCATGCTTGCCCTTTATGACCATAACTAATCTCTACAAACCTCCAGTGCACAATGACCTCACCTAACCCATACTCCTCTAATTCATCCTTATCAACGTCTTACTTCTTGATCCTTGTGACCTACCCTGGTCTGGCCTCAAACAGGCAAGGAAGATCTGTAATAAAATTATGAATAAATTAAATGGAAAAAATCATAATATCTAAACACTAAATGGCTTATGTATCTATATTTTTGAAAATGGAAACTCATTTTCTTTAGCTTGCAATAAAAGTAATATCTGTTTATTCACTGAAAATAAGTTTACAAAGTTTAAAACCTCTTATAAGACTACTCTATGATTTGTCTCTTTAACTGCCAAAACAAATTAATTGTAGCACATATTTTTGGACTCAGAAAAATACACACATAGGCATACACATGCATTTGAGTGCTTATTTAACTCAATGCATATACTTATATCTTAAATGGCTGAAAAGTTAACTATGGTCTTCATTGCTATATTTTTAAAGCAATGTAACGTACACTTAAGGCATAGATTATTTGAGCAATCTGATGGGTGTTTTTTTCCCTGCCTGTATTTTTTTTAACTGTTGTAAGTAATTATGTATAAATATCTTTGGACATACATATTTGCACATTTCTAATATGTTCTTATTAATTTTTTACATATGTTGTTAAACTGTTCTTTTAAATTGGCACAATTTACCTTTCTACTAACATTGTTTTCAAGGGAGCGTAGATTCACACCTTTACAAACAATAGACATTAATCATTTTTTAAATGTTTTAATATTCTTTTGCTCATTTCAGTGGGACTTTGAAAGGCATAGGAAGTAGAGAAATGGAGGGGTGCCTGGGTGGCTCAGTCAGTTAAGCAGGCTTTTAAGGTTTAAAAGTGTTATTTTGAGTCCTATAAAATATTTATTCCTATTGCATTGGTAGTTTCAGGCTAAGATACGAAACATGATTAAATAATAAAATGTGAGTTATATTTAGTTATATAACATGTTTATAAAAGATTTTATGTTTCTATGAGATTAAAACAAAAAACTGTATAATTGCACATTTCATAAATTTTATTTTGACCATGATATAAATATACGCTAAATATAATCTAACCATAATTGCAATATAAATATATTAAACTTCAGTATTTGAAAAAAGTATGACATCTTAGCATAAATGCACTTATCTAGTAATCTTACACTTTTTCAAACCATTCTTTGATTTAACTTAACCATGTGTTTTTACTATCTTGCAAACAGCTTGCAATAATAAAAAAAGCGAATCTTCAACTTGGCCATCCTAGCTTTTCTGGTTTAGCCTTTAAAAAGCAAGAAGATGATGTTTGTTTCTGCCCCTTTTTTGCTGGACAGAGTATTAGGTGACCAGTGAGACTCATTCCTATTAGAAGTATTGTTAATTTTGGGAGGCTGGAAAACAGAATAATAAACAACCTCCATTAATGAAAAGCACTAGTGGAAGAAAAGGAGAGCTGCTGTACGTGGGCAGACATTGTCTTTCTGTAGTAGCATCTTTTACAACTCCTTACCTAGATCACTAAAGAAATAATTTTTTTTCTGAAAAAATATTGGTTTATTAAAATTTTAATGCATCTTAAGATGGCTTCAATAGTTATTACTAATAACCTTTTAATGAGGGTTCAGAAAATGGAAGATACATATCTTCAAATTTGTAAGTTTTATTTCCTGCCATTTTTGTCAGCCTCATCACCATATTGCTATCAAGTTTCCTTGATTAGGGCCAGTCAGGATGTCGCGAAGGGAATGCTAGAGCTGCTGTGGTCAGTAAGTGGAGAGTAAACAGAAAGTAAGCAGGACATTTGTCATATGTACCTGTATATACCATAGATACAATTGTCTGTTAACTAAAAGCTATTCTGATCATAACACAACTTGATCAAAACTCTCCTTCTTGCATATAATGGTTGTATTCTAAATACACTGGGCAGATTAGAGTTGTAACATACCAACAAGTGCAATCATTCTAAAGTGGGCATGAATCCTAAGCACAGTATGAGAAATTATTACTCTGTAGTAATGGTTTCAATAATACATTATATTCATTTCACTACTTAAAACACCAAAGGAAATTCATATACATAAATAAAATAAAAAAGCAGAAACATGGTTAGTACTGTTTCCCTATTAACTTTATGTTGCATAATACTTATATAATGCTGTGAAAATGCTCACTTACAGTGAAGGGTAATGAGTACAATAACACTTAATTCAGTGCTTTAATTTGTTCCACGAATCATCCTGGCCAATGTAATTGCATTGTTAATATGACACTATTGAATAAACAGGTCATGAACAAATGGGATGGGTCCTTCTTAACTGGGCCATGTTAAGCACTTCGATGAAAGGATCTTCTGAATAGTTTTACCTGAATGCATCTTATTATCAGCTCTCTGAGGGAATGCACAATGAGTTTTGTAAATGTATACATTAGGCTAAAAAGTATAGGACTGATTGTCCAACAAAATTAAAGGGGGATTGAGGAAGGTTCACTGGGTTCCTATAAAATATTTATTCCTATTGCATTGGTAGTTTCATTCTAAGATATGAAACATGATTAAATAATAAAATGTGAGTTGTATTTAGTTATATAACATGTTAATAAAAGATTTTATGCAAATGAGTGGCTACATAGAAAGGTTTTTGAAAGATCACTGGGGATTGTAATGATTATGGGATATACTCCAACAAGCATGGCATGAGACAATGTTGATTTGCACTACAGAGAAAAGCACAGCAATTATGAATGATAATATGAAAACCTTTTAAAAACATCTGAAAGGGGTTTGTTGTCTTTAAAATGCAATTAAAGGACAGGATAAAATATGCCCTATCTGAATTTCTGTGAAAATTTAGAAAATTTCCAAAAACAAATCTATAGAAAGAGGATAAGATAAATAAAACTCCTATAGACTTTGATAACACATTAAAGCATAGGTTTCTCCAATAGGCGAGGAGTAAAAATAAACACTTTTCTTTCTTGATTTCAAGTGCCTGATCCTTGAAAGTTACAAAAATTCCTACAAGCATGGTAATAACCATAGGACTAGAGCTACAGATGACTGCACACCTAGAACCTCTTCAGGCAAACTATAAAGTGAAATAAGGAAGTGAGGGAGTAAAGTATAGTACACACATTTTATGTGGTAACATGCAACGATTAAAAATGAAGATGCTGAAGACCTCATGATAATTTAGGAAGAACTTGCACAATCATGTTTTGTTAAAAAAAAAATCACAACATAAAATCATATATCAAATGATAACTGGAGGGACCCACCTGGGTGCCTCAGTCGGTTAAGCGTCTGCCTTCGGCTCAGGTCATGATCCCAGGGTCCTGGGATCAAGCCCCACATCGGGCCCCCTGCTCAGCAGGGAGTCTGCTTCTCCCTCTACCTTGGCTGCTCCCCCTGCTTGTGCTCTCTCTCTCTTTCTGATAAATAAATAAATAAATAAATAATAAATAAAATAAAAAATAGTGATAACTGGAACAGAAGAACTAGTGGAAGGAGACACACAAAGAAGTTAACAATGGAAGGCTTTGGGTCATGGGAGAACAAGAGAACTTTTTTCCTTATTAGCAATTTTTTTCTCTATTTAGAAATTTCCTTAGTAAGTATTTTTTAACTAAAATTTCTCAGTGTGGGGGCACCTGGGTGGCTCAGTCAGTTAAGCATCTGCCTTCAGCTCAGGCCATGATCCCAGAGTCCTGGGATCGAGCCCCTCATTGGACTCTCTGCTCAGTGGCGA
>NC_138376.1:71487114-71576729 GCF_054177405.1 Leptonychotes weddellii
TTTTTTCCTTATTAGCAATTTTTTTCTCTATTTAGAAATTTCCTTAGTAAGTATTTTTTAACTAAAATTTCTCAGTGTGGGGGCACCTGGGTGGCTCAGTCAGTTAAGCATCTGCCTTTAGCTCAGGTCATGATCCCAGAGTCCTGGGATCGAGCCCCTCATTGGACTCTCTGCTCAGTGGCGAACCTGTTTCTCCCTCTCGCTTTGCCCCTCCCCTCTGCTCATGCTCTCTCTCTCTCTCTCTCTCTCTCTTTTTTAGGTGAAGATTGAATTAGGTGAAGAACTTATTAGAGATACGTAAGTCCCAACCTGGAAAACAGTCATCTTATGAACAGTTCAAGTACCATAGTTATTATGCTGAAAGGTTCTAGAAGTCCTAAGTTTCTGGAAAGTCTAGTTTTACAATGGTGTGGGGAAAAGGGGAAGAAATAGAACAAGGAGATGGGAATCAGACTGCAAGGGGTTGTGGAGACTAGAGGGGTAGAGGGCACAGTAACAAATACATTTGTCGGGTAGGCCTCAAAGAGAGGGTGAGATTTGAGCAAAGCTGTAGGAGAGGTGAGGGGGTTAGTCAAGTGGATATAAAAAAAATTGGATTTTAAATAAATTGACATACTGCTTTCTTTTTTAAAGCTTCTGGAATTCTAAGTAACACTAATGCAAACAACTGCTTGACTTCTTTGGAACATTTACACAAATGACCCCATAACACTCATAATAAAAGTTAGTTTCTATTCTGGTTTGTTGGCTAAAATTATTATTCTATTAGGATTTTATTCTATACTATTATGTTATTAGCAGTTTGGGATTTACCAAGAGAAACTGCCCAATGACAACAGCCTCATTAATGCCTCCTAGTGAAACACTTAAAAAGTTCTTCATTGATCTTGGTTCCAAATACATCAAAATGTGTATTACATTTTTGTTGAACTATTCACCCTACTGACATTTTTAGGTGAATAAGCTCATTCCCAGTTCAAAAGTCCTTCTTCTTGAGCTCCAAGTAGAATAAAGAAATAACAAAACTGACCTACCTTGAAGATACAGGATAACTTTATTCAAGCTTCTTACTCTGTTTTTAATATTTAATTCTTTTTTCTATATGATGAATATGCTACTGGTCATTTGTCTTTAAAATATTAAAATTTGTCTTTAAAATATTAAAATATATACACAGACATAGAGAGTGAGGAAACCTCAAGAATAAAAACTTCAATGAATATAAAGTTTACTGTATAAAAACCCTGGATCTTAATTCACTACTCTAAGACTAGTTCAATTCTCAAGTAAATAAATGACTTTCTGCTTAGGCTCTTAGGTTTTGATTCAGAGATCTTGAATGAGTTTTACTCTAGCCCCAGTGAAGCCTATTTACATCATAGTTTCTTACATGAAATATATATCTATTTTCTTCATGCTATTTAAATGAAGGCATGCTAACTAGCAAACAATTACTTAATGTTAAATTATTGGGCTACATGATATGCAACCACCTTGTTCTGACTCAAATAGTTTATCATAACTATAGTCTAGGCAGTCTTGCACAACTGAGGCTTCCATTTGACATGTCATTATCAAGGGCCACAAGGAGAGTTATAATACTCTACCTATTTCCCAGAAAATGACTTAAATCACTAACATAAAGTTAATGGTAAGAATGATTAATGTTTTATTTCTATCCATATAATTTTCTGACTTCATGAAAAGTAAGAGGATCCACAGCAAATGGACTGAAGGTAGAGAGCATTAAATGATTTAGAATGGTGTGCATAAATCGAGAATATATACCATGATAGTGTTTTCATGATACGTGATTAGGGCAGTGAGGCAAATAAATCTTTAATAAAATATTTTGAGTCATTTATTATTCAGACAATTGCTTAAAAATGTATTCATGGTGAAATTAACTGAATTTTGCTTTCTTTTCTTTTAAACATAAATGCAAACTCATACTTTTATGTGTTATCCTCTGTTTACAGTGATTGAAGAACAAAGAGTTTGAATGGAATAAAGACTTAATGTTTTATATATAAGAAAAAAAAAGTATAACAGTATCACAACATGTTATTTCAAACACCAAAAAGTGTCATACACTTTACTATGAGCCTGTAACTAAGGTCATTCCTCAATCCTCCTTTGATATGAAGTAACTTATCTGAGAAAAATAAGATTTAAGTAACTAAAATAACGCTATATTAGATTTGGCAGAAAGGTAGAGAACTTCAATTCTTTAGCATTTATGGTTCCAAATTTTATCACAATTGAAATCAGGAAGGCATATAAAAATCCCAAATTAAAAAAAAAAATAACTGTTTTCTTATTACCCATGCAGTTAGATCTACCATATGTTGAACAGATTTTTATGCTTTTCCTAAAAAAACTTTTTTTCAGCTGTTACGCTTTGAAGGTTGTTCTACTGACCTGTCTAAATTTTTTTAGATGAAAACAGGCTCATATTTTTAAAAGCTAATCTAATTAGTCAGGCTTCAGTATTTTTTGCCAATATTTATTTTGGCAAAAGTAAATAAGCCTTATTATGCTGTTATGAATTATATCGAAAAAGGTCTATAACATGCTAATAGTTTTTAAAAATCCACTCTTCACCCTTCTAAAACACCAACAAAATTCAATTAAAATTTTACTTTGGGAGACAGGTCTGTGGATGAGGAAAAAAAAAAGTGTTCATGAACTTAGAATATGCTCCTCCTTTTAATTGATTACACTCAGGTTTGTTAAAAAGTGTACAGTAAATGAACTACACATATTTCATTGTATTACTACTATAAAAGGGATTCATTGGAGGTGACTAGATTCTTTTGATTAGTGTTCAAAGGTCATAGAAAAAAATTGGAGCTAAATTAAAAAATACTTTTCCCCAAAATCTTTATTATAAAATAGTAAAAATTTTCCCTAACAACAAAAAGTTTAAATTTTAACCATATTCTCAGAGCTCACATACGATCTTCAGTTTTTCTGCCAAACACTACATTTCTAAAAGGCTCTTTCATTTTCTCTTCCATATGAAAATAAAGTATTTTGATAATATAGCTAGAGTTGAACGAGGCATACATGTTTACAATGCTGGGTTTTTTCTTTCCTCTATCAAGATGATTTCGGCTTGTGAAATTACAAAACTGGTGTTTTACTGGCCTCTATTGTTGTAATCTGGGTATAACACTCTGCACAGGATGTAGTCTAATGCCACCTTGATATTTTTCAGTGAAGAAATTATAGGTAGTCCAAAGTTTTAAGGATGCCATAGAAGAAGAATCTTGATTGCTCTCAGATTATACAAAGAAAATTAAGTAATTCATTTGAAATTATATGTAGCATATATGGTTGACAGACAACAAACATTTAATGTCAGAAAAAATTCATCTTCTAAAAGTTTCCTTAGGTAAGTTTATAAATCAGTTAGATATTTCTTCTTGTCCCAGAGCATATATGTTCCTAGAAAATAAAACTAAACGTGTCCTGGCAGAAATCCTCAATATATTTTTCCAGATGTGATGTTAATACTCAATCTGTAATGCTGAAGGGAGATTGTGTGAAGCACTCAATAGATACTTCACTGAAAAACACATACAGGCCATAAATAAGTACTTTAGACTCCAAGATCAAGTCCAGAGATGGAATCTCTTATCTTCTCTGTGTAAAGATGTTAACAATTTAAGTATCAAATTTACCAAATTCTCGTCAGATAACATAATTCAGTTTTATGCTTGATGAAATACAAAGGCACATTATATTACTAGAGATCTGTTGTGATGATACATTAACACTTTCCTTAAACTTCATTTGATTGGAGAGAGACAATATAAATAACAACAACAAAAAAATGCTTACTAGAGTATCAGAGTAAAGGATGGGAGTGAACAGGAGGAATTATCTTTAAAATGTCATTAAGTATGAGCTAATCATCTTGGTCTTGCTCTAAAAGCTCAGTCATCATCTTTGCTGAAACTAAACCTTGGGAGGTCACACCACTGACTTTCCAGGCCAGCCTTTGTTTCCCAGCTATTGTCTAGATCAGCACTGTACAAATGAAATGTAATGTAAACCACGTATGTATTTTTTCAAGTAAAAGAAACAGGTAAATTTAATTTTAATAATGTATTTATTTGACCCGTAAACTCCAAATATTATCATTTCAACACAAAATCAATGAGATAATTTACATTCTTTTTTAATGCTACATTAAAGGGTCAGGTGTTTTAATGCTACATTAAAGGGTCAGGTGTTTCCCAGATTTGAGTCCGAGAGCCCTCAAAGAGAGTCCCAGATGACGCAAGGAGGGGGCGAGAAGCAATAGCTTAATTGAGCAAAAAGACTCCCTGCGCGAGGGCCTTGGGGGAGAAAGCTGTGGCAATGGCTTGTCTAAAGGTATTTATGAGTCTTATTTGGGCAGGGCCCAGAGTTTGTGTACCCCCGGTAACAGTTTTCCCATTAGTCAGTTTAAGAACTTTTCTTTTTTTGTTTTTGTTTTAGATTTTTAAAATTTATTTGAGATAGCACAAGCAGAGGGGAGTGACAGGCAGAGGGAGAGGGAGAAGCAGGCTCCCCGCAAGAACTTTTCTATATAAGGCTATGGCGCGAATGACTTGGTGGGGCATAGCGCTAGGTCTTAGCTTCCTGTTATCCGGACCCGTTGTTTAGCCTTACACACTGTATTTTCAGCTTCTCTGTCGTCTTTAGGCCCCTTGGTGGATTCTTTGTTCAGTGGCTGTTTGTCGGGTTTTAGGCATATAAACCTTTCCCTCAGATGTTTGTGCACACTTGCTTAAGCCCAGCTCTCTGACCACCTATCAATTCCTTAACTCCTATGCCTTTCCCGACCCTGGCTGACTCTTCTTTCCACCTCCGCCCCTTTCCTCGTTTCCGCGGACCCAGCCGCCATCTTGATCTGCCGGCAAACGTGTTCCCACGCGTCTGAGTGGTGAGTCCTTCCCTCCTCTTTCTAACCCCCTGGTCAAACCGGTGTCCGGCTCTACCTGTGGCCAGGGGATGCCACAACAGGAAGTGCCATGTCATTTGCTGTGACCGTCTTGGTGGGACACCCCAATGTGGTGGGACACCACCAAAAGAGTCAGTCCCCCGTATTTGCCGTGACTCCTTTCTTTGGAGGAATGCCACCAGAAGAGTCCATTGCCTCACGTTAGGTCTGGCCCTTTCTCAGGTCAGCAGGAGGCCCTGACTGAAGTCACGACCACGAGTCAGAGCTCCATTCCCATTGGCGGGAAGTCCCATACATATCTCGTTCGGTTTCATGGCCCTAAATCAGGACCCTGACCTAAACACATTGCAGAATGTGTTTGGCCAATAACCAGCTACCTACCTATTGGATGCTGACTATATCACTGTTCCTCCTCCTAATAGATGTGGGGGCATCTTGCTCCTTCATTTCCTGGATTAATGGCTATAATCAGTAAAGCCAACTGTGGTTAGTCTGCCTCAGGACAGAGACTTTAACCAACCAGTTGCTGAAACTCCCTTGGTTTGGGGGAAGTTCCCTGTTTTCTCCCTCCCTCCTCCATGGACTGCCAATTCCCTCTTGTTGGTGTCTGCTCACCTGTCTGAGAGGACGAGCCCAGCTTTAGAACCAGGTGTTCTTTTTCTCTGCCTTTTGGCAGCACTTCACCTTTTCTCCCTCCGCCTCCTGTCTCTGCTCCACCATGGGTGTGGACTGCGTACACCGCCCATTTCAGATTTCCCCAGGGTGCCCCAGGTAAAAACTGACAATGGGGAAAAAATTGATTGACTTTTAAGTGGACCCAGGTGGAACATAATTTGGTATTTAAAGTAATTGAAACTTTTATTCTGCCAAGGATTACTGAAGGTCAAATAAGCTTGTGTTCTCTGTTGCAATTTGTCAGCAGAAGATGACTTAAATGATGGTTACTTTTGTCTCAAAGGTTTCATAGGTAATTGTTAAGGTAGCTTTCAAAGTCTTTGGTAACCTGAAGCTTTAAAGTTTTGCTTGGGTGATAAATTGGATTGAATTCATTGGACATCTCAGTCTTTTCCAAATGAGATAAAATACTAAAGCATTGACTACTGAAGATAGGTTTGCGCTTTTGACTTATTGCAAAAAAAACTAAGCATATTTGGGTCTGTTGGAAAACATGCTTTGTGCTTAATTGATTCATAAATTTGCCATCTAAAGAGTTCTGGTGTAATAGTTCACAATTGGTTTTCACTGGAGACGAAGGTTTCTAAGAGTTAAATACTACTGAATGTAATTAAAACTGATGGAAATAAGGGAAGCAACTCTGTATGTGTAAGAAAGATCTAAGGAATGGAAATGCATTTTCGTTGAAGGTAGAAGAAAGTATTTTCTCCTAAAATGACACTGGTTGGAGAGAAATGGCTTGGAACAAAATCTGAATGCAGAGCAAAGTTGTAGGTTTGTGAATGGAAATCTTTGGAAAGGAATTTTATGTGTGGTCAGAATGGACTAAGATTGAAATGAATGGATTTTAAAGTGCACTGATATAAGATTGAAATTCTGCTTTCTCTCTGTTAAAAAAAGATAAATGTTCTTGAATTGTTGGTCTGCACTTGATAAGAAAATGTATCATATGATCTCACTGATACGAGGAATTCTTCATCTCAGGAAACAAACTGAGGGTTGCTGGAGTGGTGGGGGGTGGGAGGGATGGGGTGCCTCGGTGATGGACATTGGGGAGGGTATGTGCTATGGTGAGCGATGTGAATTGTGTAAGACTGTTGACTCACAGACCTGTACTTCTGAAACAAATTATACATTATATGTTAAAAAAAAAAAAAAAAGAAGATAGTAGGAAGGGAGAAAAGAAGGGGGGGAAATCAGAGGGGGAGATGAACCATGAGAGACTATGGACTCTGAGAAACAAACTGAGGGTTCTAGAGGGGAGGGGGGTGGGGGGATGGGTTAGCCTGGTGATGGATATTAAAGAGGGCACGTACTGAATGGAACACTGGGTGTTATATGCAAACAATGAATCATGGAACACTACATCAAAAACTAATGATGTAATGTATGGTGAGTTACATAACATTAAAAAAAAAAAGAAAATGTAAACAAAGTTGTTTTCTCTTTGCCCAGTAAAACCAGTTTCTATGTTTTGTCTTATTCAAGTCTTTAATGCTCCATAATACTATTTAGGCATGTGCTTTAAAACTTTCTAAGGTTTTAACAAACTTTCCACGATTGAAATTGTAAACAAAGTTTCTTCAACTAACTAGACTTGCTTATTTGGTATGTTATGTTCTGGTGTAAGATCATCACTTGATATTGTGATTATTGAAGTGTTATGTGTCACAGAAATAACTGAATTTCCTTGTCACTTGCATCATAATGAACTTTCAGATTGTTAACAATGTCCATTTTTGAGTTTTTGTCATTCATAATTGTTCTTATTCTCTTGCAAAATGAGTTTCATCTTCATGGAGATTCATAAAAAGGACTTACTTTTAGGACAAATACAGGTATTCAGTATCTTTAAGATTATAAAACTGAAATGGGTGAGACTTTCCAGAACTAACTAAAGCTGTATTCAAACTGAACCAGAATTAGCAACATAGCACTAAATGAATTGAGAAAAATTACTATAGTTTCATGACTCTTAATTTAAACATTGCTAGTTGTCTAATGTTTGCTCTTCCAGATTAAGGAAATTTTCTCTTAAGATACTTAAGAGAAATGTAATGACTTATAGAAATGTAATAAAATATTTATTCATTTGTCAACAAACTGAAGCTTTTAACTTTTCTCTCTACCTGAACCCTCTGAATTTCAAAAGGTCTCAGTATTCTTTCTTCCATGGGAATCATAGTCATTTGCATAAATTCAATAAGAATCTGTTTTCCTTGTAACAGGACACCATTAAAAACACTGGTTATTGGGGCACCTGGTGGGCTCAAGTCAGTAGAGCAGCTGACTCTTGATTTCAGCTCAGGTCATGATCTCAGGGCCCTGAGATAGAGCCCTGCATGGGGCTCCAAGTTTAGCTTTCATCTCCTTCTGCCCCTCCCCCATCTTGCGTGCACATGTGTGCTCTTTCTCTCTCTCTCTCTCTCTCTAATAATAAATATTTAAAAACACTGGCTGTTTTACCAAGGCTTTGACTGGAATGTCATATTTGAGAGAGACAGGCGTAGACTGAGATACGACTGGACAGCTTTAAGGAACTGAAGTTGATTTAATGAAACATGGAGCCATAAAGCCTCTTGGGAATGTTGGCCTGATACCTTGCTTACAGAGTTCCCAGCAGCCTTACCAGGTGTATAAGGAATGTCACTTCCTGGCAGGTGCAGGAATCTCAGGACACTTTGGGGAGCTTGGGAAGAGGAGTTCACCCAAATGTACAGGTATTGCAGGCATGTCTGATGGCAAGTACCTGGCTTGGTTTCTGGCCTAGAGAGGCTACTAAAAGTTCAATATAGGTTCCTTATAAAAGTTCCAGCAAAGCAGATTTTAAAAGATTTATATGACTAATTGCTGTACTTGCTAAACTTATGTAAATAATTAGGCAAAGTTTGTTAAAACTGGACTTGTTTTACAAATGAATAGTCTTAATTTGGCTATCTCTGGAAATAAGGGTGATTTTAGGGAGAAAACTTATGTCTAAACACATCTTTGTGGTTGTTAAATTCTAGCTCTGATTGTCTTTGAATGTTGTTTGCCTAAGGAACACAACTTGAGGTAACCTTCAGAGAAATTGCCACAATATAGAAATTGTGTATAGCTCATAGACAAGTACTTATTACTCTGTGAGGATAATAACAGGACTCCATGAGCATATGATTAGTTAAGCAGCTGGAAAATGGGATTAATTCCCCAACAGTTGTATAACTCAGCTAGCACCTTGACCAATTCTGTGTGGCTGTAATGACAAAATCAGTCCTTAAAAGCCAGAGTGCACCCCACTCCATAGAGTTAACTATGGACTTGTGGAGATAATGGATGGCCCCACCTCCCCTATGACTGGATTAGGTGATACACTTGGGAATGCCCTTATCTCCTGAGGCAAGTCTTCTCCCACTTGCCAGTGATTCCTCATAATTAGGATATTATTAAGGCTAGACATGAAACAAACAAAGAGGGCTCCCTTTAGCCATATCCTTTATATATCGTTATATCCTTTAGCCATATTTGCATCAGGAGCTACCTCTATTGATATAAAATTGCAAATAGAGGCTTTAGTCAAGCATACAGCAACCACCTTTAAATAAATTCGACATGCAGTCAACCACAAATTCAAAAGATGGCCCTCCAAAACTGAATGACCCTTGATACCCTGACTGCAGCTCAGGGAGGTACCTATGCTTTATTAAAACAGAGTGTTATGTATATACTCCGGATTATTACAAAAATGTGACAGGGTTACTAGAAGACATGACTACTCAAATTGGCACTTTAACCAATACCTATCTTTCTTTTAATGATTGGTTAAACTCCTGGACTAGAGGAAGATTTTTGTCAACTATCAAAGAATATCCCTAGGGCAAACTGTGTCTGCCATTAATGACCACCAGAACTAGTACAATCCAAAACGTGACCCCTCTTCCTTAGGAAATATATATCCAAAACAATTCCATATATGAATGATTGTTCAACCGGGATTCCAGCCCATAGCATTGGAGGGTCTCTTCCATAAATCCCATGGACCTGACCGCCAAGGAATTTTCCTCAAATCGCCTATCAGTACGTTAATATAATACCATGCTCTGGTCTATAACTGTACAGAATCCCTGATGGACTGACAAGTATTGGTAGGGACATCTCTATGCCCCTCATTTAGCAGGAAGAAGCTATTGACGATGAGACCTCCACCCAAATGCAAAAGATTTGTCATTGTTGATTGTCGGGGGGAATGTAAAGGCCACTTGCAGGCAAAAAGGCTTGAGCAATGGAATACAGACAGGCTCACCAGGTGACCCACCTCAAAATATCCATAGGCCCTAACTGACCAATGGGCTACTTACAACCAGGCACAGTTACCAAAAAAGGAAGAATTCCATAGGTCACCATACCTCTTCCCCCTTTAAAAACAGTTCCCACCTACTACCTTGTTGCAGACAGCCTCTCCTCTGTTTGCTGCTCCCTTATGGTATATTCAGTAATCTTCTGTCTCCTTTGTTCTGCCTTGGGTGAATCCTTTCACCTCCTGAGACACCACATTTGGGGCGCCCCCATCAATTGAGAGACACCCCATTTAGTCACTGAAGAAAACAGTATAATAACAGCTTATGCTTCTAGACAATGCAGGACACGTCCCTCAGATGATGCAGGATAACATAATCAATAAATATTTGAACACCTGTTATGTCACTCTTCATCAGTGAACAAAATAAAGTAGAAATTATAATCATGGAGTGTGGTTGCCGTCTGCCTAGATTTGAATCTCAGCTTCACACCTTATAAGCTCTAGGATCTGGAGTAATTTAGTTAACCTCAGTGTCTCAGTTTCTTACCTAGAAAATGGAGAGGATAATAGTACCCATACCAAAAGGCAGATAATGAAGATTAAATGAGTGGACTTGAAGGAAGGAAGGAAGGCAGGCAGGCAGGCCTCGTGCATCTCAAATTCCTAAGTTCAAAGAAGATGTTAAAATACTCAGTATGCAAAGGTTTTAAATGCTAGGAATAAAAATTTTAAAAAGGAAGAGAGGTAATAGTTTTGGAGGCTGAGAGCATGTATGCATATTTTAAAAGATTGTCCAGAGAGGGTCTTACAGAGATGGTGATATTTGAGCAAAGGCTTGAAAATGTCAAGGAAGTGAGCCATGTGTATAAATAGCGGGGAGAATTTGCCAGGTGAAGGAATAGCAAATGAAGGATCCTTAAGTCAGGCATATAAGCTAGTGTTACCAAGAAAGAGGAGATGTAAGAGACTCAGAATGAGCAACTAAAAGGACAGGAGATGTGGGCAGAGAGGAGTTGAGTGACTAGATGATGGAAGTTCTTGTAGACCACTACAAAAATTTTAGCTGTTAATATTGGAGCCAAAAGTCTATGAAATATAATTCTATAGAGTCTTATGAAGGATTGTAGCTGTTATGCGGAGAATAGAGTGTGCAAAGCAAATGAAGAAGTGTAAAAATTAGAAATGTCTTTTTCTAGGAAGGTGGTATTGATACTATAGTCACATTCCAAGTATGGTTTGAAGATGGAGCCAATGGAATTTTCTGACAGATTAATTATAGGGTATGAGAGAAAGAGAACAATTAAAGATCACATTAAGATTTGCTTGTGTAACTGGAAGAATGAAGTTGCCATAGCTTATATGGAAAAGATTAAGGGAGGAATAGGTTTAGAAATGAAAAGAAGGAATTATGTTTTGAATTGTTATTTTTAATTATTTAAATTATTCAAATGTCTTAAAAACTAGAGGCCTTTAAAACTAACGAAAGAAAGAAAGGGAGAGAAGAGAGAACAAACTTGGTTTTTTTTACAAGCCAGGTGAAAGACATGCTCCAAGAAGAAGGAAGAAAACAATTGTATCAAGTGTTGCTAATGAGTCAAATAAGTGAAAACTGAGATTTAACTTTTGCATTAAACACCAGAATCGAGAGAAATTTGCTTTTAGAATTGGAGAAATGAGTAGATGTGAAGAATACAGCAGAATGGGGAAAAATATGATTTGGGGAAAAGAGAAAATTGCTAGAGTGATGGGATTAAGTAGGTAAAATATGATGGATTCTAGTGCACAAGTAGAGGGCATAACCAAGGCTAAGATCACTGAGAATTCCTCTGGATGAATATTTGCACAGATATAGGTAGATGTGATAGGGAACATGGAGAATTTCTCCTCCAATTGCATCTATATTATCAGTGAGTAAGGGTAAGAGTAGATCAACATGTTGAAGAGAGGAGATTGCATGCACTAGTCACATGGAAGAGTGGATTGTGAAGAGTAGCATGATTCCTGGGTTATACAAAGAACCTAATTGAGATTAGGAGTATAAGAGCAAACCAAGATCAATGCCTCCTTTGACAAATCTCTTTCAGGGTTCATGGCCTTTCCGCATCCGTGATCTTAGGGAGTTCACATAAAACACTCTGTCCCTCTAGTTGGAACACTGTATGCAACTGTGATAAAAATATTTGACTCTATCTTTCATCAGTTGAGTTCCAGCCCAGAGAAAACATGCAGTGATTGGAAATTCTTCAGTTATTTTTAAATATATTTCATTCTAATTATTAGTTGATCTCTTATCTAAGTACAATTGGAATTCATGTTAATGAGATTATCCCAAAAGAAAATTTTCACTTTTTTGGTTACAGAAGATTTTCTGGAAAAGTTGTCTGTGCTTCCAAAACTTTAGTGATTTGCATAGCACCTTCAAGATTTTGTTCTTAATTGATTGTGTTAAATGGACCCAAGCCAATTTGGCTGTTCAGCAATTGTTGGGTACTTTAAGTAAATATTGGTAGCCCCTGGCAGTTAGAGGTAAGTAGGAGCTGTGCATATTTTCTCCCACCATCTCAGTGCCAACTGGTAAGTTACAATAACTGCAAACCTTATTCCAAATTCTGATAAAACTACAAACATTGACTAGAAAGCCAACACAAAACACCCCAGCAATCTGTTCATATAGGCTTAATGAAGATCTCACCCTCTGTCCTAATATATTCTAGAGAGCACCTTGATAGGATGTTTCACTCAGAGGTAGAGGAAAAATATTGTAAGGTAGAATCGGCCAAAACTTTAGTCAGATTGGTTGGAAGACTCTCCATTTAGTGAGGGCTCCCCATGTATGAGAATGTTAGACTTACTAGTTTCTTACATGTTATTCATGCATAGGTGGGGAACCAGTAAAATATTTCTAGTCTAACCATGTCTTTTAACACCACTCATCTCATTGATGAAAAACCATTGCAAACATCTCTAATAATAATAACCCCTGCCCATATATATTTCAATAACAATATTGAAGTGTTTGAGCACTCTGAAGTGTAGATTCCTGATTCAGATAGTGCAAATGCTAACCAAACACATGTTGGTTATAGTTAAAGGTAACTAAAACAGACAAAATCAAAATGATAGAATATTCACTTTCCATGGAGGAATTGCTCTTCACTATTCAAAATCAGGGCCCAATAACATTGCATCACACTTGAACCAGTACCCTTAATTCATGCTATTTGCATATATGTATATATAATCTGTCTCTTTTAACTTCTTTCTGGTCAATATGTGTGTGAAATAAATTTGAGGACTAATTACATTTGATTATAATAATGCATTTTTAATAAATGCATGACTCTTTAAAATTTTCTGTAGACAACCTAAATGAAGATGCACTTTGAATATTTAATGACTTTTTAAATATTCATTAAGGTAAATATAGTTTTAAATATGAAAATTATTATGTTTTTGGAATAGCATAAATATGAAATCTATCAACTCTATAGTATTAATTAATATTAATATAGATTACAAAGCACTAGAGGTGCCAAATTATCTCTCTTTGGTAGCCTAGCATAGCATAATTTATACCAAAAACATAATGCTTAAAATGTGTAATTATATTACTCTTTTTCTATGATTCCATTGCATAAAATCTGTCTTAATACTCCTTTGATGGGCGCCTGGGTGGTGCGGTCAGTAAAGCCTCCGCCTCTTGGTTTCAGCTCAGGTAGTGATCTCAGGGTCATGAGATTGAGCTCCACATCGGGCTCCATGCCCAGCATGGAGTCCGCTCAAGATTCTCCCTCTCCCTCTGACCCAGCTTCTTTTGCTCTCTCTCTCAAAAAAATAAATTAATTAAAAAAAATACTCCTTTGACAAAATGTCTAAAAATAGAGGAATCATATTTCCCTGTCTTAAATTATTTTAATTATTATATTACTTCTCTAATAATTAGTGATAAAACAAATTTCATTTAAATAAACTTAAGAGACCAGTGGAAAATTATGCCAAATGGAAGAACATTTTTATTTTAGTAGTACTAGATTTATTAATTCTGTAGTGAAATAAATAAGGCATTTTTCATGATAATACTTGCTCCTATTTTATAGTCTTCATGTTACTATGTATTGTCAAAATATTCTATGAGGAATTGTTTTCTAGTTACCTTTACATTGTTCCAATATAAATAAAAATGCTCATCTCCAACCATTCATATGATCACTAACAACATTCTGAGCTTTTATTTAATAATCATTGATTTAATAGGCCTCCAAAATATTTGAATACAAAATAAAACACAGGTCAGAAGGCCACAAGGTTAAAATATGATAGAGTATGAACAAAGGAAAAAACAAGAGGAAGAACAATGGTAATACAAGGCGAAGATAGAGATGAAAGAAGCAGAAAACCAGAAAAAGAGGGTAGTAGAGACAGATCCAAGTATGAGATTACTCTCCAGTTAAGTTGGTTCCCAAACTCTAGAATTCAAAAATTAAATACAACAAAAATTAATTCAAAATGGAATATACACTTGAAGATAAAATCCAAAGTTGTAAAACTCCTAGAAGGTAATATAGGAGAAACCTAGGTAGCCTTGGGTATGATGATGCCTTTTTAGATACAATACCAAAATGATGATCCATGAAAGAAATAATTGATAAGCTGGATATCATTAAAATTAAAAACTTTTTGCATTGTGAAAGACAGTATCAAGAGATTTAGGAATAAAAAGGGGGGAGGCCATAGACTGGGATAAAATTTTTGCAAAAGACACACATCTGATAAGGGATGGTTATCAAAGATATATAAAAATACTTTTAAATTTAATAAGAAAACAATCTGAATAAAAAGTGGGCCCAATACCTTAACAGACCTGTCACCAAAGAACATAATAGACATGGCAAATAAGTATGTCAAATTAAAACAAAATACCAGTACATATCTATTAGGCTGGCCAAAATCCAAAACACTGACAACACTGAGGCGAGGATGTAGAACAACAGAAACTCTCCTATATTGCTAGTGGAAATGCAAAATGTATGACCACGTTGGAAAATAGTCCAGCAGTTTTTTTACAAATTGTTTTTATAAACTGTTTTTACGAACACACTCTAACCATATAATCCAGCAATCATGCTGCTTGATATTTATTCAAAGGGGTTGAAAATTTATGTCCACATAAAAATCCACACACAGTTTTGCTTTGTCTATAGCAAGCAGCTTTATTCATAATTACCAAAGCTTGGAAGCAAGCAAGATGTCCTTCGGTAGGTGATGGTGAATAAACTATTGTAATTCAGACAATGGAGTATTATTCAGCTCTAAAAAGAAATGAGCTACTATCAAGCTATAAAAAGACATGGATGGGGCACCTGGGTGCTCAGTCAGTTAAACATCTGACTGTTGGTTTCAGCTCAGATCATGATCTCATGGTCAGGGGATCGAGTCCTGTGTCAGGCTCTGTGCTCAGCATGGAATCTGCTTCAAGATTCTCTCTCCCTCTCCCTCCCGTGCTCTCTCTCAAATAAATAAAATCTTTAAAAAAAAAAAAAGACATGGATGAACTTTAAATGCATATTACTAAATGAAAAAAAAAGCCAATGCAGGAAAGGCTACCTATGATATAATTCTGGAAAAGGCAAAACTATAAAGACAGTAATAAAGGCCAGTATTTGCTAGGGGTGGCAGGGAAGAGATAAATAGGCAAAGCACAGAGGATTTTTAAGGCTGTGAAGTACTCTGTACAAAACCATAATGGTGGATGTATGTCATTACACATTTGCCCAAACCAACTTTATGTACAACACCAAGAGTGAACCTTAAGGTAAATTATGGCCTTTGGGTGATTATGATGCATCAGTGTAGGTTCATCCTTGGTAAAAATGTACCACTCTGGAGAGTGATGTTGACAATGATGGAGGCTATGCATGAGTGAAAGCAGGAGGTATGGGGAAAATCTCTATGGCCTCCCAATTTTATTGTAAACCTAAAACTGCTCTAAACAGAGTTTATAAAAAATACAATATTCACAGGGGAGATTTTAGGGATAGAAAAAACATCTGGGGAAAAATATGAGAAGTATTATATCAAAGGAGACATGCTTCCCCCTCAACCCTCTAACATCTCCATTCCTGACCCTCACTCTCATCTGTTGACTTTATTTCTTCGACAAAATTGAAGCAATCAGAGAAAAACTTTTATAGACTACCACTACTGTATCTATCAACTTTCTACATCTCTGCCCATGCACTTCCTTCTTGTTTCTACAGATAAGCTGAAAATGCTCCTCACCAAGGCCATTTCTTCACTTGTACAATTGCTCCCATGCCTTCTTGCCTATTTAAAAACACTGTTCTGGCAATTTTCTCCTTATTTCCATAATTGCCAGTCTTTCCATTTGTAAGTGATGATTTTATCAGACAAAAATATACTATTTCTCTCATCATTAAAAAATAAATTGTCTCTTGACCTCACTTTGCCTTCCAGGACAGCCCCATTTCTCTGCTCCCATTACAGCAAAATTCCTTGAGAGATTTCTCTGTACCTGCATTCTTTAATGTCCCTTTTCCCATTTTCTCATGTGTCCACTATTTTAGGATTTCATCTCACTGCCCTCTACAACTCTCTTATTAATAGCACCAATGCTGTCTCTTTATTAAATCTTTAGGACACTACATAATTTGGTTTTTCTCCTGCCTCTCAAGCCACTCCTTCTCAGTCTCTTTTATGGGTCTTTCTTGTCAGGTCTCCAGCTTCAAGTGTTGCCGTATCTTAGGGCTCATTCCTTAGATTCCTTAGATGACTTCTCTACTCTATCTCTCTTCCTTCTTCAGATCACACCTAACAATATATTTATATGCCAAGTTTATATTTCCAGCCAGATCTTTCACCTGAACACTAATATATATATTTATACACACACACACACACATATATATAATACTAGTTTTTGTATTACTGCTATAACAAATTACCACAAACAAGTTTAAAACAACAAAAATTTATTTTCATACAGTTCTGAAGGTCACAAATCTAACATCACAGTGTTGGTAGAGCAGTTTCCTTTTGGAGATTTTGGGAAAGAATACATTTATTCCTTGGATTTGAAACTGAAGTTTCTAGAAGTTTCCTGCATTCCTTAGCTCATGGCCATGCCTTTATATTACTCCAACCTTTTGCTTTCATCATCACATCACCTCTCCTACTACTGATTCTGATCTCCTCTCTCCATCTTATAAGGACCTTTATGCTTACACGGGCTCATATGGATAACCCAGGATAATCCCTCCATCTTGAAATTCTTAATCACATCTTAAAGTCCTTTTTGCCACATACGGTATCATTTACAGGTCCTAAGGATTAGAACACGAACTTCTTTGAGTCATTATTCAGTTTGCCACAATATCCAACTGCCCAATGAAGCCTCTGTTTGAATGTCTTCTCAAACAAAATGGCCAAAACTGAGCTTCTGAGATTCCAGCACAAACCAACTCCTCTGTTAATTGCAACTCTGTTCTTAAAATTTATTGGTCAAAATGTTTGGTACCATTTTTGATTCATCTATTTCTCTAAAAGTCACAAATCCCATTCTTTAATAAGCGAATCCTATTGGGCACCTGGGTGTCTCAGTCGTTAAGTGTCTGCCTTCGGCTCAGGTGATGATCCCAGGGTTCTGGAATTGAGCCCCGCATTGGGCTCGCTGCTTTGGCGGGAAGCCTGCTTCTCCCTCTCCCACTCCCCCTGCTTGTGTTCTTTCTCTCTCTTTGTCTTTCTCTGTCAAATGAATAAATAAAATCTTTAAAAAAAAATAAGCAAATCCTATTGGATCATCTTCAAAATTCAGTATTCTATCACTTTTTACCATCTCCAGTATCACTCAAGTGGACCCTGCCACCATTATCTTCTGGCAGCAATATCCACTTGGCCTGAGTTAAAAGCAGCCCTGGTGACCAGGCACTCAATGTGGCCAAATCTGTTTACTCTGATCTTCATCATTGTGCACCAGAATATGTGATTGTCTATTGAACCGGGAGGAGCAAAGAGCATTTTTGCTTACTTCTAATGTAGTCATACAGCAAGCATTTTTAGTCTTTTTTTTTTTAAAGATTTTATTTATTTGAGAGAGAGAGAGAATGAGAGAGAGCACATGAGAGGGGGAAGGGTCAGAGGGAGAAGCAGACTCCCCGCCGAGTAGGGAGCCCGATGCGGGACTCGATCCAGGGACTCCAGGATCATGACCTGAGCCTAAGGCAGTCGCTTAACCAACTGAGCCACCCAGGCGCCCCGCATTTTTAGTCTTTTTAAAGTCACCTTAAATCCCTTTCAGAACAACATGAAGTATATAGAAATAGTAGTGAAATGTTTAGTAAACAGTACTTATTAACACCCCCGTCCCCTTCCAAGGTGATGAGATACCCCACTGCCTATAGGTTTAAATTCAGATTCCTTAGCATGGATATAAAGCCTTCATGATATGGCCTTACTCTGTTTCTAGAGTCAGTTTGCACCATTCTATATTCTAGGCACTAGGATTCTCTGCCCCGAAAAGACCACATTCTTGCTTTTATCCTTCCCGCACAATTATAAGTACTAAATATAAGCATGTAGTAAGGTTTTGTTGTTGTTATTGGCAGTTATCCAGAATAACTGATGTGTCCTTTTATAAAGTTTTGAGAGGAGTGTGTTAGAAACCATTCTCCCACACTTGTAATCAAAAAAGTTGTATCGTCTCAGTAGGAAGTGAGGCAATCACAGACATGTCTATGTGGCAAGGAGATCTTTCATGTATCTGCTATTTGTTAGCTGTGGGTAAATAGAGAGTCTTGGGCTTTTGAATGAAGCTACTGTTAAATACCTAATACTTTGCAAATCTCCCTCTCATTATGTACTGCAGATGTTTGACTTTAAAAAGCGACCCAATTCTGAGATTTGTATTGCTGTTTGTGGGTTGTAAGATGTTTTACAATTACTTTCACACTTGATCCTCCCTAAATCCTATGAATGAGAAATGACAGGTATCACTCTAATTTTTTTTAATTGTGTATATTTATTTATCAGAGAGAGAGGCGGGGGCACAAGCAGGGCGAGCGGCAGGCAGAGGGAGAAGCAAGTTCCCTGCTGAGCAAGGATCCCAATGTGGGACTTGATCCGAGGACACTGGGATCATGACCTAAGCCGAAGGCAGATGCTCAACCAACTGAGACACCCAGGGGTCCTTCACTCTAAATTTTAATACGAGGAAACTGAGGCTGACCATTTATCTAAGTTGAAAGTGGCAGAACCAGAACCAGCTTTAAGATTAAGTCATTCTTTGTTCTTTTCACTATAGCATACTACACCTCAAGTTGTCCCTGTGTATATACAGTTGTTTGGCAATGATTTATAGTTATTCCTCTTTCCATGATATATTTGCTCTCTCTCCCCCTAAGTATTACCTTTTAACTGAAAAAGAGAAATCAACTTCTGGAATATTTTGAAACCATTTTGGGCATCTATTTTTTTGTACCATAGGGTTCAAAAACTATTTTTGGTGCTTTTTATTAGCATTTTGTGTTTTTGTAACTGTTAGGGATTATTGTAATTTTGGAGTTAGATGTGATGTCTGTACAGATACGTGAAAACCACACATTAATATTCCTGTCCTTATACTGATCCTTGAGACCAGAACTGTATATCATAAACTGCTTTTATAGTACCTAGTAGAGCAATAGGCACCACAATAAGTATATCAAACAAGACACCCTTGAACAAAGAGCTATGACAAAAGAAAGTAAAATTAACTTATTGTCATGCAATTTTGCTATATCTTTCCTGATAATATTCTAACTAAAATAGTTTGGAAATCATACATTTATTCATCCAGTGTCTATTTAAGTACTTCCTATGTGCCTGGCATATGATCTAGAATGGTACTGGCAAACTATGGCCTACTGGCCAAATCCTTTTGGCCACCTCTTTTTATAAATAAAAGTTTTATTAGAAAAAAAAAATTGCTACCAACTCATATTGCTTTTCTGCTTAAAGTCCTTGCATGTCTTCCTATCTTATTTTTGGAAAAAACAAAGTATTTAATATCTCTATGCCCTGCTCCACCACCCACACCCCTAGTCTCTCTCTCTCTAGCCCCATGCCCAGCTTCCCTTCACCTTGCTCATTTGACTCTAGTCACATTGGCTTTGTGCTGCCTCCTGAACTTGCCAGGCACAATTCTTCTCACACTTCTGCACTAGCTCTTCTCCCTGCAAGAATCTTTTTTCTTGCTGATAGCCTTATGATTTTCTCCTTTGCTTCTTCGGGGTTTTACACAAATATTAGTTCTCAGTAAGATCTTCTTTGGCCTTATTTGAAATATGAACCTCTTTTATTTCCAACATTCTTGCTTTACTTTTTCTCTTTAATAATTATTACCATCAATTCATTAGGTATTTCACTTATGTTATTTATACCTCTCTCCTCCACAAAAATATAAGATCCATAAGAGCAGAAAGTTTTGAGTATATGGTTCAGCACCACATGCCCAATGCTGAAACAGTGCTTGAATCATAAGGGCTCAGTTAATTAATTTTAATTAAAAGCATGAAGTTGTTATTCAAAACTTTTTTCTTTGTGTTGTATTCAGTAACAAGGTTTTAGATACCTAGTCATTGTAATCTGTTCAGTCTTCTACAAAGACTGTATATAAAGAAATGACACAATACTCCTGACTTTGAGAGAAACACCGGGAGATTTTTCTCACTATTGTTTCTAAAAGTCTTGAAAAATTTCTGTCCCACACCAAGTGCCATTGGATGCCATATATAGATATTTCTCCAACAGTGAAATTATGAAAAAACTATATATGGTTATTTTTTAATATAACGGGCACATTCATGATACTGAATTTTTTTCTAATTAAAAATATAACCAAATCACAAAAAATGCAACACTAGAATTACTGGTGTAACTGTTATTTCCGGGATTGTCCTAGGGTGAGGCAATTAGGACAGTTAACTGATTTTTCCTTTTAGCTCAGGCTCCAACAAGGCTCAGAAGTCTAAACTTTAAAAAAAAAAAAAATTAGGTGCTTTATTCATCATAAATGTTTACATTATTTTTTATTTCTTAAATACTTTATTAAATATTTACCTTGATTACTGAATTTTTTTGGTAACTTCTTAAATTTATGCCCAAGGCAAGTGCCTCACTTTCCACGATGTCAGCCCAGCTCTGTTTTGCACAAGCTCTACTGCAAGAGAATAGATCAATATAAAGAATACCTTCCATATGCTCTTACTTGCTTAGCATATTCCACCCAGCAAAACTAGAACTATCTAGTTTACTGACCAGGATGTTTTCTGCTCTCACCACAGAATTTGGACTCATACTTAGCATAGATATGGGAGGGTGGGCCCTTGTGATCATTGGTAAGTGTTTCAACATTAAAAATCATAATAACCCTTAAAGAAATCCATTTCAAGCCTGAGTTTAATTAATGAGAAACTATGTATAGAAAGCAAACATTAAGTATGGGATTGCATATAGAAATTCAGAATCCCTGGGGCGCCTGGGTGGCTCAGTTGGTTGGGCGACTGCCTTCGGCTCGGGTCATGGTCCTGGAGTCCCGGGATCGAGTCCCGCATCGGGCTCTCTGCTCGGCGGGGAGTCTGCTTCTCCCTCTGACCCTCCTCCCTCTCATGCTCTCTGTCTCTCATTCTCTCTCTCAAATAAATAAATGGAAATCTTTAGAGAAAAAAAAAAGAAATTCAGAATCCCAGAGGATATCCAAGAGAATAAACTGAAAGCTGTTAGAATTAAGAGGGTTCATTATAGTAGCCATGTGAAAAATATAGAAACCGGTAGCCTTTCTTCAGACCAGCACAAAGCAGTTGGGTAATATTAACAGGAAAATAGAATACAACAAGACTTAGATGTTCAATATCTGGACAGAAAAAAAAGTAAAGCATCATTACATACTTGGACTGAAAAAGAGAATGCTACAAATTTACATTGTTACATTAATTCACAGGTTTAGGGTAATGCCAAATAAGGACCAGTAGTACTTTTAGAACTTGAAGAAATTTGACTTTCAGAATGGCAGAGTAAGACGTCTGAAAATCCACTTCTTCATTAAAGCAACCAGAACACTGGCAAAAATGTCAAAACTGATTTTTCTGGGAAAAAAAAAGGCTTGATGTTTTTACAATATTAAAAATTGCTATACAATAGCTGTTAAAACCAGCAGTTTGTGGCAGAATGAGTTAGGCATGCCTGCAAAGTCCCTTCCCCAGAGATTTGTCACTAATGTACCTATCTGGCAGCATGCTGAAAAGCACCATTCTCAGGATTGGTCTTTATTTGATCTTAGTCACAACTCTCCCCCTGAGCGAGGAGTCGACCCTCATGGCATTTGTCAGAAACGATCAGTAGCAGCTGTTTAACCACACATCTGTCTCAGGTGGCATTACTCATTGGGGTTAACAAAAAGGCTGACCAAATGCTTAAAAGGGAAAAATTGGAAACTGAGATGTTCATAAGGAGCTTGAAAAGCTAAGGTGTATTCCAGAAATCTAAAAAGAAAACTAAAAACACATGTTCAGGGCTCTGTACATGTCCAGAAAAGAACTAGAAGGGCCCTAATATCTCACCTCTGACTGACTTTGAGACTCTGCAAGCAGAAAATGAAAGCTAATGCAAAGTGGTGAACTGCCTGCCATAGCGTGGGAATTAAGCCACAACACACGCAATGCTCTTCAAAGAAAGAGAGACATATTTGATCTAAGCATTTAAGGAAATTTCTGTTCATTCATTAGATGAGCACTAAGCAAATCAAGCATAGATTTCAGTGGCCACACATGAGAAAGAATATAGACTGTACATAATTAATCCAGGAAAATCACTAAATCAACAGCAACAACATCAACATCAATAAAAAGCCTGGGGAAGAGGATTCTGATTTCTAGAATTGCCATACAATTAATTGATTCATCGACTGATTTTTAACAGCCATATTGAGGTGTAATTGATACACAAAATACCCACATATTTAATGTGTTCAATTTTGTGAGTTTGAGCATAAGCATACACCTGTGAAACCATCAACACAATCAGGGTAACATATCAATCACCTTCAAATTTTCTTCACACCCCTTTGGTTTGGTTTGGTTTTGTGTTAAGAACATTTAAGAAATCTACCTTCCTAACAAATTTTTTAACTGCACATACAGTATTGTTAATTATAGGCACTATGTTGTACAACAGATCCCTAGAAAATATTACCTATTGAACAACTCTGCATTTTGCACCCCCCTAACCCTGGCAACCACCATTCTACTCTCTGCTTCTATGAGTTGACTATTTTCGATACCTCATGTAAGTGGAATCATGACTAGCTTATTTCATTTAGTGTAATTTTGCTCTTTAGATAGATGCAGTATTTATCTCTGAATTATACCTAAATAAATTTAATAAGAATAAAGCATAAAAGAAACTCAAAAGTTACTTATAATAGTTTCTACAGACTAAATACAGGTAACTCGTTTAGTTTTTATTCTAAAAAACTTAAAAAACTTTCAGAAACCCCTTTATGGGCCAAGACTTCATTTATTTTTTGTTAGATTGGTCATGTGACTCCAAATATGGGTTTATTAACAGATATCATTATTCTAAGCACGGGGTCAGAAAAATGATTGTTCCTTCCTAAAAAATCATTTTATCTGTATTTCAACAAAGAACAGGAACATAAAATTTTTCAGATCTCCTATGAAAACAATCTTTCAAATAAACTGAGTCCATAATGTGCAACCGAAACAAATCTGGATAATATAAATCAATGTGCTTAATGCACCTTGGAACCTCAAACTACTACTTTATTTTTTAAAGCACTTTTTCCTTTGTTAATTTAATTTAATTTTTTTAAGATTATTTATTTATTTATATGACAGAGAGACAGCAAGAGAGGGAACACAAGCAAGGGGAGTGTGAGAGGGGAAGCAGGCTTCCCGCTGAGCAGGGAGCCTGATGCGGGGCTCAATCCCAGGACCCTGGGACCGTGACCTGAGCCGAAGGCAGACGCTTAACGACTGAGCCACCCAGGAGCCCCTCTTATTTTATTTTTTAAACAGGTATCTTTAAGCCAGATTTTTATCTCTCCATTACATCTTTAAATTGCTCTTGTGTGGTGACTTGGTCCTTAAAATTTATTAAAATAGACTCAATCTTATTGATATAGATTTCTTCAAAATTTGATCCAACAACTGGTCACATATGACACTAAGGATGACTTCCTATTCACTGTAAATAACCACAATATTAGTAGAGCTATTAACAAGTAAAGTAGAAAATGAACTCAAAATTTTATTGTAACTTAACTTTTAATATTCTGTGTTCATTTAAAATACGTTTGGTTAGGGACGCCTGGGTGGCTCAGTCGGTTAAGCGGCTGCCTTCGGCCCGGGTCATGATCCCAAGGTCCTGGGATCGAGTCCCACATCGGGCTCCTTGCTCAGCAGGGAGCCTGCTTCTCTCTCTCTCTCCCTCTGCTTGTGCTCTCTCTGTCAAATAAATAAAATCTTTAAAAAAAAAAAATACGTTTGGTTAAAAAAAATTTACTGGCATCTACAATAGAGATACCTTCTAATATACATTGCAGAGGAGTTGATACATTTTGTCTATAATATTTATATTTTTTAGCATGCTACTCCTGAAAGAAAATAAAAAGATAAACCCATGTTGAGTATTAAAATCTTCCATTAGTTTTTCTCTAAATTTCTAACTAGCCTACAACCACCAGAGGGCAGGCTTTACATTATAATGAAACAAGAATTTACTTTCACATCTATTGTAACAGTACACACTTAAAATGTTTTAAAATGACTGTTTTAAGAGTAGAAATTTGTCACAGTATAACTACTTTTTGAGAGGTAAATTAAGCTAAATCATATCTTACATATATTCTTTAGTACTCGTGTAGTAATTTTTAAATTTTTGACATGACTTTTCTTTTTTTTTTTTTTTGGAACCAGTGTTAGAGGAATCATATGCAGTTCTGCATCTTCATAAAATTATGTTCAATACCAAATAAATACCCTTTCCTAATATTTAGTTCACAAATAAATTAGTGATTGAACTAATCTATGTGCTCTCCTAGTCCTGTCTTCTGGATAAGGCAAAAGGAGTTCAGCATGAAACTTCAGCAGCTGGGGTTAAGTCAGAATCTTTGTATATGGCACAGAGTTCCTCCATCATCAAAAAATAACAATAAACTTTGAAAACACAACTTATTCATAAGCCACACCGTAAAATGTGTGTGTTATGTATGGCATAAAATTCCTGTTTCATTATAAAAATCTTGTAGTTAGCTGAATTGAAAGTCGCAATAATCTCTGCACCAGGATGTATAGCAATCTATATTAAGATATATCCTACAGTTCCGGCGCCTGGGTGGCTCAGTTGGTTAAGCGACTGCCTTCGGCTCAGGTCATGATCCTGGAGTCCCGGGATCGAGTCCCGCATCGGGCTCCCTGCTCGGCAGGGAGTCTGCTTCTCCCTCTGACCCTCCTCCCTCTCATGCTCTCTGTCTCTCATTCTCTCTGTCTCAAATAAATAAATAAATAATCTTAAAAAAAAAAAAAAAAGATATATCTTACAGTTCCTTCTCAATTTTTTTTTGGGTGTGTTCTGCTGCTCAGGAGAAATGGATCCTTAGACATTCACATTGTATATACTATACTTGATGATTGATAGCAGATATTGAGCACTTAGCATGTTAAACTGTGTGACTTGCTCAAAAGCACATAGTTGGTGACTGGTTAAGCCTAGGTTAGTACTGATACTTGTCACCTTTCAAAAGAGATTTATTTTTTTCAAGTAAATGTCCAGGCTCCAAATACTAACAAAGAAGTGCAAGGTATTTGAATCATTAGATTGTAGTCCGAAGAGGGATGGCCTCAGTCTAAGAAGTGGTCCAGCTACAATCAAGTTAAAATGTGAACACTTGAATAACCACCACCTACAGACCCCTGGGTAACTTGAGAGATACCAGATATGACTATCTAAGTCTAAGTACCTTTCAATTAAAAAAAAAATGCCATGATGGTATAGAGCTAGGTAGATGAAGTGGATACAAATTCAAGATCATAAATTTGTGCAAATCATTATATTTTCTTTTTATTAAACTTAAATACTGGTGACCCACTGTGGTAGACTTGTTGCATCAAAGGTCCCAGTTAATGGCTTCTCTGAATCCATGTCATGGACAATTTCACTTTGCTAGTGCCATGTGAGCATGACAGTCCTGGCCTTGTGCACACAGGTTTGTGATAAACTCATGAAGGATGAGACACTTGGAAGAAAGCCAGCAGTAAACCCCAGAAGCAGAGCTATCTAACTGACTGTCAACCCACTAAGAACCATGAGGGTGTTTAGCTGTGCCCAGCTGTGGTAGGCAGACTATTGATCCCCCAAAGGTATGTTGTAATTCCTGGAACCTGTAAATAGGTGAATAACACCTAAATGCCAAAAGGGACATAGCAGATGTGATTAAATTGTGAATCTTTTTTTTTTTTTTAAGATTTTATTTATTTATTTGACACAGAGAGAGAGAGAGACAGCTAGAGAGGGAACACAAGCATAGGGAGTGGGAGAGGGAGAAGCAGGCTTCCTGCCGAGCAGGGAGCCCGATGCGGGGCTCGATCCCAGGACCCTAGGATCATGACCTGAGCCGAAGGCAGACGCTTAACGACTGAGCCACCCAGGCGCCCCTAAATTGTGAATCTTAAAATGGGAAGATTATCCTGGATTATCTGGGTGGGTCCAGTGTAATCACAAGCGTTCTTAGAAGAGAAAGGCAGAAAGGTCTCGGAAGAGATCAGAGAGAAAGAGCATTTTGATGATGCTACACACTGTGTTTAAGATAGAAGAGGGGGCCATGAACCCAAGAATGCACATGGCCTGTAGAAACCGGAGAAGGGAAGGAGATGGACTTTCCTCTTGAGGTTCCAGGAGGAAGAGAATCCTGCTGACACCTTCCGTTTAGTCCTGTTAGATCCATTTCTGACTTCTAACACCGAAACTGTAAAATAATAAATTCTGTTGTTTTAAGCCATTAAATTTGTGGTAATCTGTTATAGCAGCAGTAGGGACTAGTGCTCTAGCCTAAAGCATTGCCTGTAAATTCATGAGTTAAATACGCTGTTTTGATTTCAGTTCTAAGTGGTGGGGTGTTTTATTACCCCATTGCTAGCTGATATACTCTTTGAAGCAGAAATTTTGTTTTCTTTGTATATTTTTATATGCCCCAACTATTTAAGAAAGTAAGGACCAAATACTGAAAATGTGTAGAAAAGCAAGTAAGACAAGAAAGAGGAGGAGAACTGTATTACCCAAAAGAACTTTGTCAAAGTTCTTTTTCAAGATGTACACTCTGTCTCATCTAATTTGTAAACAACCATACAGAGTAAATATTCTTAATGTCGCATTTTAAAAATAACTAAAACACAGATATGTAAGTTCTAAAGCTGGAAATGAGAGCACTTCGAACTAGGTTCAAGTTCTATTAATAATGACTTTCTGAATCATAGCACTAAGAAAAATATGACTTTTATATTATAAAACTAGGAGTTTTTATACTTAGTGTATGGTATTAATAAAATCTGTGTCCAAGAAGACTTATATGAAATTCTGTACTTCAGCAGAATGTGTTTTCAGATGAAAGCTTGCCTCTATCAGAAATAATGCAATTATCATGCAGTAGCAGAAACAGAAAAATATACTAGTTTTGCTTTGAATATGTATACATAAACAGTATCAAGAATGTTTGAAGAAATTTGTTATAACAAAAGAATCTGATTTTAATAACTTTGCTAAGGATTTTAGGGCTAATGATATCTTTCAAATCTTTCCTAAAGCTGTTTCCATCAGAAATACCAATTCCAATCATGAAAGGATAAATACCAAGATATACAGTAAAGTACCACAAGGGAAAATTTCATCCCGTTTTCCCTGTTGAATATATATGGCCTCTCAATTGGAATTATGACATTTCATAAATGAGCATTGCAAAACACAACTAAAGGTGTTTTCCTCATTCTTCAGAACATTCACATTTCCTCAGAACATTCAGATTATAGAGCCCCAGGCAAAGTACTCGTCTCTTTAATAGATGTTTCCTCAGAATTTAATAGAATGTTTCCTCAGAACATTCAGATTAGAGTCTCAGAGACCTTGATTTAAGATTCGACTCTGATTTATTGTCAGTGAAACATGACCAAGTTACTATACTTTCTGAGCCTTGGCCTTTGCTGAAGTGAATAATACACACCTCATAAAATCATTAATGAATTAAATAAAACAATTTCTATGTATAAAGAATCTTGCAGAGTCCCAAATAATTATTGGTTTTATTAATTATAACATGGTGCTAATGAGCCCAAAGTGTGAGTTTTATCTTAAATGGGCCCTAGTTCTATAATCCCTCCATGACTCCCAGTGGCATTTCCAATTCTAGTTATCTCTTTTGAAATTCTGTACCCGTCCTAGTTGACTTAGGGGGCCCTAACAAAATACCACAGATAGAGTGGCTTAAACAACAAAAATTTATTTTCTCACAGTTCTAGAGAATAGAAGGCCAAGATCAAGGTTCTTTCAGGGTTGGTTTCTGGTGAGACATCTCACCTGGCTTTTTTTTTTTTTATGGTATGTTAATCACCATACATTACATCATTAGTTTTTGATGTAGTGTTCCATGATTCATTGTTGGCGTATAACACCCAGTTCTCCATTCAATGGAATATTATGCAGTCACCTGGCTTTTAAACAGCTGCTTTTTTATTGTCTTCATAAGGATTCTTCTCTGTGGAAGTGCAGGACTCTCTGGTGTCTCTTCCTTTTATAAGAACACCAGCCATCTTGGATTAGGGCTCCATCCTAATGGCATCATTTAACCTTAAACACCTTGTTAAGGCCCTACCTCCAAATGCAGTCACATTGAGATTTAGGGCTTCAACATATAAATTTGAGGGGATACAGTTCAGTGCATAACAGTGCCATTGGTTAGTACCACTGTGTAGTTATTGCTCAAACACACATCTGCAAACTTCCTGCCCGGGAAAGTTATGTCTGCTTGAACATTGAAACTTCCTCTTTTCTTTTCTTCGATAACAGCTGTATTTTACTGTGAAATTATTTATTTGGCGTTATAATCTTTGGAAGTAACCGCTTTATCAATTCTTAGCCGTGTACAATTGTGATAATCATAAAGAAATGTGTTTTGGCCAATTTTATACACAATATAGGGCTGCTAACTTGAAATGGCCGAATTATAGCTTAATGAGAAAAGTATTTTGAATTTGTCTCTAATCTTTCATTCCAACTTTCTATTGCATATATAGAGCTCATCATATCTTTGCCCTTCTATTTTTCTCATCTACCTTTTGGATACCCAGGCCTACCCCTCTTGCTTTCCTTCCCTACTATGACTTACATCCTCTAGTGTGTTATAATGTTCCCTCCTAACCCAGTGGCAGGCACCCTCAACCTCTTCTATTCATTACTTGCCAAACGTCAGTGATGACTTCCTTCTCTGGCCCAAGTGTAAGAATCAGTTGTGTAAAATAAGCAATGAGGCAAATATACCAGGTCAAAATGTGATCTAGAAACACACCAGATGGTATTCTTCTTACCTATATTCTTTACTAGAAACAATAATACCTTATTTTAGATAGCACCATGCCAGTTTCAGCTCTTTTATAAAATTTAGTCTTTTTTTCCATAGGCTTAAACCTAACTGAAATCCACTTATATTTTTAGAGCAAATACCCACTCTTTTTTTTTTAACTCTTTTGTCTGTAATTAGATATTACTTCAAGGGAAGGAGGTATTCGTGGCCCTTTCGTCACTCGCTTTGGCAGCAATATGATTGACAGCAATGACATAAAGTCGTAACTATCTTAATGTCGTTTGGTCAGGCTAAATGCACAGTTAGTTCTCTCTTATTACATTTCAAAGACCAATTTTAAAAGATACTTTTCTCAGAACTGATAAACATTACAAGTTCCTCTTGATCTGGGATGTAAAATTTATCTGGCTTAGGATGATACAAAGAATTTAATTGAACTTATTTAAAAGTTATATTTACTACAATCAAAATGTACTATTGCTATAATTATACCAAGAAAGAGGGAGAAACATTCAAATGCACCTTAAATGTTAAGGATGCCTGTGACATTTAAGGATTTCCTGGAAAATCCTGCCGTTTTTATCTGACGCGGGGATTCTCAGATAAGGCACCAGAGGACCAGATGCGCTTGGTTTTCTTCTCAGCCAACCGCAAGGGCTGAACTAAACAGTAACTTGGAATTCCAGTGTCAGTGGTGGGTGCTCTTGTCCCCAAATATAACACTGTCTGTAGCCACTTCTGCCTATTCATTGAGTAGTTTTTGAAGAAGGTTGACCAGGGATTAAAATTTTATTTTTGTGGTAATTAATAATACAATTAGTATATTGCTATACCAGCTATGTTGCTGTGTTTTCTTTAAATTCCAGTATCGTTAACATACAGTATTATATTAGTTTTAGGTGTACAATACAATGACTCAACAATTCCATACATTACTCAGTGCTCATTATAATAAGTGTATTCTTGGTGGCCTTCATCTGTTTCCCTCCCCTTCCCTCCCCTCCCCTCTGGCAACCACCAATTTGTTCTCTATATTTAAGACTGCTTTTTGTTTATTTCTTTTTTTCATTTGTTTGTTTTGTTTCTTAAATTGCACATACGAGTGAAATCATGGTATTTGTCTTTCTCTGACTGACTTATTACACTTACCATTTTACACTCTAGATCCATCAGTGTTGTTACAAATGGCAGGATTTCATTTGTTTTTATGGCTGAGTAATATTCCACTGTATGTATATACCACGAACATTTGGGTTACTTCCATATCTTGGCTATTATAAATAATGCTGTAATAAACATAGGGGTACATATATCTTTTCAAATTAGTGTTTGTCCTTTCTTTGGGTAAATACCCAGCAGTGGAATTATTGAATCATATGGTAATTCTATTTTTAATTTTTTGAGGAACCTTCATACTGTTTTCCACAGTGGCTGCACCAGCTTGTATTCCCACCAATAGTGTAAGAGGTTTCCTTTTTCTCCTCATCCTCACCAACACTTCTTATTTCTTGTATTTTTAGTTTTGGCCATTCTGACAGGTGTAAGGTAATATCTTATTGTGGTTTTGATTTGCATCTCCCTTATTATTAGTAATATTGAGCATCTTTTCATGTGTCCATTGGCCATGAATATCTTCTTTGGAAAAATGTCTATTCATGTTCTCTGCCCATTTTTTAATTGGATTATTTATTCTTTTGGTTTTGAGTTGTGTAAGTTCTGTATATATTTTGGATTTTAACCCTTTATCAGATACATCATTTGCAAACATCTTTTCTCATTCAGTAGGTTGTCTTTTTGTTTTGTTTTGTTTTGTTTTTTGTTTTCTTTGCTGTACAAAAGCTTTTTGTTTTAAGTTTAATTTTGCTTTTGTTTCCCTTGCCAAAGGAGACAAATCTAGAAAAAATGATTTGAAGGCTGATGTCAAAGAGATTGCTGCCTATGTTTTTTCCTAGGAATTTTATGCTTTGGGGTCTCACATTTAGGTCTTCAATCCATTTTGAGGTTATTTTTGTGTGTGTTGTAAGAAAGTGGTCCAGTTTCATGCTTTTGCATATAGGTATCCAATTTTCCCAACACCATTTGTTAAAGAGACTTTTTCCCATTGTCCATATTGTTGCCTCCTGTGTCAAAGATTAATTGACCATATATTTGTGGGTGTATTTCTAGGCTATCTGTTCTATTCCATTGATCTATGTATATATTTTAGTGCCACTACTATACTGTTTCGATTACTACAGCTTTGTGGTATATGTTGAAATTTGAGATTGTGATACTCCAGTTTTGTTCTTCTTTTCCAAGATCACTTTGGCTTTTAGGTCTTTTGTGGTTCCATACAGATTTTAGGATTATTTGCTTTAGTTCTGTGAAAAATGCTGTTGGTATTTTGATAGGAATTGCATTAAATCTGTAGATTGCCTTGGGTGGTATGGACATTTTAACAATATTTTTTCTTCCAATCCATGAGCATGGAATAGCTTTCCATTTCTTTGTGTTGTCTTCAGTTTCTTTCATCAATGTTTTATTTAGTATAGGTCTTTCACCCCCTTGGTTAAGTTTATTCCTAGATATTTTATTTTTTTTGGTACAATTGCAAATGAGAATGTTATCTTAATTTCTCTTTGCTACTTCATTATTAGTATATAGAAAGTGCAACAGTTTTCTATATATTAATTTTATAACCTATGACTTTACTGAATTAATTTATCAGTTTTAGTAGTTTTTGGTGGAGTGTTTACAATTTTATTTTTATGGTAATTAATGATACAATTAGTGTAATGCTATACCAGCTGTGTTACTATGTTATTTTTTGACCTTTTTTTTTCATTTTTGTACATGAAATTAGCCATTTTTGATACACATGAACAGAATCACTTATTATGATCACATACATTTTTAAAAAATATTTTATTTATTTATTTGACAGAGAAAGAGACAGCACAAGTAGGCAGAGCGGCAGTCAGAGGGAGAGGGAGAAGCAGGCTCCCCGCTGAGCAGAGAGCCCCACATGGGGCTTGATCCCAGGACCCTGGGATCATGACCTGAGCCGAAAGCAGACACTTAACTGACTGAGCCACCCAGGTTCCCCAATATACATTTTTTAAAAAAGATTTATTTTAGAGAGAAATACTGAGAGAGCACGAGTGGGGGGAGGGGCAGAAGGAGAGGGAGAATCTCAAGTAGACTCCACACCGAGCATGGATCCTAATGCACGGCTTGATCTCAGGACCCTGAGATCATGACATGAGCCAAAGTCAAGAGTCAGACACTTAACCAGCTGAGCCACCCAGCCACCCATATATCTTTTAACTGTTTAATAAACACTCCCCGAAAACATAAATATTGTAAATAAATGAAAACTTTATACCCCATAAGCCACATGAATGGGCAAGTCATTTTCTAAACATAGTACATAAATATTTACTTGAAGAAGTTTTCAAGATGAAAAAAGTTAAAATTTTGTTTTTCGTGGTGAGGCCATGAAACCAGAAATACATCAGAAATATAACTGGTGAAAAAAACTAAGACACCAAAATATTTTTAATTGTAGTATAATTTTGTTCATAGCATTAACTATATTCATGTGCATAATATCTTGGAAGAGATAAAGTGCATCAGTTGTTGCCAGGTAGAGAGGATTTTTGTTGTTGCTATTGGTTTTCCCTTTTTATTCTCATCATAAGATTAGTAACTTGAGAAAGTGGTCAAATTATAGCTCAGTGTAAAAGGTACAAGAGAGAGAACATAGAAAAAAAAATCTATAAGCTGTAGTTGTTTTCAAACAATTAAATATGTTTGACCATAATCATTATTTTATGTTTATTGAAGCAACATGAATAAATCAACAGCATTTCAAATTGGGGCACTTGGGTAGTCAGTCGGTTAAGCGTCTACCTTCAGCTCAGGTCATGATCCAGCCCCATGTTGGGCTCCCTGCTTCTCCCTCTCCCTCTGCCTGCCACTCCCCCTGCTTGTGCTCTCTTTCCCTCTGTCAAATAAAAGAAACTCAAAAAACAAAAAGCAAAAAGCAAAACAAAACAAAAAACAGCATTTCAAATTAGGAAATAATACCCTAAGGGACTTGGAACAGCACACAAACAAGCCTGTCTGTCTTTGATGAGCCTCTGAATTAAAAATATATGTACCCCCAACTTCATAAACAATATAAATGATATTTCAGGGTGAATCAGACAAGATCTTGGTTATTTGTTAGTGTCAATATTCTCCATAAACAAATCAACTAATATTCATTTCCATTGCTAAAAGCAGAGTAGATAAGCTGATAACTGATTATGTTGCTTAACTATAATTGTTAGAATATTATTCTTATGGACTTTATAGTTATTTCATCAATACAAAATACATTTCTCTTTTTTTTATTAGTAGTTTTTATGGTGATGATTAGAGATCTCTTTCTCAAAAGGGACCTGGATAAAAATAAAATGAAAATTGACTCATTAGAATTGATTCATCCTCCTAGTTTAGCAGTACTTTCACAAAAATGTCTGAAAGACAGGGATTTTTTAAAAAATGAACAAATTACTTGTATATTATCAAAAAAAAGCAGTATGTGTCTAATATAGTCCTTTTAATTTTTATAGTAAAGGGAAACACATAGCTAACCATAAAATACTATGGACCTACCATGGGTATCAATATTGACTTCAAATAGATTGCATATAGATGGCAAAATGTTTATTGATAAAGTGACTAAGTTTGTTTCATACTGGATATCATAAGAGTTTTCTATATTATCACTGAAACTTTATACTTACAATAAAAAGAATATTTTTGGAATTTTAAAAATTTTAATAGGAAAAATCTGTTATTTTTCATGAAGATATTTTCTAAGAAAAACATGACATTTATGGTATATGTCTCCTTGTAGAGTCTCTCTTTACTCTTTTTTTGGGGAGGATGGAGGAAACCCTGGGAGTTTTAGAGTTCCAATCTGGTATTTATGTTTCCCTTAAATATTACATGATTTTTATACATTTAGCTTAATATAAAAATGTTTATGAGAATATAAATCTGATGAATCGCTTTTTCCTTTAGCATGTGTTTAACACTCAGTAAATATTTCTTAACCCTTTACTTTGTGGTAGGCACTATTTTTGGAAAAACATCTGTTGCAAGGCGAATAAATATTGAATTGCTTGCATATTGGTTTATCTTTATTCCTTTTCTTCATTTATCCAGTCTTGGGGTTATGGTTCAAAAGAAGTAAACAAATTCTGTTTTAAGCCCCATGGTTCTGATATGATAATGGCAGCCACCTAAATTTAAATTTATCTACACATTCTCTAAAAGAATATGTATCACACAAGAAATACCTTTTCAACCCACTCCTGTCGCCTAACTGGAAGTCAGATAATCCTGACGAGTTATATATAAGTAGGATATCAGCTAAAGGAGACACAGACTGTAGTAAAGGTAGAGAGGCCAGAAGGGTCCTAGCAGTTGATGGAACACAAAAAGAACAAAGAAACAAGAAACACTGAGAAGAAGTCTGGAGACTTAATGAGATAAAATGTAGTGGAAATCAAAAAGAAGTTGGTGCAGAGTGCACAGGATCAGGGAGACAGTTTTAAATTTAAAAGAAAAATGTTAAATCTCCATCAATCTTCATTGAGAAACTGTTTTAGATAGCTTTATCGACCAATGCAAAATTATTTTGCTAGCTCCTGTTCAGATGTATTGTGAGCTAGACTATTGATGTAATATTTACAGAGAAGAAAATATTAATTGATGTGTATTAAGAATTGTGACTCAGGGGGCGCCTGGGTGGCTCAGTCGTTAAGCGTCTGCCTTCAGCTCGGGTCAAGATCCTGGGGTCCTGGGATCGAGCCCCGCGTCGGGCTCCCTGCTCCGCGGGAAGCCTGCTTCTCCCTCTCCCTCTCCCCCTGCTTGTGATCCTGTTCTCACTGTGTCTCTCTCTATCAAATAAATAAATAAAATCTTTAAAAAAAAAAAAAAGAATTGTGACTCAGTAGCTGAGTTACTTTAAGAGTCACTAATGGAAGCTTTTAATGATCAAGCCATTTGTACTGCATAAGAAATGACCTTTGACATTTCTCCTTGTCCAAAAAACTTATTTTTTTCTCTTTGATTAATAACTCAAGAAAAATTATATTTACTAAGAATCAAAGCACTTTAATATACCTGGATTACTTAAAATGCATTCTCTGTGAACATAGACTATATTCTAATTTTTTTCTGCCTTAAAAACCTCTTTCAACTTTATCTGTGAGACTGCATGGCATACATATATTTAGAAAACTGTTTCTTAAAAAACCTAACAAATTTTCAGTACTCTACCTGAACTCATATGCAAATACTTTGTGTGTCTTAAAGACCTCCTATGGTAAGTTTCCAGAATCCAGCTTTGACTCTACAAAACTAAATAAAAAAAAAAAAATGTGCCCTTTCTGTTGAGTATCTTAAGTCAGTCTATTTGAGGCATGCCCAGGTTCTCCCACCTTCTTACTTTCATTTCGAGGCCTCTACTCTGTGGTTCTGTAAAATTTACTAGGACTGGTGCACTGCTGGCAGAATGATTGATGAAAGACTAAAGCATATTTCTTCAGCTTAAAATTTAACTTCAGTGAGAAATCTATACCTATTCCCACCTGGATATTTATTTTTAAAGATTACCGAAGAAAATAGTTGCTACATATTTACATTCCAACCCAGAAAGATCTAAAAATTATAGTAATATCAATGTGATATTTAGCAAATTCAGTTTTGTTAGGCCAGCAGAATTATTTTCTTTAAAGAGATTCTTTCTGGTAGAAACATAACTAAATTCTCTTCAGACCAAAAGATTCAATAGCAATTTTTAAGGGGATGTAAAAGAAAAATGGTCTGGGTTCCCTTTGCAACTTGAAAATTACATTTAAAATTAAAACTAAATAACAATATGACATTCCGGCAATAGAAAAGCAGCTGCCTCCTGACAAGCATAATTTGCTTTTATGGTTCTGAAATTAATACTGGAACAATAGGACAGTAAGGAAAAATGTATCTCTTATAAAAAGCCCTTGGCAAAATGTGAGGTTTTTAAATCCTGATTTCTGATGGACTGACTACAAAAATAATTACCTATTGTGTAATGTTAAGTTTTCTAATTTTGAGAAAATTTTATGGAGCATAGTACTCATTGTATGTAATATCTTGGTAGGAAAAATATACCTGAAAAGTAAGTATTAATGATAAGTGCAGATATGCTTTTCATTCGTACACTTTAAAGCTAAGCAGAATTTACAATTCAACTGATAATGTCCTTCAACCAAAGACCATCAGAAACATACCTGTAACTGAACACATTTGTACTGATTGGCTTATTGCAATGATAGAGAAAGCACACTATGGGAGCTGTGGAGTGTCCCAGTAAGAGGGTGTTAGGACTTGCTATAGGATGGGAACTTGTGTAGGGTGATATTGGGGATCGTTCAGGTCGCTAGCAGGGCTTTGCTCTGGAATGGATGTTGTCAAGAAGCAGGGGTAATAATTCTCTTCTGGAAATTGAGAATAGAGTGACTCTCATGCTGTGATTGGTAAAGAGGCAGAAGTTACTTAAATTAGCCAGGGCAGGGAGATCTATGGTCACTTTTATGGCTTGTCTGGTGTTTTGGTTTTCATTTGTGTTCATATATAATTACATATTGATTACATGTTTGCCTTGATCTATCGTGATAACAGGGTGGCTTTCTTTAGTGAAATTGTTAATGTTAAACAAGAAAAAGCCACCACCCAGCTGTGATTGCCAGGCAGGGTTTCTTCTGGCAAGATCTGCGTTTTTCTTGCTCAGAAAAAAATTCTTTATTGAGAAGACTCTTAAACTCTCCAAGTGATATGTTTGGGCAACTAAAGATGTCAAAATAATCACTTAACATTTCTCAGTTATCTGGTATGCTTTTCAAATTCTTCTGCAACAATTTTCTTTGCATGATTTATATAGTATAAATATTTACAAACATTAATTATAAATTTACTAATAAAGAAGCATTTGCAAGCTATAAAAAGTGTTAACAGCTTTATTGAGGTATAATTGACATACAATAAATGGTACATATTGAATGTATCATTATAAGTTTTAACATGGATATATTTGTAAAATCATCTCGACAAATAATATAATATGCCCATCATCCCCATAAGCTTAATCAAAATTTTAAAATATTTCCTTAACAAGAAATTATTTAGCTAATAATTATTACCATATTAATTTTATTCTTCTGTCTTCTGTTTCTGTCATTTCTTGGGCTTAATATCTCCTCAACAAGATGGACTAGAAGGACCATAGCCCTGAACATGAAAATCACTGGGGAGAGAAGTCAGCCCCCTGAGCTGGTAGTAGAAATTTACCCAGCCAGCCAGAATATAGTGCTCCTCTTAAGCCAAGTTAAGAAAAACTTCAGTTTATCTTAGTGGCAAGTGTCAAAAATTGTCTGTGGCTGATACAAGCAGAATAGGATTTTGAATAGTTCACAGAATCACCTGGAATGCTGGAGAACCAGGCTCAGAAATTGGTTGGGACCAGGGAGACAGAACAGTAGCCAAGTCCACTGAAAAAATAGTGTACAAACAAAAGGGGTGGGGAGTGGCCTGGGAGGACATGATGCCACAGCTGCTGCATCTTGGATGCTGAGCACTCTGGTTCCACTGTCATTGCTTCTGGACACTTAAAGCCCCACTGAAAAATCAGAAACTGCTGGTCCTGGAGATTCATTGTTGCCACTGGCTTAGCCATCACCCACTACCACCTTGCTTCTTTCCATCTGAGTAGCCAAGGCTGTTGTGGTTGTGCTCTGGCTTCCAAAAGGCACTGAGAAAAGTGAGCATTCAGTGTTTTCAGCCTTGAGTGTGGGTAGCAAGTTCTGCTTTCCAAACAGACATAAGGTGATTTCTCCCACAATATAAATGAGAAATGGGGAGCAAGTTATGGGCAGCAAGTAGTAAATGGCAATTTTCCACTGGAGTCCAAAATGAGGTGGTTTACAGATTGATTGCAAAACAGCCATTTTAGAAGGGAAAACAAGCAGCAGTCTGCCTTTAGTCTGTGATTCCTTGGCAAATCCTCACTACTCAGGGACAGACTAACAAGAGTAAGCCAGGATTTTGGTCTTTGCAAGAGGACAAAATGAAAACCTAGTAATGCACATTTACAAGTCTGGTGGTAACACTCAAAGTAGTTGCTAAATAGAATGTTTGCCTTCTGATAGTCCGCAATCTACTCAGGTAAATAGAAAAAGAGACCTGGGTCTAAATAGTGACCATGGCTCATCCCATTCCCTATGCCAGCTCAAGAGGGACTCAATGTTTTCCACTTTGTCTCCTATCACTTTAGCACAGTGATAATGTTCTCTACCTACCCACCCCTTGTTCCTGGCTTACAAGGACCCTCTGTAGCCCATGTGTCCTAAGGCAATGTTTCTGCAACATCAATTTAATTTCTCTGCTGCTTCAAAGCTCTATTATAACAACTAGGAAAAGTCTGCATCTCAGAAATAGTGGCACATGGATCTATGCTAAGGCTTTATATCCAACTTCAAAAAGAGAGAGAGAGGGGCACCTGGGTGGCTCAGCCGTTAAGCGTCTGCCTTCGGCTCAGGTCATGATCCCTGCTTCCTGAGATCGAGCCCCACATCAGGCTCCCTGCTCAGTGGGAAGCCTGCTTCTCCCTCTCCCACTCCCCCTGCTTGTGTTCCCTTTTTCGCTGTGTCTCTCTCTGTCAAATAAATAAATAAAATCTTAAAAAAAAAAAAAGAGAGAGAGGCTTAATTCTTAAATTCCCCCACTCCATCATGCCTAAAATATACTGGTCTTTTTTTTTCTCCTTATGGATTGTCCAGTGAATTTGAGCAAGGTTGAACCTGTAGGTAAGATAAACAGTGGGTCCAACTATGAGCACTTGAGAGGGCAAGGCAGTTTTAAGAGTATGCTGAAAGTAACAAAGCATGCCGTATTATAAAGGAGTAACCAGCATTTGAAATCAGCAACCTCCACTGCCTCTACTGAGAGATGCCAGAATTGATGTCCACCAGAGCACCTTGTGAGGAGTGCACTGTTGGTGGACCAAGGCTCCTTGTCCACCAGGAGACAGAATGTTCCCTTTCTCCTATTTAAATAGAGATTGGAAAGAGATTTGAAGAAAAACACACAAAACACTCATGGATATTGGGATTTTCTTCAAAAAGGAAGGACGAGAATTTCACTCCTTGTTTGGATGTCTGCTTAGGCAGCAGAATTGGTAAAGTCTCTTTTCACATATAGCACAGAAGAAAAGAGAATTGAAATCAGCTGGCCTGGTGGGTAACTGCCAGATGGAAAGAGAATTAGAACCACACTTAAATTCCCAGCTCCCAAAGAGTATAGAATGTGGGTCCATCTTGTCTCCATAGAGAACAGAAGAAAATGAAGTGCTAAGACTACACTGCATGGCAAACAAGGAGATGTCGTGATGTCACTGCTTGGAGTTCAGTAGGAAGAGGTAGCCAATCTCCTCAAGGCTCCTAGAAGACATTCATGGGAACAAGTCACTCACCAGAGGAGCACATTGGAGCCATCCCCATTTCATGTCCAAACAAAATGAACTATAACAGCAGTTAAAGTCAACCAAGAAGAGATGTTTGTAATTTTCTTCCTATCTCCTGAAACAAAACACAGAGGAAGCTAGTTCCAAAGAGACAATGCAATCTACAAAGTGAATGAGGAACCTGGAGGCAGTTTACAGGAAACTGTGTCCTAAATGTAGAATCAAAATTTTTAAGGGGTATAAAGATAGTGATTTTGAAGGGGCACGTGCACCCCAATGTTTATAGCAGCAATGTCCAGAATATAGAAAGAGCCCAGATGTCCATCAACAGATTAATGGATAAAGAAGATGTCACACACACACACACACACACACACACACACACACACACACAATGGAATATTACTCAGCCATTAAAAAGAATGACATCTTGCCATTTGCAACGACATGGTTGGAACTAAAGGGTATTATACTAAGTGAAATAAGTCAGAGAAAGACAAATACCGTGTGATTTGATTTCACACATATGTGGAATTGAAGAAACAAAACAGATGAATGCAGGGAAAGGGAAGGAAAAATAAAATAAGATAAAAACAGAGAGGAATGCAAACCATAAGAGACTCTTAACTATAGGAAACAAACTGAGGGTTCTGGAGGGAAGGTTGGTGGGGGTGCTGGGGTAATTGAGTGACAGGCATTAAGGAGGGCACTTGATGTAATGAGCACTGTGTGTTATATGCAAATGATGAATCACTGAATTCTACCCCTGAAACTAATAATACACTATATGTTAACTAAATTGAATTTAAATAATTTTTAAAGGGTATAAAGAGTGAAGTAACATCTAAGGAGTTAGAGTTGAGACCACTTTGGTGGGTCGCACTAAATTACTGACAGAAGGCCTTTAATGAGCCCAAAGCCAGAATGCACACTCTTGACCCCCCAGTACAACGTACATGCCGCCTGGTACTTGGCAGTCTTTAAAAGCTCTAATCGTCCATTTCTCCTGTTTTCCTCTAGAAGACCTGACAGAGATCTTCTATTCTTTTTTAAAGTTTTCTCCTTTTAAACTTTTTTGTATATCATAGACCCCTCTGTAGTTATAATAATTGTGTTAAAACTTTTGTTCAGATAAAGGTTCCTGCACACAAACACATTTTTGGATATGCTTTGGGTGTAGTACACAGACCCCTTGAGGACCATTATGGAACACTTAGGAGTTCTCAGATCCCAGCTCATGAAGATCAGATCTATTTCTTTTCTTGGATGCTCTGAATGCACGCTATTATTTTCTGTCCCTAGCAGGAGGAATAGGAACATGTTTGAACTGCTGTGTATATAAAGATCTGCACAAAGGCAGTCCCCCTGTCTAGAACACTTTTCCCAACTCTCCATACCTACCTACCTCCTACTAATTTCTCAGATTCTGCTCAGCATCCCTATTGCCAAAAGCTTTCCAAAATATCCATGAAGTAGCTGCCCTTCTTATTTGATCTCAGAGCCACCTGGGCAGACATTTATTAGGGTACTTTTTACAATGTAATTATAAGCTCCCTAGATTATAGCATCATGAGGTCAGGATCCTGTCTGTTTTATATCTGTGTCTTCTGAAGCCAGCGTGAGGCCTGGCACACAGTAAATAAACACACAATGAAAACCTGTGAAATAGGTGACTGAAGACATGAGTAAAGACATCTGTCATCTCATATAATTTAACTTACATTCTTAAGTATGTACCAGTCCTTTATTAGTAAATTATAATATTCTGTTTGTTAATAAGTGAAAGCTTCTCAGAGTCTCTCCCCTTTTGGCATTGATCTTTTTCTGTCCCCTGAGTTCAGGAGAGCTCAGATACAGATTTGGGTTTCTCCTGTTCTCCCAGATCTGTGGCTATTGCTGTGTTCTGCTTTAGCAGTTCTCTGCCTCTCCAGCCTTGGTTTTAGTGATCTGCATTCTCACTCTTCTCTGCCTCTTTAATTACTACCTATGTTGCCACAGGAGCTCCTATATCCTGCATCTTCTTCCTTCTGTGGCCTGGCCATGCTTCATCTTCTCACAAATGGAGAATTCATACCATCTGATCCAAGTCCTCTAAACTAACTTCACTTTGGGGAAATGATGCATACTATGGTATTATAGACATTTGCTGGTTGTCTTCCCAACATCATTTCCCTCTTTATATTACCAAGCATACTATGATTATTCTTTAAGAAGTTGTCTCTCTCCCATTATCAGAAGTGCATATAGGGTGAGATTCTCCTTTTCCTGGCTTTAAGAGCCAAGACCGTTACTGATTTAGTCCAATTTTGCACATCTCATTCTTTTTGACCTGGATGGTCACCTGACCTAGTGTGGGACAAAGCATAAAAAGGAACCCCATGCTTTTTTTTTTTTTTTTTAAAGATTTTATTTATTTGACAGAGAGCGGGAGAGAGAGCGAGAGAAAGCACAATCAGGGGAGCAGCAGAGGGAGAGGGAGAAGCGGGCTCCCCACTGAGCAGGGAGCCCGATGTGGGTCTTGATCCCAGGACCCTGGGATCATGGATCATGACCTGAGCTGAAGACAGACGCTTAACCAACTTAGCCACCCAGGCGCCCACCCATGCCATTTTTAAAAAAATTTAATTCTAGTTTAGTTAACATACAGTATTAAATTAGTTTCAAGTATGCAATATAGTTATTCAACAATTCTATACATTACTCAGTGCTCATCAAGATAAGTGTACTCTTAATCTCCATCACTTATTTCACCCATCTTTCCTTCCCTCCCCTTTGGTAACCATCTGTTTTTTGTTTTGTTTTGTTTTGTTTTAAAGATTTTATTTATTTATTTGAGAGAGAGAGAATGAGAGAGAGAGAACACCTGAGAGGGGATAGGGTCAGAGGATGAAGCAGACTCCCTGCCGAGCAGGAAGCCCGATGAGGGACTCGATCCAGGGACTCCAGGATCATGACCTGAGCCGAAGGCAGTCGCTTAACCAACTGAGCCACCCAGGCGCCCGGTAACCATCTGTTTTTATTCTATAGTTAGGAATCTTTGGTTTGTCTCTCTCTTTTTTTTTTTTCATTTGTTTGTTTTGTTTCTTAAATTCTGCATATGAGTGAGATCATATGGTATTTATCTTTCTCTGACTGATTTAATTCGCTTGGCATTTATATTCTTTAGCTACATCCATGTTGTTGCAAATGACAAGATTTCATTCTTTTTTATGGCTGAGTAATATTCCATTGTATATGTGTGTGTGTGTGTGTGTGTGTGTGTATACACACACAAACACGCACCACCTTTCTTTACCCATTCATCTATCCATGGACTTTTGGGCTCCTTCCATAATTTGGCTATTTTAAATAGTGCTGTAATAAACACAGGGGTGTATACATCCTTTTGAATTAGTGTTTCCGTACTCTTTGGGTAAATACTCAGTTGTGGAATTACTGGATCATATGGTGGCAATTCTTTTTTAATTTTTTGAAGAACTTCCATACTGTTTTCCACAGTGGCTGTACCAGTTTGCATTCCCACCAACAGTGTGCAAGGGTCCCATGCCTTTTTCAGAAGCTACTGGAAATGATTCTGTTTTCCTTTAGGTGAAATACTGTGTTGTAGGAATGCTGAAATTGCTGCAGTCATTTTACTACCTCATTCAAAGAAACTAAAGCTTTTGGGGGCTACCAAAGAGGGGGCTTAAAATGGAGCTAGATCTTGGGGTACCTGGGGGTTCAGTTGGTTAAGTGTCTGACTCTTGATTTTGGCTCAGATCATGATCTCGGTTTCATGGGATCAAGCCCCGTGTTGAGCTCTGCACTGGGCATGGAGCCTGCTTAAGATTCTCTCTCTCCCCCTCTCCCTTTTGCCCTTCCCTGCCCTACTCATGCTCGCTCTCTCTCTCTTAAAAAAAAAAAAAAGTGTAGCTAGATCTGATTTCCTCAGAAATAACACCTATTTTTTTTTGCCCAGGCTTGAAAATTTTATTTATTTATTTATTTATTTATTTATTTAAATCCCAGTTGAGGTTTTTATCATTTCTGTATTACTTTTGTCTTTTATCATCAAAAGAATCCAAACGGGGCACCTGGGTGGCTTAGTAGGTTAAGCATCTGCCTCAGGTCATGATCTCAGGGTCCTGGGATTGAACCCTACATGGGGCTCCCTGCTCAGTTCAGGCTCTGCTCAGTGGGGGGTCTGCTTCTTCTTCTCCCTCTGTCCCTTCCCCACCCTGGTGCGTGCTCACGCTATCCTCTCAAATAAGTAAATAAATAATTTCTTTAAAAATTAAAAAAAAAAAAGAATCCAAACCCAGACTAGAATCAAACTGGAAATTTTATATCCCAGGTAACTAATAAGTCTTTTCTTTTTTTTTTTTTAGAGATAAAAAGAGTGTGTAGGAGTTGGGGAGTGGGTCAGAGAGAGAGGGAGAGAGAGAGAGAGAATCTTAAGCATGCTCTAAGCTCAGCATGGAGCCCAATGGTGGGCTCCGTCTCACGACCCTGAGATCATGACCAGAGCTGAAGTCAAGAGTTGGATGCTTAACCAACTGAGGCACCCCAAAGTCTTTAGGGTTCAGGTTTCAAAGGGAAAGATGCAAAGTAGGAAAAAAAATAAAGTAATAGACAATCGGAGAGGGAAATGAGAAAAATAGTGATAAAAATAAGTCCAGTACATCTGGACTATATTTGAATGAGACATGAAAATCAAGAATAGTTCATCAATATGATACCCAGTGTAGAAAAGCTGAGTATATGAGAAATCAGAAATGAGTCAAGTCTTATGACTTTAAGAAATGGAATAACTGCCAGTATATTAGTATTGCCTTGTTAACTTGTACATTTGTTAGGATCTCAGTTTAAGTAATGTGTCCTAAACTTTAACACGAGAAGGGGATTTATTTCATGGACATTGGCCTATCAAGAGAATCCAAGAACAGATAAGCAGCTGGTCCTCAGGAACAAACCAGCAGCAGGGACTTATTAGGATTTTGTTGTATTATCTTTCTGCCTCTCTACTCCCTACCTCTCTTTCTCTCTACAAAATAGTATCCTCTGCCTCTCTCTCCTTGTTCCTAATTCCAATTCCTCAGGAAAGGGATTTGAGTTGACCCAGCTCAGGCCTTAGGCTCTATCTGGACTGATTAATGGATGCCAAAGAGTAGAATCCTGCTTTATGTGTATATACTAGAAATTTAAGGAGGTAGTGTCATGATACTTTACGGAAAAAGAGGAGTGAATTCAACCCAAGTAGTGTCCATGACAATTGGATAAAACCAGTCTATTAGAGGAGCCATGACTGTAATACTACACTGTTAGGGGATTTTTTTTTTTCCTGCCTCTTTCCATACTGTGATATCTAATTGTGGGCTCTCACTTCTCCCAGTGTGAGCTTTCCTCTCTGTCACTCTAGTCAGAGAAGTAAAGACACACAAAGGTTTTTGTTTGTTTGTTTGTTTTATCTGTGTGTTTTTCTGGTTTAATGCTGGAATATAAGCTCAGAGCCGACACTCTGAGATGGCATGTAAATCTCTATGTAGTTATTGACAGCCACTACAGAGGAGCACAAAACTCCTTATTCCTAGAAAAAATAAGATGCTACATACTAATATATCTCATTTTTATATAACCCATGTCCCAAAAGCTTAACATTATGGTTCACACCATAGCATTCTTCTATTAAATAAGGGATACCTTATCAAATGTGTATCACATATAACAATAAGTCTTTGAAAAAGGATGATTTTCTTCATTTTCAATTGGCTTGTCTTCCTAATCCCAAACTCAACTTCTTGTTATGTACTCCCACTTACAACCACATAATTGGATCATCTCATATACAATCCACATAAGAACCTAAGCTGGAGATTTCTCCCTCCCCTGCTTTAACAAGGTGAAGTCCTAACTTAGTTGACTCAGTTCTATCCTTTCACAGAACTTTGCTGTTCATTCTACTGGTCGGAAAGGAAAATGGTACAATTTGCTGCTGAACTCAGTCTTCACAAACTGTTTTTTCAAGCCCCAGCAATTCTTAATGGTCAAATCATAAACACCAGAAAAGAGGAGTTTAAAATAGAAATGCTGACAAGCCTTTAACTACAGCACATTGAGTGATGCTGCCGTAATGCACTATATTAGATGTACTCCTTAGAGCTTATTACCAGTAGTGAGTCTATAAATTCCTGAATTAAACCTCAGCTGCTCACAGCTTACACTTTTAAATTAAATTTCTTCTCATACTCTCCTTAGAGAAATCTAAGCTGCAGCAGCTGGTATACATAGGCAAATAAAAATAGGATAAACTAAACTACCTATATCAGGTCTGAAATATATTTCTATTATGTTGCTACTGCCGAAAATGGTGTGTTCAGCTTCCCAAATATGTCTTTGGGCACTTGATATTAAATAGTGTGGCCATTCCTAAGAAACAAAGAACAGTGGGAGGACCGCTGAACAGTATCCTGTGAAACCGAAACTAGATGATTTGTAAAGTTTGGGAAGTACTTATTTGTTTTAAAATATTAACAAAAATTATAATACATTCTGATTTTTCCCACTGTTTACTAGCAATTTTCTCCTATAAATGTACCAGAATCAATTTGGCTTTAGAGTTCATACAACTCATTGCTGGGAGAGAGACATTTGGAGAATGGGACTTTCATTTAGTTGGTCTTGACAGGTTAATAGGTAACCTTTGTTTAATCAAATGGAGGTGGTTAGTTCATATTATTGCTTAGGGATTCTGAATGTGATGATTGGAGAGTATGAACAGCATGATAAATGTTCTTCCTGGAGTCTTTAAACAAGATTTATTGAGTTTTCGATTTTTATATGTTTTATAACTTCAACTAGAATTTCATCTTGAAACTCATCTATGATTGGACTTCAGAAAAATCAAGAGTGAACTGCATGGAAAATCTTCATTAACTTATTCCTATAAATCTCTCAGAGACACTTTCTTTCACTTTAATCTGTGGTCTTAAGCAAGTAGTCAAAAATCAAAACAAACCTTCATGTTGGACACATCACAATGCATAGATGAAAGCATAATGCTTGAGTATTTCAGGAAAAAGATTTATATATTTTATGGTCAAAAAATTTTAGGAAAATAAAAACAAAAATGACTTGCTCTAGTCATGCCAGGTTTTTTCATATCAATAAAATGGATAAAGTATTTCTAACTTGTCTCAGTTACTTTCAAGTATTACAGGCTTTTCAGTGAAAGCCTTTCAAATGAAAACACTTTCAAATAAAAACTAAATATGAAATGGTCATGAAACTAATTGAGTAGGAAATCACCAAATCAGATAAAAATTTTGTTTCTTTAAACTGCCCTTTTTTATCTGGCACTTCGACTCTAATATGATTTTTATTAAGTATGCTTTGGTAAATTTTTTTACTTTTTTTAAATTTTATTTTATTATGTTATGTTAATCACCATACATTACATCATTAGTTTTGATATAGTGTTCTATGATTCATTGTTTGCGTATAACACCCAGTGCTCCATTCAATACCTGCCCTCTTTGATACCCATCACCAGGCTAACCCATCCCCCCATCCCCCTCCCCTCTAGAACCCTCAGTTTGTTTCTCAGAGTCCATAGTCTCTCATGGTTTGTCTCCCCCTCCGATTTCCCCCCTTCATTTTTCCCTTCCTCCTATCTTCTTTTTTTTTTTTTTAATCAGAGTAAGATTTATGTAGGAACAGATGTTCAAATGGTTATGTATTACTGAGAAGCAATATTCTCAGTCAGGATGTGCCAACGGGATCTAAAGTTTGTGCACAAACATTAAATCTATGAGGGCTTGAAGCCAAAATGCCATCCTCAAGGGTGTCCTCTGGTGAACATACCACAGAATTAGGGAAGACGTCTCTCTTGAGCTATTCATTCATTGATTTTAATGGGAGAGTTGTAGAGACAGTATTAGATATATAGCCATTAGGGGAACATCCATGTGTTGGAATAGTTAGTTCAGTTGCTTGGAATTCTGCAAATTTCCTTTTGCAATTTAAGCTTCTGTCTTCTAGGTTGGAGACAATAGGATTAACCTGGATTCTAAAGAAGTAAATTAAAAACATCACATAAACCAATCTGTTTATCATTTCACATCTTCAGTGAAGCTTAACAGATATACAGTACAGTGTCAACCTATATCACCTGTCTTTTTATATATTTTTATTAAAACAATGGATGTGTTGTGACGGTTTTGGAATCTATGCCCATAGGTTTTTGACAAATAAACCCCTACTGGTTTTAGTTTGGCCTCAGTTGCGGGAAATCTCGGGAATTTTACCTTTGTGAATTTCTTCTTATGACTAGGAAATGCTCAGACTCCTTAGAAAAGCTGAATGCTGAAAACAGTTGAGCTTCCTGCTCCTATTTCCTTGATACAAAGGGAACAGGACATGGACTCGGTGAAAGGATACACTTTGATCTTTACTATCCTTTTCGTAGAATGCTATCATGATCCTGTTGTTCTCTTTCTATAAAAGTGGAAGTACTAATGATATCCCAAAGATGAAAGACAAAAAAAAATCCTTGTATGTAGACACTCCTATATGTAGTCTCGGGCCTCTTCAGTTTTCTTTCGATATTTTCTTCCTAATCCAGCCCATCTAGTCCTCTCGTCCAGAGTTCAGCAAACATTTTCTGTTAGGAGCCAGATAACAAATTTTATAGATTTCCTGAGTCATGTGGCTTCTGTCACAACTACTCAATTCTGCCGTTGTAGCATGACAGCAGTCATTAGGGATACTTACGGGAATGGGCATAGCTACATTCCAGTGAAATTTTCTCTATAAAAACAAGTTACAGCATGTTGCAGTTGGCTGATCCCTGTTCTAGTTCATAGCTTTAACTATCATTTCTTAAAATATATATCTGTAGCCCTGCCTTGTTCTTCCTCACCTCAGCCCCACATTTCAATCCTGATAAACAATACATTTGGATGCCAGATATTACAATGTACTCCATATATGTTATCCCATTTGATCCTACTCCTGAGTTAGTGTTTATTATTCTCTTTTATAGAGATCCTCCCAGCTTGCCCAATCCTGGAACTAGAAAGTACAAAAATTTATTTAAACATAGATTTATCTAACTTCACATCTCGTGCTTTTATCACTTCACTAGTCACCTCCTTTATACAGATTGAAGTTCACATCCTTATTCTGGCCCTCCCTTTACTTCACAGTTTTGTTTAGAACTCCTAGAACCTTTCTATTGAATCTGGAATAGCATCTTGGTTGATCTATACAAGTAGTGCATTCAACCAAAATAATTCAGATGTGGCAGGACAAAAACACACCTCCAAAAATCTTCACAGGATACTGTTTATTTGACAGAAAAAAATATAATGGTGGTTAAAGAAAACAACAACAGGGTCTTGGCATACTCAGGTTTCCCCACGAAAACTGTTTCTTTCAAACCCTCCAAAAGAGTTCCCAGAGTGGGCCATACAGCAGAAGCATCACCAGGGACCCCACTCAAAACTTCTGAGTTTTACCAACTAAGAGCGTATCAATACAAATTGTCATATGGACAGGATGACATATATACTGATTCATCTCTGCAAGGCCTTTATTGTATAACATTTTCACTACTGGGTAGCTATACACCTGCAGCTTGCCACTACTTCGTATCAGCTTCTGCTCTTCTCAAATCCATAAAAACTCATCCTTGGACCTTGAGACTCTTATTCCTAATCTCTCTTTACATCACTCTACTTTTTATTATAAAATCACTTCACTTTTTATCAGTCGGAGGAGGACTCACTTTAGAATTTCTGAAAGAGGGCAAAAAATTGTGTGATGCCAGAGGCCTCTCAGTCAGCAGTGAAAGGGGAAAGTTTGCAAACATTCATGTGTTAGTGTTAGTCAGCTGCATCCCTTTGCCTTAGCACATTTGTTTGTTTGTTTGTTTCTCCCATATGCCTCTATGACTATTATCATTCCCATATAGGAGATGTCATTGTAGGCTTCCATGCTGCCTTACTCAGCTTGGACTGATTTTAATCATCTGTTCCACTCACTATCTCTAAGTATATAGAAATCCTCTAATTTTATTAAGATGTGGGTTCCATGAGGACCTTGATCTCTCATGTTCACTCCTCTATCTGTTGTGCCAAAACCAGTGTCTGGCATATATCACGTACATAATTATAATTCAATAAAAATGTATGAAAATAAGTTCAAATAATGACAGTATTTACAAATATTAAGTATTAGCCATGTCACAGGGGTCTTTCTAAACATTTTATAAATAATAAGTCATTTAATCCTCTTAATTATACAGGGTAAGTATTACCCTCCCTATATTATAAAAGAAGAAGTCTAAAGAGATGAATTAATTTGCAAACAGCAACTACATGGTAGAGAGAGGATTTGAAGCCTACAGCCCACACCAGGTCCATATCCTGATTAAGATATCTCTGATTCCTTACACATAACTCATCATTTCCATATCTTAATTCCCTAGGTGGGATTCCCCCCACTATTATAGCAATGATTTCTTCTTTGATAAATTTGATCAATCAGAATTCCTAGTTGCAAATATAAGAAACCCTATTCTGGTTAATATAAGATGAAAATAAATTATTGAAAAGATGGTGGTATTTCACAGATTCACTCAAAGACTAAAAATCCAGACTTGGAAAACTAGAAAGAACTTAAACTGTGTGGGAAAAAGAACTGCAATCCAAATCATCCAAAAGGAATAGCCGATAAGCTACCACATTGCCTGCTGATGCCTTCACAATGGTTGTTATTAGACATAGACATACCACTGTCCTAGCCATCACAGCACCAGATGCTGCTTCTGTTCTTCTCTCCAGAATGAATTCTAAGCTCTGTCACACTTCTTCACATCACTGACCCCAGATTCAAAGCCCAGGACAGTAGTATCTAAGCATTTTGGTTATGCCCATACTCTGGCTCCCAGGAGCTGGAGGAGTGAATATTGACAGGGGCCTATTTTCTGCTGTCCTAGAAGTCCCCTGAAATGGGCCGGGTATCTGGAGACCAGCCAGTAAATATGACAAATGACCACTTTTAGGGGCATGTCCTCCACTAATGTTAGTCTCCCAGGGGGTAGGTACCAGAGATTTCCAAGCCTCTATCCTGTGGAGCCCTCTTTTTCATGTTGTGGACTCTGAGACACTCAGCCTAGCCTTTTTACAACTATTTGATTTCTTCCCCATTTTGAGATGTCACTTTCCTCCATGGATTAATTATGGAGAAGAATACAAAAATATCCTTCCCAGCCACTGAATCATTTTTAAATTTGTTCTTGTTTTGGTAGTTTTGAAGATCCTCAATCTGAAGAAATGAAGAATAGCAGACATAATGAAGTAGGGAATTTAAAATGGATCAGGAAGTCTTATAAAGTTATTGTTGGTATACTTTCCAATCTAGAGTACCTACTTTCTTTATCAGATTATATCTAAAAGCCTCATGCATGGTGCAAGGAAACAATCAGATGCTTTGTTGTGCTTTGATGGAGAATATATTCCCACTTTAAATCTAGCATGAGGGCGCCTGGGTGGCTGAGTCGGTTAATCATCTGCCTTCAGCTCAGGTCATGATCCCAGAGTCTGCTTCTCCCTCTGACTCTCCCCCCTCTCGTATTTTCTCTCTCTCTCACTCTCTCTCTCTCAAATAAATAAAATCTTTAAAATAAATAAATTAATTAATTAAATAAATAAGTCTAGCATGAGCATCAGCCCCTGCCAGTAGCAGTTTCTCAATCTTTCCTTAGATTAAGTCTTGTCTCCTCTCCTGTCACCACATCTTCTTGAATAAAGAACCCTTTTTCCATTTATTTATTCCTACATTTCTCTTTCTTTGCACTGAATATTCAGATATCTCACTCATGTCTCTTGAGTCTTCTCTACCAGCCCTTGGAGTCCAAGACCCTCTCCCTCTGCTCACACCTCACTGAGAACAGCGTCCTCTTATCTGGGCCCCCTTTGCTTCAGTCCTCCTTCCATTGGTCTATTATAGCCTCCATCACACTGTTGGGAAAACACTTAGTTTTAAACTATAAGTCATACATTTCTCTTCACTTTTTTTTTGTTTCTCTATGTCCTCTACATTTTAGTTGTCATATAGCATTAGCTTTCAGTGGATATTCACATTGTTATGTCTAAAACTTTCAATCCTTCTGGACTTATGGCTGTGTAGCCTAGCAAAAGGCTGCCTACTCTTTTTTCTCCTTAATAGAGTTTCTAGACAATGCCTTTTTAATTCAGAGATCCTCATTTCCTATATACCTATCATCCAGTTTCCATTTCCTGTTAAAATTATTTTAGCTCACAATTTTCAGGGCTGAAATAATTAGCACACCATGTGAGAAAGAGCCCTCCCTAGTTTATTCACTAACTTGATCTGTACCTCAGCGTTCTCCAAAATGACTCTCATTCAGATGTTTCATTTGCCTACTATAACCCATGCTTCAGTTTTGTTTTGTTTTGTTTTTTAAGTTGCTGTCTTAGATAGACAAAATAAAAGGGCATGAAGATCCATATACACTCTTTTCACCAGTAAGAGAAAGAGGGTCAATTCAGAGTAATCTTCCCTATCACCTAGCAAGCACTTTGCTGTTCCAAATTATATGTGCTCAGGAAATACTTAATTTGAACTGAAGCAACATGATGAGGCTTCTGGTTTACTTACAATGCCAGATTTGATAAAATAATTTTATCTTAAGATGGTTCTTGCCCAATCTTATGCGCTGCTGGTCTAAAAAATATTCAGAGAATAATGATCGGCTCTAGTGATTGAGAAAGACTTTCCTATTCCTTAGATATATAGTAGCACTGCATATTTTAATTAGAGGAATGAATACGCACATCATCTTTCTTTAAGTCCAAATATAGTTTAATTATATTATTTAATGTATTATTATTATAATAAATACATGTCATATTTTTATATAAATTATTATTTAATTTATATTTGATTATATTACTGTCTTTAAGAATTGTACTCTGTACAACTGAAAGAATGCTTTAAGAAACTTGTCCTCAGTGGTCTAGCTTACCACTACATGACAAATATGAGTATTCCCTTCTCCTCCCTCCCCTGCAAGCTGAAATCAACTTCTAAGATAAAATATATTCAGAAGTGCTCTTCTCTCATATTCATGCTGGTAATTCTTTTTTTTTTTTTAAGATTTTATTTATTTATTTGAGAGAGAGAGAGAGCACATGAGAGGGGGGGAGGGTCAGAGGGAGAAGCAGACTCCCAGCCCGATGTGGGACTGATCCCGGGACTCCAGGATCATGACCTGAGCCGAAGGCAGTCGCTTAACCAACTGAGCCACCCAGGTAATTCTTTATCATACTTTCAGTTCAAGTAGATACAGAACCACCTTGGAGTTTAACCAGCAAAACAAAGATACATTTAATGGGAATCAATAGAGAAAAATGTAAACTGAGAAAAATGGGTCACCCATGTTGTTTCATAATTATACTATGGATTTTCTTTCCGATAAATGACCCTACCAACACCTCTAGCATAAATGTAAATTCTCCATGGAGGACTTTGTAGAAGATCGTTGATGACATTAATATATAGTTCAGCTGAGATACATTATGCTCAAACAGGAATCTGGTTCCAAAAGGTTAAAAATCTAATCAATAACATGCTGAAGGAAAACTTATTAGGGAGGATCTGCAATAATTTTATACAGAAATAAAGGAGGCAAATATTAAACAAGGCAGCTAAAATTAAGGTTTGACTTCTGCTGTGTGAAAGCATTAAACTAGTATTAGTGAAACTCTTCTCATGTCTAAATTCTCACTTTGGTTTTCCAAAACAAGGTAAGTCAACCCAGAGCTATAGAGTGATTAGCAGTTATCTGGTATATATAAGTTGCATTTACAACAATAAGGAAAATTCAATTCACAAAGTCAAATGATACAGGCTTTCTTCTTCTCCCTCTCCCTACCCGTGGTGACTCCCTCAAGCAGGAGAAACAAATATGGGGAAATACTACAGAATTTTCAGGCTCAATACTCCTCATTCTCTGAATTTTCAGGGCACAGTTCTCATTGGGTTCCACTTATCTAGAATTTTAGGACCTCAGAATTTGACATAGCCCGAGGCAAAAATCCACATACAGAAACCCAAACAAATTACTCTTATTTATCCCTCCTACATCAGCCAATTAAAGGAAGGGTATAGAAACTACGAATGTTCAAACTTTGTTCCCCAACTGAATTCATACATTGTAAAAAAACTTTAAATAATACCATTTGCATGGACTATTGTTTTCTACCTATTCACATGCTTGTGTGTGTCCTTGAATCCAAAGTAAAATCTGTTTTTAAAGCACATTTTTATTGAAAAATAAATAAAATGCGTCAAACCTTATTTTTCTAGTACTATGTTAATCACAAATGTTAAAATGTCTATCAACACCTCTGTATTCATTCTTACAATAATGGTAGTTATTAATAATTATTCTCTGTGACCCAGAGAATTCCATTTATTACACAAAGAAGAGTCATATTTTTGTTATCCATTTACAGTTGTGTTTTTCATTGCATTCTAATCCTTTGGAAATTTCTAATTTTATACCTGTGTGATGTACTGACTCTCTCTTGACCAGAATATTGGACTTTTATAAACTCCATTCCCTTAGCTTTGCAAACAGCAATGTGTTTTCTTTTACAACTTTCTGCCTAATATAGCTGTAGAAAGTGTTGAATCTCCAGTCTCAGTTTGTGTCTCACAGATTTATGCTACACTTGCTTCATTGATGAGAAAAATAAAACAAATGAAATGCAGGCTGCAGACCAGCTGGGGCTTGCGGTACTCGTTTTCATTTGAGAGCTGATAATTAGCCTGCATCTATTCAAGCACATAACTAACGGTAAGATGCTTCCACCATAGATAAAACTATTCTGGAGCAATTTCATTTCTAATTAGGAGTCCTGATAGAATATGCTTGTACCTAATCTATGGTTGAATGTAATCTCCTGGGAAATAAGGGAATCAAGATATTAAAATCACATTTTCATGTTAGAAGTGAGGAATAATTTCTAGTTGAAAATACGTTGTGTAAATATGAAGGAGTTATTTGTAAAAAAGAAAAAAAATCTATGAGAGGAAAGTAACTATATTTTCCATGATCCTGGCTGGGAAAGAAGGATGGTATACACTTATATCCATGCAGCTGTACTTATGGATATGGAGGTAGATGTGACAGAGATGGATGTAGGAACAGACACAGAAATAGAAACCAAGCTGGAGATAGAGCAACTCATATTTAAAGATTTCTGAATACTTTCACGTACTCTGGCCTAAATTCTCTTAGTTAGTTGTTAAATGAAGATAACTTAAGTACTTTGGCGGCATCATTAAATTTATCAGGTCACTAAAGTAATGAATTTAAGTGTCATGAATTAATTTACTGTTTTAAAAATGATCCAGTTATTCCATGTAAGAAGCTAATATACTTAGGCAAAACTGGATCAGTCCATATACCATTGGAACAGCTTATAGTGTAACAAAGTCATGTTGATCTAAATTATATATAACCTAAATTATTTATATATATATGTATTATATATATATATATATATTTAATGTTTTGGATGCTGGGTGGAACTAAAGTTCTACCATCTTTAGATGTTTTTCTTGATTCATGAATCTCTTCTGTCTTTCCATGTCTTTCCATGTGCATGTAACATAATCCCAAGAAAAGCAAGTAAGTAGAATTTAAAATGCATAAAGTTGATTTTAATCAGAATGGTTAGCTTTTAAACCCGGTGTCAGAATCATAGTGTGGTTAGAATTTGGTTCTAGGTCCCCTGAGTACAGGCCTATCCACCTAGACACTAAACAGATTGGCTCTGTTTCCTAAGAAATGGATTTACAGTTTTACTTGTTAAATATACCTATTTTATAAATGTATTCAAACTCTCACATTCATTTATTTCAGGTTCTTGTATTCTCTTACATACAATGAGTCTATAGTTATTAGAGAAATACCCTACTAATCAGTTTGCACATCAGTGCCAGTTAAAATTTGAAATATCCACTAAATTCATTTGTGAGGACTTCAAGATGTATCAATATGCTTGAGTCAATGTGATTCAATTGTGTTCAAACGATTGACAAGAACTACCAGAAGTAGTTGCCTCTCCAAAGAAAATCTTTGTTGCCTGATTTGAAAAAGGTCAGTCACATCACTACATTTTCCAAATTCTTGACATTCAGAGAAACAACATTTCTGTGATTGCTCCAAGAAAAAAGTTGAATGTGTAAATATATTCCACAAACTCTCAGGGCTTATTTCCCATCTTGGAGAATCAAAACATGCATTAGAATATTAAAAACTCTGAGAAATCCCTGTTCAAGAGAAAGCTGTTTATAATTGTTAACTTTTGCTTAACTCAGCATTTCTTAAAAGCTTTTTTGACTATGGAACCAAAGAAATACTTTTAGTGTAACATATTTTAACACTCAACAAAACTTTTTATCTGCAGAACATATTTTGAAAATGCTGGCTTATTGAAATGTATTGTTTTTACTACACACAAGATTATTACTTAATTGTAACTGCTTAAAGCTTAAATCTAAGTTCAGATCTTCTCATCTCAGACTCCCAATCTGGAATCTGAGGTCCATTAGCTCTATGGATTCAGTAAACTCTTGAAAGTTGCATACAGGGGCGCCTGGGTGGCTCAGTCGTTAAGCGTCTGCCTTCGGCTCAGGTCATGATCTCAGGGTCCTGGGATCGAGCCCCGCATCGGGCTCCCTGCTCTGCGGGAAGCCTGCTTCTCCCTCTCCCACTCCCCCTGCTTGTGTTCCCTCTCTCGCTGTGCCTCTCTCTGTCAAATAAATAAATAAAATCTTTAAAAAAAAATTGCATACAAAAATGTGGGTATATATTCATATTTTTAGAAAGAGAAAATATCTTTCATTAGATTGTTAAGAGTCCATGCTTTAAACATTTAGTATCCTTAATCTAGTAATGCTAAAAATCTGTTTTAAAAGTGAGAATTTAAAAAATGCATTGATATATATTTTAAATGCATATGACAGGAAACAGTGGTGTATATAGTCAAGTCTGTGCCTTGAATAGGTGATATTATGAAGAGAAAGTAAGTTTCACATCAATCATGCACATGTATTCTGAAAAATAGCAGCAGTTAAACCTGTTTCCCAGCTTCTGATATCACCTCTTTTCATGCTTCAAAAGAACCCTGATGTCTTTATTGAATCACTCTTGTTTTCCTGCTGTGACTAATTCTCTTCTACTGTGTTACTTGGAGAAATGCACTTTCTATGTTTATCACTGCAATGTTCAAGGAAGGGCATCCCTCCAGAACTGAACGGAGGACTACTCCTGCCAGTTGGTAAAAAGGATGACAATCTATGATGAAAGGGTCGATGAGAAAAGGTAGTTATTTCCTGGGGTAAGAGGTATGAATATCTCCAGTGTTTCACTTTGTCTCATGGAAATTAATAAAAATATTAAATGCCTGAGGAAGTTACAATCGAAAAATGAAAACTGGGGTCTCTAGAGAGTTCTCCATCTCACATTCTAGTGTTTAGATACCCTGTTCAAAGGAGAAAGATCCATGGTATTTCTTGTTTTCCTCTTTTACAACTTAATAGCAAAAGCCTGGAATTGTTATCATGTCTTAGTTTTCCTTCGTTAGATTATGAAAGGAGAAAGACCAACCAATAAATAGCATCACCTTTGAATTTTTTTAAGTTTTTTATTTTTTTTAAGTTTTTATTTAAATTCCAGTTAGTTAACATACAGTGTAATATTAGTTTCAGGTGTAGGATCTAGTGATTCCACAACTCTGGGTGCTCATCACAACAAGTGCCCTCCTTAATCCCCATCACCTATTTCACCCATCCCCCCACCCACCTCCCATCTAGTAACCATCAGTTTGTTCTCTATAGTTAAGTGTCTGTTTCTTGGTTTGTGTCTCTGTCTCTCTTTTTACCCCTATGATCATTGTTTTGTTTCTTAAATTCCACATATGAGTGAAATCATATGGTATTTGTCTTTCTCTGACTGACTTCTTTTACTTAGCATTATACTCTCTGGCTCCATCCATGTTGCAAATGGCAAGATTTCATTCTGTTTTATGGCTGAGTAATATTACACTGTATATATGTACCACATCTTCTTTATCTGTTCATTAGTCGATGGACACTTGAACTTCTTCCAATTGGCAATTATAAATAATGGTTCTATAAACATAGGGGTGCATGTATCCCTTTGAATTAGACTTTTTGCATTTTTTGGGTAATACTCAGTAGTACAATTGCTGGATCATAGGGTAGTTCTATTTTTAACTTTTTGAGGAACCTCCATACTGTTTTCCACAGTGGCTGCACCAGCTTACATTCCTATCAACAGTGCACGAGGGTTCCTTTTTCTCCACATTCTCGCCAACATTTGTTGTTTCTTGTTTTTGATTTTAGCCATTCTGACAGGTATGAGGTGATATCTCATTGTAGTTCTGATTTGAATTTCCCTGATGGTGAATGATGTTGAGCATCTTTTCATCTGTCTGTTGGCTATCTGTATGTCCTCTTTGGTGCAATGTCTGTTCATATCTTCTGCCCATTTATTAATAGGGTTATTTGTTTTTTGGGTGTTGAGGTTGAAAAGTTATCTATAGATTTTGGATACTAACCCTTTATCAAGTACGTCATTTACATAAAGTAAATGACATACTCCCATTAAGTAGGTTGCTTTTTAGTTTGGTTTTTTTTTTTTTTTAAAGATTTTATTTATTTATTTGACTCAGAGACACAGCGAGAGAGGGAACACAAGCAGGGGGAATGGGAGAGGGAGAAGCAGGCTTCCCGCAGAGCAGGGAGTCTGATGCTGGGCTTGATCCCAGGACCCTAGAACCATGACCTGAGCCAAAGGCAGACACTTAACTACTGAGCCACCCAGGAGCCCCTGCTTTTTAGTTTTGTTAATGGTTTCCTTCACTGTGCAGAAGCTTTTTATTTTGATGAAGTCCCAATAGTTTATTTTTGTTTTTGTTTCCCTTGCCTCGGGTCACCTTTGATTTTATAGCTTTAAGAATAAAGCACTTTTTTCTTTTTACAGAAGTCAAGGACAAGTTAACTGTCAAAAACTAAATGATATATTTAAGAGATATATTTAGTATTTGGTTTATTTCAAATTTCAAATGTTCTTTTCACTTTGGTTAGAAAGCATCCAAGTACTTTTTAGGACATAAGGGTTGGGTGATCCTGGTTAAACTGGAACAAATTACCATTACTTCTGGAAATAGGCAAACATACTTTTGGCAAATTTGAGAAACATATAAATGGGGAAGGTGATTAAGAATGTTAACATGACAAGTAAGGATATTTTAGGTGCTTTCCTTGGTTACAAATACAAATATGTAGGCCTCCCAAAATATAAGCTTAGTATAATAATAAATGTATGATAAATGTATAATAATAATAAATGACAAATGTATACATAGTGAAATTTCTTTTCTTAAAGTGATTAAGATGCTCAGGCAATTAAGATCTTATCACATGGCTCACACAAACACAGAAAGATACATACACACAAATGGCATTTATGGTTTTTATTTCATCCAATTACAGTATTTTATGTTTTTAATTTAAAAAAATTTTTAAAGATTTTTATTTATTTATTTGAGAGAGAGCGTGAGAGAGAGAGAGAGCCATGAGCAGGGGAGAAGGGTAGAGGGAGAGGGAGAAGCAGACTCCCTGCTCAGCAGGGAGCCTGATGTGGGATTCGATCCCAGGACCCTGGGATTGTGACCTGAGCCAAAGGCAGACGTTTAACCGACTGAGCCACTCAGGCACCCCAATTACAGTATTTTAAATATTGCAATCCAGATACAGTGACTTTCCTGAATATTAAGTTACCGCTAATTTATAACCCAATACCAAATTCCAATCAATGCTTAAAGTTTTTGTGCTGAGAAGTCAATGTATAGTACATGAAACTCTAATTCTTGTCTGTTTTGGTAATTACCTCTCAGAGTTACTCAGGGTTTCTTAGATATTCAAAGCAGGTTATACATGCACAGCATTGCCATTTGCTATGCAATATCAATAGAAGAGAGTTGAAGATTGATGGGCTTAATGATAGTCAAGGTCTTTCAGGTTTTAGGAGATAAATGTAGGCAGTTTACATTATCAAAGAACTCCAGTGAGTTAAGGAATTTTGAGTTTGGGACTACCTCTTAGGTACAATAAGTAAACCTAACAGAGTTTATATGGGCTCTCCATATCACACACCCTGTCTGCTCATGCTCAGATTTCAAATGTTAAAGGAATTAGGGAATTGCCAAAAAGTAAAAGAAAATAGGGATTGTTTTATTAGTAGTTGCTTGTTATTTTTCAAATGAATGTGTATTTCTTCTTTCACAACATTAAAATGCCTTCTACATCAAATATTTAAAATCTGTAAAGTGTGGCTATTTTATTTTTTAATTTTTAAAGAAAGATGTATGTATGTATGTATGTATGTATTTATTTATTTAGAGATAGAGCTTGAGCAGGGGAAGGGGCAGAGGAAGATGGAGAGAGAGCATCTCAAGTGGACTCCACGCTGTGTGGTGAGCCCAGTGAAATGTTCAGTCTCATGACCCTGAGATCATGACCTGAGCTGACATCAAGAGTCTGACTTTTTTTTCTTTTTAAAGATTTTATTTATTTATTCATGAGAGACGGGGTGGGTTGGGGAGGGGCAGAGGCAGAGGGAGAAGCAGGCTTCCCAACGAGCAGGGAGCCTAATGTGGGACTCGATCCCAGGACCTCAGGATCATGACCTGAGCCAAAGGCAGACGCTTAACTGACCAAGCCACCCAGGTGCCCCAGAGTCTGACTTTTAACTGACAGTCACTCAGGCATCCCTAGTGTGGCTACTTTTAAACACTGATTTTTTTTTTCATTTTTATACTTCCATTATTCTTTTTGGGATGAGACTCAAAAATGAAGGAAATATTAGACACCTAAGTGAGTTGTAGGTTTTGAAGAGCCTGGTGAATTCACTCCTCACTCTCTACTTGATGTTTGAAATCGAATCATTAGAGACCTAGTCTTTATGTTTTGATTTAATAAATTTATTAGTCTTTCTTACTAATACCTCATTGTACAAAACTTTAGTAATCTATTTTCCCCTGTGACAGTACTTAAAAAATATCTGGCTCAGAAAGTTTAAAAGGTACCAAAAGGAAACAAAATGGGACAGACCTGGAAAGGGGGATCAAACTGGATACAAATTTTGCCCATTCCACAGCTGTGTCTAAGCCTAAGAGAGATAGTGCCATCATTAGTTTACTATCTCTATTCTACAACAATCTACAAAGAGAACAAAGTTGACAGGGATACGATTGTATGAACAATATGAAGTGTATACATATGTATAAATTGGTATATCTATATATACATAGACACACACATATATATACATATACATATATATACACATATAAAAATATTATCATTAGGGCAATGTAAGAATGGCTGTTTATTTAGATGTTACCTGTGTGTTTGTATGTGTGTGTTAAAGGAAAATGGGGTTTCCTCTGAAAATTCAATTGCATACACATTTATTGATCATTATGCTAGTCCCTATATATATATATATATATATATATATATATAAAATCATGTCGCATTTTCAACTCTTACTCTAATAAATAAAGTAAATTTTCTGGGTTTTTTTTTTTTTGGTTTGCATTCATAAAAATACTGGATCACTATTTCTGAGATTCCATTGAATAACATCATTCTAATCCATATATCAAAGTTAGATGACATATTTTATAGAGAACTATCACCTGAGAATCTCAAAGAGTTTTGGGTGGAAGAGATTGCAGTGATTTTACCTTTAGTGATGAGCAAAGATCTGAAGATACAAGTCGCCTGCCTCAATTATATAGCCAGGCTAAACTAGAGGTATTTCCAGCCTTCCTAGAATATTCCAGGGGCAGAATTTTAGTGACTGTAAAAGGCTAAAATGAAAAAAATTCCTGGGCAAAGTAGGGATCGTCCCAGTGTACAAGGGTTAAACCAGGCTTGCTCTTAAGACTTTCATGTGCTGGAAAATGAATCAAAATCACCAAGCCTTTTTCTCTCTATGTCTGAAAAACCCCACCAAAGAAGGTTTCTCTTCACTGCTATGATGTTCAGGGCCACTTTTGACCCTATTGCAACAACCCTTGTCTCCCTAGGTCCTTAGAAAGAGAGAGAACATAGAAACTATTTTAAACAGTTAAATACCTGTTAGATGCAAACTGGATTAAATCCTACTCAGTCTCAAATTAAAGGCAGGAACTAGGGCCATAGATAGAATTTTAGGAAGTTGAATTTTACATCAGAGTCAAGAACTAAGGGGAATAGAGGGTAATGATTTACATATATTATACCTCACATTCTGAGTATAGCCATATGACACAAAGGTTGTATTTCTAATTTTCACATGTGTACAATTCCTATTAAGTGATTGAAATAAGATTTCAGGATACCTCTGAAATAATTAAATCCTAGTAATTATTCACTGTATTAGTGATGGTGAAGAATCTTACCACTTTTAGATGGAATGAGTCAGAAGACTCAAAGCCAATTCCCCTTGTCCTACCCATGCTTTCTTTCCATGGAAAAACAGCTTGATGATAACAAGAGAATTGAAGATTAATAAGATGAACCCATTGAAATAAACATATTGCTAGCTGTAGATATAAATTTCTTATTAATGTTTTAAGAGATGAATATGACCATATGTGTATATATATAAATTTTATCATAAAACAGTATGCTATGATATAAAAATAATTTAGCAAATGCATTACATTTATTTAATACTCTATGGCAAGTTATTTAAATAGTATAAATGCATAGGTAGAATATAATCAATGAAGCTGCCAATATGTTGGTGAATATGTGTATACCTGCTTTGGAAATAAAAATAAGCATGATTCATCTTTGAATTTCAGTATTCACATCTTAAAATCTATTAATTGGAAAATTGCAAATCAAAATTCATATATTCACTACAAATTGGAAAAGTCACTAAATAATCCAAAACTAACTAAATGATAAAGATGAAGTTAAAATTACAGCACACCATACTTTAAAAGCAAGAAGTTGTAAATCATCCTGTTTGAGGCACACAATTAATGTAGTAATGGAGAAGCACTTTCCCCTGAATTTCTGGGAGTTCTGATTCTTTTCTGTATACATAAAGCAATAGAAGTTTTATAGTGTTGTCTTATAGTCCGATTGCCTGATATAATATTGATTTATACTTCTCAGGAGATGTAAGCACTAATGGGAATAAATGAGTATAAAATTTAGTAAGCCTTAATAACTTGCTTTATATATCACTAGCAAGTTGCTTTTAGACATAAGGAGGTATGTGTTCAACCTAGTTACCAGCGAGTTAATCAGAGGGATAATCAAGAGAGGAATTAGGGAATCTAATATACAAGGAAAAGGAAGGTCATCAATTTTAGTTAATAAGAAGAAAAATGAATATCAGCCCTTTGTCTGTAGTGTCATTTGCAAATATCTTCTCCCATTCTGTGGGTTGCCTCTTTGTTTTGTTGACTGTTTCCTTTGCTGTGCAGAAGCTTTTTATCTTAATGAAATTCCAAAAGTTCATTTTTGCTTTGTTTCACTAGCTTTTGGAGATATATCTTGAAAGAAGTTGCTGTGGGCGATGTCAAAGAGGTTACTGCCTGTGTTTTCCTCTAGGATTTTGATGGATTCCTGTCCCACATTGTGGTCTTTCATCCATTTTGAGTTTATCTTTGTGTATGGTGTTAGAGAATGGTCGAGTTTCATTCTTCTACATGTGGCTGTCCAATTTTCCCAGCACCTGGATCACTACATCAGAAACTAATGATGTATTGTATGGTGACTAACATAGCAAAATTAAATTAAATTTAATTTAAAAAAAGAAGAAAAATGAATAGAGAGTGAGAAAAATCATAAAGATAAAGAAGTCAGACTGTGAAATGTTTTACCTTTATTTGACAGTGAGGGAGTACAATGAAATATTATTAACTACCAGCTGAAGTTGTTCATAAGGTTACTCCCAGCTACTTACAGACATGGTTTTCCTCCTTTTACTAACAACACTATTATAATAATACCGTAAAATAACAAACATGGAAATGAAGTGAACATAGTTGGAAACTGAACCTTCTTATGTAGAGCTGACTTCACCTTGGAGTAATCTAGGGAGAAGTTTAGATGGAGGTCATAGCATTTTAAAAGATCAAGGACAGAAGGTAAGAAATTTTAATGGAGGTTGAAAGAACTAATTCAAGGCTTCAAATTAAAAATAACTTTTGGATACCACAGACATGCCATTTCTCCTGCTGAATGGTCATGTCAGGGTAGGTATTAAAACATAGATTTCCATATCCACGTTGTCTTGTTCATTCTATCTACTGTCTGCAGGTAAATTCTAAGACAGAATGGCTGAAGATCATTTTCTTAATCCTTGTATAAATTGGGTTAGGGCTGGAGAAATTGTACTGGCTTACTGCTAAATTAATTGTTCTGCTATCCAGAAGAGTTGAGTCTATCCAAAGTGGGGAGTGGCAGTACTTGGGGATCTACCAGGAAACTGCAGGTTTCTCTGAGGGAAGGTGTTTAAGTTATTACTGAAAGTCAATGCTATTCTGTGACAGCAGATATTGAGTAGTATATAGGGTTATAACTAAATAAGAGAGGTGCTAAAAAAAAAATTAAATAGCTTTCTGGATCCCTCTGAAAACAGTTCTACATTGTGGTTTAATTCTTTTTTTCAAGGTGTGCCTGCTTCCCAGAATATCAGAAGCAACCACAATAAAATGTTTCTATAGAAACACATTTTAAGAAAACACATATATACACAACAACAACAACAAAGATTTTTGGTTACTCATGTCACTATGGCTCTATTTCCTTTTATTAACATGTATAATTCATTACAAATACTGGCTATTATAGGACTTAAATCACAATAAGATCCTAAGTTTTTCTATTTAGGCCTGAAATCCCTGTGATCTGGAGATACAGAATAATGGAGCAAAATGAATGTGGAGAATAAGAGAGAGTATGTGCTGGTTTAGATCTGTTATCGCCTATATATATATATCAAATTAGTTAAATCCCTTTAATTCTCTGCTAAAAAGAAATGGCACTGATGGTATCTCTTAGTGAGTTGTGAATATCCCATGGCATTAAATGATTGAAAGTGTTTTACATAAATTTAGTAACTAAGCATTCATTGGTATTATGGGCTATTGATTAGTAATAGTAGGGAACATACCTTTCTTTTTTTTTTCAGCTTTAGTACTTTTTATTTTTTTTCAAGTTTTTATTTAAATTCCAGTTAGTTAACAAACAGTTTAATATTAGTTTCAGGTATAGAATTTAGTGATTCATCACTTGCATACATCACCCAGTGCTCATCACAATAAGTGCCCTCCTTAAAACCATCACCCATTTAACCTAGTCCTCCCACTCACCTCTCCTCCATTAACTCTCAGTTTGTTCTCTAGTTAATTATGGTTTGCCTCACTTTTTTCCTCCTATGTTCATCTGTTTGGTTTCTTAAATTCCATATATGAGTGAAATCACATGGTACTTGTCTCCCTGACTTATTTCATTTAGCATAATACTGTCTAGCTCCCCCCATGTTGTTGCAAATGGCAAGATTTCACTCTTTTTTATGGCTGAGTAATATTCCATTATATATATACACCACATCTTCTTTATCCATTCATCAGTCGATGGACATTTGGGATCTTTCCATAATTTGGCTATTGTTGATAATGCTGCTGTAAGCATTGGAGTACAGGGAACATACCTTTCTTTTCTAGTTGTGACAATTTGCATTGAATGTCAGCTCTCTATAACTAGAAATGCATCAGAGAACTGACCACTGTCAAGAGATTTATGTACTAAAACACTCTCAAAAATAATTTTCGGATGATGTAAGAAAATATGAGAACTCTGTTTTATTTTCTCTTGAATGTTTTGATAATCATGGTCCTAGATACTAGTCTCTGAGGCCTATTTATTCTCACTTTAAAAATCACACACATTTAAAGTTATTCAGTGATATATCCTTTTCCCTTCATTTAACAAAGAGGACTTGGAATTAGCAACCATGTTGGTATGTTCAGGAGTCAAGATCAGCTGCCTCTTAAAATAGTTAATAATGCTTAGAAACAATAGTTTCCTGTTTTAGATCTTTCCTAAAGATCATGAGACTATATTAGCAAGGCAGTGGGTTTCACTCTTCATACTACCAATCATGGCAATATAAGCCTACATTGGTATGGTTATACTCACAAAATGTTTAATATAAGTCAAATATGGTCCAAGGTATTGTACAACACTGGAATTTCAAAGCAAAAAGTATTACACTGAGTACTTACATGGAAAGGAAACACACACTAGTATATATGACTGAGGGGTACTGAATTTACCGAAATATGAAAGTTTGCTTCCAGGCCAACCACAAACCTAAGCATTATCCATTTTGGATATATCATTTATATCACTTACAGATAGTTCATTAGTCATTACAGTTGAAAATTTCTAGAAAAATTTACATGTATCATCCCAACATCAGCATATTATTTTTTAAATTCTTTTTTTAAAATTCTCAATACATATATCCAGCAAAGGGTTTATATCCAGGAATATACATATACATGAAGAACTCCTAGAAACCAGTAAGAAAAAACAGACTACCCAATAAAACAGCAGCAAATGACTAAGAACAGACCATTTACAAGAGAGGATACCCAAATTACCAATAAGCATAGGTAAAGGAGATAAACTACATGAGTTATCAGACAAATGCAAATTAAAACCATAACACATGACTTCTACAAACCCATAAGAATGTGTACAGTAGAAAAGATGGACAGTATAAATGTTGGTGAGTAAATATATTACAGGGAGGAGTAGAAACGAAAGCAAGTGCTTTGTCTAACTTTTAAAAATATTATCAAATTGTATAAATTCCTCACGTTTTCCAGCTGCTATTAATTAGATTTTCTATTACACATAACCAAAACTTTCCAAACAGATAAACTCCTTAAAAATGCAAGTCTGCCTGCAATTTAACACCTAATACATCCAATATTGCTTTGATGATAATTGTTGAAAGTATCAATGCTACCAAAAATATAATTCAGCATATTTACTCTCTAGCAAAGGCATTTAAACCACAATTAAATATGTTCATCAATTAGAGTTAAGAGGCTCAAGAATAAGTGGTGATAGATTGGTGGTTACTTATTGGTGTGAAAGCAGAAAGCTCCACAACATAGTCAAACAGTATTGTCATGGTATTAAAAACTGTTCATTCACCTTTTTCAGAGAACACAGGAAGAAACAGGTACTGATGGAAAAACGGCCACTAAATAAATAGTGATGATAGAGCCACCTGTAGAAAGAAGCACATATAAATAAAAGGAGGCTACTACAATTGGAGATGGAGTGGTAGTTAGACTAAATATTCATGAAGGTCAAACTCTATCAAAGTGGCTTTTTTTAAAAAAATGAAGTGGGGGAGCCTGGGTGGCTCAGTCGGTTGGGTGTCTGACTCTTGATTTCAGCTCGGGTCATGATCTCAGGGTCCTGGCGTCCAGCAACGTCTCAAACCCTCATTTCAGGCTCTGTGCTCAGTGGGGAGTCTGCTCTCTCTCCCTCTGCCCCCATTTCCTGCATGCACTCTCTCTCTCACTAAATAAATAAATCTTTAAAAAATAATAAAAAAAAAACAAGGTAAAACAGAAGTTTGATGAAATATCTAGGGATGTGGAAACCATTACTTTGTTTCTATTTAAGCAGCACTTTAGGAAAAGTCCATTTATAAGTTTGGTGACATTTGTATTTGGTATCATTTATTTATAAGTAAAAAAGCAGTTTCTTTTTTTTTTTTGAAGATTTTATTTATTTATTTGAGAGAGAGAATGAGACAGAGAGCATGAGAGAGGGGAGGGTCAGAGGGAGAAGCAGACTCCCCACTGAGCAGGGAACGCGATGCGGGACTCGATCCCGGGACTCCAGGATCATGACCTGAGCTGAAGGCAGCCGCTTAACCGACTGAGCCACCCAGGCGCCCCAAAAAAGCAGTTTCTAAGATGTCAAAAAATATTTTCTCCATGCATTGTTTTAAGAAATACATACTGCATTTTTAAAAATTATTTTGGTCAAGTAGTCTTTTTCTACAAAGGTAGTACAAAGGGAAAAAAATATCCTCCAAAGGTCTTCCATTTCTGATTGATGAGGACTAGTTAAATGAGATCTCCTTTTATATACATAACAATCTTCATGTTTTTACTTAAACACCTGTAGGGTTATTCCTCATTTTCCTTTATTGCCAATTCAATGAAGTTTGTTTTTCTTAAGTTCATTCAAATATGCTATATTCACAGAAGAGACAGCAGTTAAAATAAAATACTGCTTTATATAATGAGTTTCAATGTTCTGAGACTTATGCACCATTATATGGTGGCAGGGAGAAGAGCAGGGTCATAAGCCTAAATGCTAGAGAAACAAAGAGCAAATTCCTGAACTAGCATGAATTTATTTCTAAGAAAGATCTATGACCTTCTGTTAGCAAACACAGTAACCGATTTTCTATCTAGAAGATACCTTAGATGGGCGCCTGGGTGGCTCAGTTGGTTAAGCAACTGCCTTCAGCTCAGGTCATGATCCCAGGGTCCTGGGATTGAGTCCCACATCGGGCTCCCGGCTCAGCGGAGAGCCTGCTTCTCCCTCTGACCCTCTCCCCTCTCATGCTGTTTCTCTCCCGCTCACTCTCTAATAAATAAATAAATAAATAAATAAATAAAATCTTTTTTTAAAAAAAAGATACCTTAGAAGTGACCTAGTTTTAACCCATAATTTTCCATGTGAGGAAACTGAGGCTTAGAGAAGTCATGTGATTTGCCCAAATTTTCTGCCCCGTAGACCTGGAACTAGAATATGAGCTCCTGATTTTCATACTGGTGCTTCTGTCATAACACGGCTAAGTTTGGCTTGGCTTGTGGGAGCCCAGACACAAATTAGACTCTTATCCCTATAACTTTAGAATTAGCCACAATTAGAATACTTGCTTACTTTTCTTTGATCTTAATTTCTCTTTGTATTTCCATTTAGTTGTTTTGTTAAATAGGTCTTTTTTGAAGTTTCTTCAAATCTTTTATTAAAAAGGTACATACTACACACACACACACACACACACACAAATAAAATGCTTGTAAAATCCTACATATGTGTTTGCAATTTAAGAAGAGTTTATAGAAAGAATGTAGTGTCTTTCAACAGTTTTACATAGGCCACCTAGGTTTAATTTAGTTTGGCCAAGCCTAGATTGTTTTCCTTAATCAATAAGTGGTCATTATTTATAAGATACCCATAAAAAAATCATACTTTTTAAAACTTGCTCTTTATACGTACGCAGTAATTTGGGATGTATTTAATTTTGGATCTAATGAACACATATATTCAGCCTTAAATACATGCATTATTACATTTCCAAATTGAAGAAAATATTGCAGATTTTAAATTTACAAGTCTATATTGAATGTGCTAGATTAAGCTAAAAATACTCACACCTTTTCAGATACTAAAAAGTTATACCTATCACTAGTTAAGTGGCAAAAGGAGAGAGAGTAAAGTAAAGCAGAGTGCCACATTTTAAAATCAGCTCTGTTTGTTAGTAATATAAATAATACACTCAGTGTTTAGGACGTAAGGACACTATGACAAAGGATCAGCTGCCTGAAATGATGAGCGCAGGGTATGATACCCTAGCCAAATAATGACAAAACACAGCAATCTTTGAATCTCAGTGTTGATACAGCACTTGGGAAAAACTTTAACACTGAGGGTTCGGGTATCATAGGGAAACAGAGCAATCACAACTGGAGGCAATTCTCTTGCCATCCATTCTAGTTGATGCTATAGGCAAAGGACAACCTGACAGATTTAGAAAGAAGCAATAAAATCTACTGAAGCAGCTAAATTGTCTGCTAAAAGACACTGGACATTGCCTAGAATGAGGCTATAAAAAGGAAATGCATCCTAAATCACCTTGCAGTAGAGTTTGAAATAAACATTTTTGGCAAAGTTCCCCTGCATTGTCTACCCTTACAATTTCAGCACACCATTCTTCAGATCCTAAGGCTAGTATTTGGCTTTCCTAAGCTACATGATTTTTTTTTTTTTTTTGCCTCTATACATAAAGTTATTTCCGAAAAGGTTGTTCTATTGCTTTAGAACATTGACTTTCAAGGATTGGAATATTAAAAAAGAATTTTACATTATTAAGTTGTATTAAGTCAAATTTTAGTTGCTGTCTTTCTAAGGTAGCATAAAAATATGGTGCTTTGATATTACTGTGATTCAAATTTAGTTGTCTGGTATATTGAGACAAATGAACTGATGTATTAACTAGCTGCTCTAAAGATAAACTCCAGAATCTCAGTGGCTTAAACTAATAGTATATATTTCTTTCTCACGTGATCATTCAGGAATCCAGGGTTCTGCCTTGTGCCTCTGCATTTTTCTAGGGGTTTGATATCATCTGTTCAGCTAATGGATGAGGAAAGAGACTATGGGAAACACGGACAGGCATCCTTACATCTTACCCATATCTAGATGGTCTGAAATAACACACATCACCAGCCCTCACCTTCCATTGGCAGGAACTAATCACATGTCCCCACTTAGATGTAAAGGTGTGGTGTAACAGCTGAGAGAGAAGAAGCCATGTCCTAGAGCAAGACTATTTAATGGGAGGGGAACACAAATATTAGATGGTAATTACTGCCATACCTGAGAGTAATTTTATAAGGAAATATTTATTAAATATATGTTCTACATTCTTCCAAAATTCATATCTGGATCAACCATGAGGTTTTACCTGTGATCCAAGGGTGTATTAGCTAGGCCAGTGTTATGGCAGTGGCTTTCCTAAACCCATGCTATTCTCTTCAGAGATCACAGAACTTTTCAAGTGATATACCCTTTGAGCTAGTAGGTTTTCCTTTGAATGCTCTGCAAATTCCACTTTTCTGTCTTATACATTTTAGTTTTCTTTAAACTTTACCTTCTCTTTGTCACATTCGCTAACCTCTCTGGCTCACATTAACTCATTCTTCCTCTCTTTAACATCATTTTACACTTAGCATTTTTACTTGTACCACCATGGATTGATCTCCATAATTATGTTGCTAATATCTGGTCAGTGAAAATTATTTCTTATATTTCTTTATGATACGTTCAAGTTTCTGATAGAGTGGATGGCATCCAGAAATGGTTAAAAAGTGATGCATTGGCATGCTTGATGAGAATGCATGCATGAATAAATTACATAAACTAATATGAGGAAGTGAAAACAGCTTAACAGTTAAAAAAAGAATCTGCAAAATTTTTCTAAGCAGCATGCTAATTTTAATAAAGATAAGGAAGCACAGAGGCACATATATTTCCCAGCACACCAGTGAACTTAGAAAACATAGACCTGATTTTCTATTTTTATTCATCTTGAATGCTATCTGGTTTTATTGATATGTGTGTATATATATTTAAACTAAAGAATACATACAAGCAGGCCAATATGTGTTATTATTTAAGAGATAGGTCTTAAAATTTGGTACTTAAAAGAAAGATGTTTTTACAACCAGTGCTAAGTCATGAATGATACAATAAATTCACATTGCTAGGAATAATTGATCTGTTGCTTAAATAACAATATTGAATTCTAACTGAAAGTTATATTTAATTGACATAGACATTGTATTATTGTATGTATCCATGCAACTTTCTCTTTTCTGCACAATTTTTCTTCTCAACTTATTGAACAAATACTATGATAGGAATTGTATAGACATCTGTTCCAAATTTTACATCCCCATTTTCTGTAGAAGGAGGTTGTAATGTGTGGAAACTTTCTTAAATTTTACAATCTCTGGGTGTAGGGAGACAGTTATCTACCAATCCTTTTTTTTTTTTTAAAGATTTTATTTATTTGACAGAGAGAGACACAGCGAGAGAGGTAACACAAGCAAGGGGAATGGGAGAGGGAGAAGCAGGCTCCCCGCTGAGCAGGGAGCCTGATGCGGGGCTCAATCCCAGGACCCTGGGATCATGACCCGAGCCGAAGGCAGACACTTAACGACTGAGCCACCCAGGCACCCCTAAATAAATAAAAATCTTAAAAAAAAAAGAAAAATTATTGAAAGATTAAACACAATTTCTATCAGGCTGGAAACCATAAGACAAATTACTGATTCTGAATGAACCATATAGATCATTCATGTAGCCCAGCCTCTGATGGAACCAATTGAAATGAAGCTGCTAAATGTGTCTGCACTAGCCAGACTGCCACTATGATGGGCAACACATCCACCATCATAGCCTGGACACAAAGTAAAGTACTCCATTTCCGAGCAGAGTCTGTCACTGTATGCTGGATTTATGACTCCTGCCAAAAGTTGATCCATTTTTCTGGTGGTGAGAAAGATTACACTGTATGATGTGTCACCCCTCACCCACTCTAACAAGATTCCCTATGTTGACCTTTGACCTCCTCCCAGGATGCTCAAGTATCCAAACCACTGCTGATGCTTTTTCAAATTAAGATGCTCCTGTTCCAATGGGAACAACTGACTCTGGCCATACCATTGTAGTTCTTAAAACTAATCTGTGTCATGTTTTTAGCTTTTATAAACTTTTGCAGACTCACAAAGATGTTCCATTTATTGCAAACTCTATGCAACAGTGGGATGATATTTAAGGTATTCAATGGACCTTCTGTACTCCCTAATATCATAAGGATCTAATACTGTTGAGCATTGGAACAGCCTCCTCAAAGCAGACACAAAACAGTCTTACTCTTGCTATGCTTATCACTTCTTGGTCCACACTTTTTAGTAAGGTAGCTGATCATTGAACATGACTGTTCCCAGGAAAGAGATTATCTTATCTGGGCTGCTGGCTAATTAATTAGTAAGAGAAAAGAGATGGGATGATATGTAGACCTATTTGAAACTTTGGGATCCTACCTTATTTCTGGAAATAATTCTTATTTCTTTCTCATAATGGCAACCCTAGACCAGGCTGGTTGGTATACCAGTTTGGACCTGGTTGGGTCCAGGATCCTGGGCGGCACAAGTAAGGTCAATTCTGTAAGTTGGCTTCATTCTGCTGCTTGGTGTCCTATTTATTGTAAATGCTATAGAAGATAAATTGAACAGAATTTGTCATAACTTCTGCCAGTAGGATGAATCAGTGCGGCCAACTAGTATATGTGTGCAAAATTTGTCAAAAGCCAAGATGGTATTAAAAACAAAGGGTGGGAAGTGTTGGGAGGCAATTCTCCCTTATGTCTATTCATTTGCCTATCTTGTTAGCAAGTCATTGCCTGACCTTTCCCAAAAATTATTTTTTCTAGGACATTTGTAGAGTGACAGTTTTAAAGATAGAAATAGTATATCTATTTGGAATGAAAGGAAGGTTTTCCACAGCCATGGAATATATAGATATTGTATCTATTTGGAGCAAAGAGAGGGCATGCTTATTGCTCACTATGAAATATTGGGTTCCCTAAGCTTAGGGAAATGCAACTAACTGTGTGTGCAGGTATCATCTTGCCCTATATGTCACTCTCTGGGGATCAAGGCTTGGGAAACTAGCCCATATGTGCTTACACTTTGGGTAATAGTGTTTCTTTGAGTAATAAACTGTCCTTTGTCTCTGACTTCTACCAGAGTACTTCTATCCATGCAACTTGGGAAGGCAATTGTTATCTTGCAAAGAATGTAAAATCTCAGACCCTTCAGAGTTCTTCACATTAAGTGACAAATCTGGAAATCTGGCTAGTTCCTCTGACTCTTAAACCATGCTCATTCCACAAGAATATTTTGACTTTTGACTCAATTTTTTAAGTTGAATTTTATGTTAACCTGAGGGTTCACATATTCTGAGTTATAGTTCCAAATCTCTTCCTTTATACATGACTTCAATGAAATCATTGTAATTTGCTGGCTTTACTTCCCTATGTATAGATTAAATTTCTATAGTGTCCTAAAAAGAAGTAGTAAATACAGCAGTTCCAGTGATGTTAGCTCAGCAACGACAATAGTCATTTTTGTTCTACCAGAATAACAAATGCACCCTTTAATCACCCTTGGACAGGAGAGATAAAAAGAATCAGGCTAAACTAAGGCTGAACATATGCATACTCTATGTTCTAATACTTCCATTCCCTGCAATGCCAAACACAGATGAGTGCATCTATGCATGAAGTGACACATATAAGACTGTTCTTAGCAGCTTTATGCATAATAATAAAAATCTGGAAATAATATCAAGGACAATTAAAGGTGTCATATTCATATGGTACCATATCATACAGAAAAGAAAGAACAAAAAGGAACAAAATGAACCTTTGCTACATGCAACAACTTGGATGCAATTTATAGACTTACATTGAATGGAATATACCAAACAGAAAACACATACTATATGATCCCATCTATACATAAAGCTCAAAAACAGAAAGAAAAAATCTATGATGATCAAATGAGAATAATGGTTACATTTGAAGGACAAGGTTAATGACTAGGGAGAGAAACAAGGAAGCATTTGGGATTCTGGTAATGTCCGCATCTTGATCTGGGTGTTAGTTACAGAGCTCTATTCTCTTTGCAAAAAATTTCACCAAGATGTATACTTCATGTCTTGTAAGTATAAGTACTACTGGTAGTTTATGTCATAATAAACTAGGTATCTTACTATAGGTATTTTATGCTATTTGTATCTTATGAGATAATAAAAATTATACCAAAAATAATCAAATAAGATTTCATAGGCTGATATATTTGTTCTATTATATAAGTGTCTATGTGTAACAAAGTTCCTTTGTTCTTATGAGAGAAAGTATAAGATTGCTGGCAACTTGAATTATGAATCATAAACTCATGAAGGAAAACATATACAATTTTCAAAACACAGAATTAATGATCCCAATTAAAGATATCTGATAATTAAGCAAATAAAAAGATTAATTAAAGGAGGGTGAGGGGCGCCTGGGTGGCTCAGTTGGTTAAGCGACTGCCTTCGGCTCAGGTCATGATCCTGGGGTCCCGGGATCGAGTCCCGCATCGGGCTCCCTGCTCGGCGGGGAGTCTGCTTCTCCCTCTGACCCTCCTCCCTCTCATGCTCTCTGTCTCTCATTCTCTCTCTCTCAAATAAATAAATAAAATCCTTAAAAAAAAAAAAAGAAACAAAAACTTTAAAAAAAAAAAAGAGGGTGAATGAGATTATTATGAAAGTATTATATATGTGTGTGTGTGTGTATCTGTCTGTCTGTGTGTGTGTTTATAGCCTTTTGATACTTCAACTTTCTGCTCTAAAAGAATAAAACTTTTATTCAACCAAATAAGAGGATTAAAAAATACCCTTAGTCAGCTAATTCCTAAGCCATGGTGTGAGTTCTTCAAATATTTTGTAACTATTACTTTCAGCATTTAATGAACCATTTTAGGAGCAAGCTAAACTTGAGATAGTTTATTACAGTGCAGTCATGCTATTCTCCTGTTCAAAATGTTTAGTTACTACTTCATTACTTAATTAGTAAGATACCAATATCATTTAATACCCTGACATTTAAATTCTCTATAATATCACCTGGACATACCTTTTCCTTTTTATTACTCACCTGTTTCCTTCCTGATCTGTAGCCCATGTTTTAGCTAAACTCACACTTTACTGTTCTCTATACCACTACTAATTTACCTTCCTTCTCATTTAATTTCTGGTTGTTCCCTTGAATGGAAAAATTCTACATACCTGTCTGTTGAAATCATACCCATTTTTTTTTTTAACTCAAGTGAAATACTACTTCTTCTATGAAGACTTTTTTGACTTTAGAGTGATGCCACTCCTTCCTATGAATTCCATTGTACTTCATAAATCATGCTGCAGCTGTGTAACCAGCTATTACTTGAATCTTCCTGGCGATCACACATGTTTGATTTATGTCTGAGCCTCACCAAGCAGAGGAAAATCAGGGTCTCTCCTCAGAGCCATGGCTTATCTTAGGGAGACCTCTGACTAAAAAGGAAGGATCTGCTTAGTGCCCCAGCCACTATCCCTACTTACTCAGATTTCACTTCTGAACACTCAGTAGTATCCATGGCAAATACAGCTTCCCAAATGCAAACAGACTCCTCCATCTGTTGTCTGTTTCCCCCCCCCATTTCCAATTAGTTTCATGAACAGCATGAATCCAAGGGGATTCTCTGATCCTTCATAAAGTCTAAGGCTTTCTATTGAGGTTCCACAGTAAAGCAGTTGTGCATTTACCTGCTCCTTTTAGATGTGATGTACAAACTTCTTCATAAGATTATCAGGCATGAATTCTTGAACAAAATTCTCAGTTTTAACATATACATAGGAACATTTTGCCCTTATTTTGATGTATATATTCCACATTTTGCTTTATATATGTTCAAGTACCTAAAATATCTGAGTTCCTAAATTTATTTCATCATGGTTTCCTCTGTGCCCTCACTTAATACAAGTGAGTTCTATCCTTTGGTGTCAAATCAGCCATTCTGCTAACTATGGCCACTTTCCACAAGAAATTACTAACCATTCTTTTAAAGATGTGTCTTTTATACCTGTAGTGAAGTACTGAAGAACTGTGGGAAAGAACATATCTTACACCACTCAGGGTCCTTCGTTTTCATCTACCCACCATGCTCTGTGCCCCTTTCCCAAACCCCAGTCTTGACATATGATCTCCACCACAGCAACTATCCTAAGAAATGCAGCCCTGCCTCCTGGGGTAGCATCTTCGTTTGCATTGAGCAGACCTACTAGGTCACTTGCCTTTATCATCTAAGGACTCCAGTGATTAACATTGTTCTGCATCTTCTTATATTTATGCTAATTTATATTGCTTAAAGATTAGACTTGGAAGTGGATTACCTAATTTAAATCCCACTTATATGGGGTGCCTGGGTGGCTCAGTTGGTTAAGTGTCTGCCTTTGGCTCAGGTATAATCCCAGCATCCTGGGATTGAGCCTCACATCAGGCTCGCTGCTCAGCAGGGAGTCTGCTTCTCCCTCTCCTCCTCCCCCTATTCATGCTTGCTTTCTCTCTCTCACTCTCTGAAATAAAGTCTTCAAAAAAAAAAATCCCACTTATGAGCTGTGTGACCTGAACAAATTATTTAACTTCTCTGTTTTTCAGTTCCTATATTTATGAAATAGAGATAATAATAGTAGCTACTTCAGAGGGTGATTGTAGCAATTAGGATAATTAATATATATAAAGAACTCAGAGCAGTGTCTAACTAATGGTAAGGCTATGTAAGTGCCATCTGTAATACAACTGGTATTATTGTACCAACTCTTGGTACTAACAATGCAGTCTACTAAAGCTCCACTTTACCCACCTCCACTACCTTCATAACAACTCTCATGGAACCTTTCTCACAGAAGATGTTTAATAAATATGTATATAACTAATACATCAAATGAATTGGAAAGCTCAGCTTAGAACCAAGATTGCTAAAGCAACACATCAGAAACTGTTTAAAAAGAAGGCTACAAGGGTATAAAGATAATGAGAACACTTGAGTAATCAGAATTCCTTTCTGGAAAAAATAAATTGACTTTGGGAAAATAAAGGAATAAATACTTGTCATAGAAAATGAGACCGTACAGGTAGGGCAGGGGAAACGTTAGTGAACACAGATAGGATGTTCTGCAGGTGTACAGAAGAGGGTTTCTTATGAATGACTGAAGGGGGGAATATAATTAGGAGTATGAATATAGGAGCAGAGTGCTTATACTCAGCAGTTTAGCCTTTCCTTCCAGTTGCACTATAAGTTTTTTGTAAAAACTCAATCCCCAACCCCTGCCAACACACACACAGTTTTGTGTCAGTGGACCCCATCCTCTTCCCAAGAAGTGAAGAGTCTGGGCTTTCTGACAAAAATAGATGGATAAGAGAGCCCAAAGACAGAGGTAGAGAGAAGCAGGAGTGCATAAACTACCAGGAACTCAGAGAAATTATGGAAAGGCTCTGGATTTTGACCAATCAAAAAAAAAAAAAAATCAGCAGAGTCAGTAAAGCAATCTAAATTTTCATGGAGAGAATACCTAGGTGATATTGGCCTTAATTTTTTTTTTTTTTTTTTTTAAGTTCAGGTGCCCCTGGGTGGCTCAGTTTGTTGAGCATCCAACTCATGATTTTGGCTCAGGTCATGATCTCATGGGTGGTGAGATAGAGCCTCACATCAGGCTCTGCCCTCAGCAGGAAGTCCCCTTGAGATTCTCTCTCTCCCTTTCCCTCTGCCCCTCCCCCTATTCGTTCCCTCTCTCCCTCTCTCTCTCTCTCTCAAATAAATAAATATTTTTTTTTAAAGATTCTATTTATTTATTTGAGAGAGAGAGAATGAGAGACAGAGAGCATGAGAGGGAGGAGGGTCAGAGGGAGAAGCAGACCCCCCGCTGAGCAGGGAGCCCGATGCGGGACTCGATCCCGGGACTCCAGGATCATGACCTGAGCCGAAGGCAGTCGCCCAACCAACTGAGCCACCCAGGCGCCCCTCAAATAAATAAATCTTAAAAAAATAAAAAGTTCATTCCCATTTCTCAGTGAATAATGACACCTAATACTGGTATGGTGAACATCTATGAATTCTCTGGCCATCAACCCTTGTCTTTTGGGCACTGTTTATGGTGAGTTTTGTGGGCATAAACACATTAATACAGGGTAAACTTGTTCTCTGACTTCTAGCCTAGTGGTGGACACCCTACCAAACCTTAACCTTGAAGGCCTTTCCCAAGGTTTCAAGAACTGAATTTGTGAGAGTCTCTTTTCTTGGCTAAAATTTAAACTGTGGAACTCAAGAGCTCTCAGTGAGGCGGCATATTCTGGCCCATAGAGCAAGACTCCACACACTGCAATGAAATAAAACTAGTCTTAAAAGAAACAGGAAAAAAATAACACCTTGTCATGAAAGCCAATAACTTCAGTTATTCCTGGGTCCAGCATTCTCCCTGCTGTTCTTAAATCTTAGTGTTTACTCTTCCTTGATTCCCAAGTTACACAAGTATTCCAGTATCCCAAGTTACACAAGATTCTAGGTAAGACTAGATCGAATTCGATTGCTATTTCTTGCTTACAAAATATCACACACTCAAGTAATCTCTACTAAGTAATATTTTTACTATTTTATTACATATAGACTTATTTAAAATATTTTACCATAAAATCATAGAAGCTATTTAATTATATCCCAAATCACTATAATCCTAAACAGTGAGTCTCTTGATAAGTTAATATTTCAAAATAAACATTGCCTAAATTTATAAAAGAAATACAGACTTCTGTTATATAAGACTACAATCTCTATAATAATAATATGTTTATTCATTTAATGGTCTCAATAAGAGATTATGATTCATAGTGGCCTTTATATAATTTGTATACCAGCCTTTCCCAAACATTATTTGATGTAACACATTATTAAGATTTGTTGTATAATAACATTTATATAGTTTCTTTACTAAAGCTCTTTAAGTGTCTTTAAAATGCTAATGGAAACCCATCCTTCAGGATGAGGCTATTGAACACACTGTTTTCCCAGACTTACTCTATCATGGTTTTTGTTTGTTTGTTTGTTTGGGTTTTTTTTGCTTATATCAGATTAGTCTCTCATGAGGCTAGAATTGAAACGTGGTAATACATGGAGTTGAAATACATTTTTATGTGGAAAAAGAGCAGTGTAACAAAGGAATACATCTGAGGATCATGCCTTGAGAGGTATTTAGAACTCCCTAGAACTCAAACTTTCTTACCTCTCAAATTGCCTAACTTGAAATATTATATCAGTAGTAATTATAAGCATAACAATTAATTAATTACTTATTAAGCAATTGTTAGTGTCAAGCTCTGAGCATCTTACAAATTTCTTCATTTGATAATTTAGTTACCACAATAAAACTGGTAGGTTGGCATGATTATTCACATTTTACTGGGGGAGGAAACCTATCCTTACATTACAGGAGTTGGGGTTCTAAACCTGTCAAACTGAATGTAGCATCCAAAATGTAAATAACAGACAGTAAGAGGTTATGTTTTAATTAGAATTCACTTAGAGTTTTATTAGATCCAAATCCAACAGCAAAGTTACTTGAGAACAAGGCACAGAGAAAATGGAAAATGTGGCTGATATATAAAAGAGAAAGTGAAGAAAGTTGGAACATGAAGAAGGAACTTTGCCTAGAATAAATGTGTCTTGGGAGACCCAAGCACAGAATGAGGGCACAGTTAGCTATCAGGGACCTGGTAAAGAGGAGGGAAATATGCAAAGTTTGCCTTTCTGGACTTTGCATTTTTTTAGGATCCACATGGGTGATGGGGATAAAACTTAAATGGAAGAGAAGTGGGGACTTTGAAGTCATGAACTGGTCATTATAAATCTTATCTTGTTCCTCCTTCTCACAGCTGGTCTCTGGCAGCCCAGTGCTTATCAAAGGACTGGGCCTATGGAAAGCGGTGATGAATGCTTTTGGGTTTGGACACAATTGAATTGAACGGATGTGAATTAATTGATTTGAATCAAATTAAACAGACTCTAACTGCTGGAGAAACTCTCTTTTAGATAATTTTCAAAAGAGTTTGGAAAATTGCCTAATTTAATGTCCTCTGATGAAAGGTGACTCCAGTGCACATCAAAATGAAACCCAAGAGCATGTGCAACTAATGAGTGGCTCACATGGGACAAAGTCCTAGTTTTCTGATTTCCTGCCCAGCTTTACTTCCACTATGCAACACTACATAAGAATTCTGTGAGGGTTCCCCTTTCTCCGCATCCCCGCCAACATCTGAAGATAGTAGGAAGGGAAAAATTGAAGGGGGGGTAAATCGGAGGGGGAGACAAACCATGAGAGACTATGGACTCTGAGAAACAAACTGAGGGTTCTAGAGGGGAGGGGGTGGGGGGATGGGTTAGCCTGGTGATGGGTATTAAAGAGGGCACGTACTGAATGGAGCACTGGGTGTTATACGCAAACAATGAATCATGGAACACTACATCAAAAACTAATGATGTAATGTATGGTGATTAACATAACATAATAAAGTTTAAAAAAGAATTCTGTGATCTATAAATCTAAAGGATATAAGAAGGGTACAAGAATGAAGATAATTTTTCAATGTATAAATAAAGGTTGCAAAGTTATGTTGGAGAATGGATGGTTAAGGGTACTACCAAAAGCCATGTTTCCATAACATGTTTCTAATGTTCAAAGAGAAAGTGGCTTAGACAGTCCACTGTGACTTGCTTTTACAATCAGAGGAGAATTATTTGAATGCTATGAATGAAGATATAAATGTACTAAAATAAAAAGGGAAATCGGTAATGGCCTCATTGTCATTTATTGAATTATTATCACCATTTCTTACTAGTGTCAACTTTTTGTAGAATCACCCTGATGAAATCAGCTGTGATCATGTAATTTAATTCATCATCTTCACAATTCACATTTAAATACTGGCAGCTTTAAAATCAATCAAGATAATGTGAAAAAACAAAATTGAATGTGAAGATATGAGTTTGTGATAATGGTAGATAACATCCTGAGTGTTCAGTAGTAGAGATTAAATGTCCTAAATTATTTGAGAAGAGATTATGGGTATGACAATTTATCTTTTTATTCCTCCATCTTAACATCTTAGAAACACCTTATGAAGCAAAATCCATGAGATACTGTAATTCAGAAAAGGCATATATTTTGTTATTTTGAGGTAGTTCTCCCAGGAAACAATACCATCTTTTACAACATTTCTTGTAACATGGGTAGATATTTCTTCATATTATATGTGAGAAAAATTCATATGTAAAATTTGATGAAGACCTATTTGCCCAAACTAATCACTTTTCGAACTTCAATGATTCCTAGTCTGTCCACAGTGAGGCAGCACTCTCCAGGAAAATGAAAATCATATCTTCTGTAAAACTGCATACAGTGAAAGTGACCACAGACTGCTTTAGAAGATGGTCATCATGATTTGTGAGATATAACAGACACCTAGGGAGAACTTACATATGTTTAAATGGGTTAAAATAATCTCATAATTGGATTTTAGAAATTATAGCAGGACCTAAGACATATTTACAATTATAAATGTGTTTTGTTTTGTCTTTTTCCCCAAATGAATGATTTTTAAAACATAAATCTTTAAATATTTTGCACATGATTTAAAGAATACTTGTCACTTTTGATTAATAAACAAATTTGGAGGGAGAGAAAGAGTGGTTGCTAAGGGCTGAGAGGATGGAGAAGGAGGGATTAGTCAAAGTCTCAGTTACAGATGATCTATAGGTGAATAAGATGAGTAAGTACAGTATAGTGCCTGTAGTCAACAATACTGTATTATATACTTAAAAGTTTGCCAAGGGGATTTATCACACATAATAAAAATATATAAAGATTTATACACTATAGTATAATATATGATAGGAAGAAAGAAAAAAAAAGGAAGGAGGGAGGGAAGGAAGGAAAGAAGGAAGGGAGGGAGGAAGAAAACTTCTGGAGGTAATGAGTTAAGTTTATGGGATCAATTTTTGTGATGGTTTAATGGGTGTATACTTATCTCCAAAATCATTTAAATTGTGTACATTAAATATATTACAGTTTTTTTAATGTCAAATATACCTCAATAAAGTGTTTTTTAAGTGTCAACTGTTACATATGTTACTTTACATATGTTACTCATTTTGGAATTTTCTGAGTAACTGGTACTCTTCAAATCTACTTTTGATGTTACGTATTTTCATAACAGTGCTCCCCTGCTTTCTGGTCTTTCGTTGTTGTACTGTCTCTCATCCAGCTAAACCTAAAACCTCTATATGTGATAATCATGTAAACTGCCATTTCTGGTTCATCTCAGTCCCAGAACTGAACCTTAATCAGTTCCTGTTCCTCTACTTCCCAGCCCTTTTTCCACAGCTGATCTACCCCAGTTCCTATAGACCTGTTTTTCTGGCCAGTCTCAACACAGTCCATCATATTTCTCATACATTTTTAATATGTATGACATTTCTTAATGAATAGATAATCCCAAAGCCCATGTTGAACTATTTTTATGAAGTCAAAACATCCCTGATACTAAAGACAAAAAAGGAAGCATGAGTTTAAAAATGTACTTGAGCAATCTCAAGTACAAAGATTAAAAAGTTATTCATTAAATTATTAGTAAGTAGAATGCAGCAATATATTAAATACACTGAGAAAAGTATTATTTCCTCCAGAAATGGAAGACTGTTTAATATTAAGACATCTATTAACATGATAAAAAACATGTTAAAGTTCTATAGTAAATCAAAGGCAATATGATGCATAGCTGAATCAAGTAGCACATGTCCATTTAAGTCAGGGACAAAACAACAAAAATCTTATTTATCATTATTTAACATTGTTTTTCATGTGTTAGCCAAGAAGATTCTTGGAAAGAAATACCATTAATATTAACACATGATATGACATTTACTAACAAACTCAAAAGAATTGACTGATAAAATGTTAAAAATTTAATCAAGTCTTCTAATAATTTAACACAAATCAGATACAATTTATCTGACTTTAAGACTTTTTAATGACAGCAATAAATGTCAACTTTGGATGAATAAACCTAACAAGAAACTTTAACATTAAACTTAACTGATAAATATAAATTAAGATGTCAACAAGTGAAATGAAAATAACTAATGCATTTATATACTGGCCACCCCAATTAAAATCTGCAAATTTTTTTAAAAAATTAGTTCTAGATAATTTACTAAACCATAACTGACAAGAAAGTAATGTATATTGTAAAATACAAATGATGATAAAGGGCTTGTTTTACCAAAATATAAAAATTTATCATAGATAAACAAAAATATAACTATGATCCTGGTACAAAAATATACAAATAGGTAATGAAACAGTTGTGAAAGCCTCCAAACAGACTTGTGTTTTATAGTATATAAGTATCACTTTATAGTACATAGCATTGCTTTATTAAAGCATAAATTATAAATTTATGAAATAAAAATTTCAGAATAACCTTATAGGAAACTACTTTCTTGAAATTTGAGATAATCATCTCTTTGCCATTCCTTTATAATTTCACAAACTATGTAATTTATACAAACATGTATATTCCCCCTCAAAGCATTTTTTTCCTGCTTATGCTGGACTCATTTATAAATGGAATCATATATAGCTATGTTTCTCTATTATTTGCATGTTGCTCAATATGAATTTTGAAGTAGAGCCATGTGGATGTGTTCATTTGTAATTCTTTTATTTTCACTGCTCTATAGTGTTCCACTGTTTGATATCTTTAAAATATTGTTTTAGGCTGATCCAAGTGTAGTGGTGTTTACAATTAATTGATCACAGTCCATTATAGACTTCTCGTTCCTTCTGTACTCCCACTGCTTCACTTGACTAGCCTTAAAAAAATGTTTTTATTCATTTTACTATTGGTAAAGTTTTAAGTTGCTTCCAGGTTTTTTTTTGCTACCACTACTGCTATCATTATGGATATTCTTGTATATGTCTCAGAAGTTCATATAGAAAAGTGCCTATTCTCTAAACTTTGCACATAAAAATGAAATTTCAGGGTTATCATGTGTGTGTGTGTGTGTGTGTGTGTTAACCTTTACTGGGTAATGCCAGGGTTTTTTTCATAATGGCTAGATCAATCTACACTCCCCAACAACAGGGTATGATCATTCCTGCTGTTCCACATAATTGCTAACATGTAGTATCATAAAACTTATCACATTTTTGCAAATCTATTGGGTATGAAATATTTCATAACAATTTTAATTTGCATTTCTCTAAGTGTTAATATGGTTGAGTATCTTTTCATATTTTTATTGGTCATTCATGTTTCCTTTTTGGTTAAATATCAATTCATGACTTTTGCTCATTTTTTATTAAATTATTAGGCTTAGAAGATTAGGAGTTTTCTATATATTCTGTATGCTATTCCATTTTGAGTAATTTGCATTACAAATGCCAGTTCCCAGATTATGTCTTACCTTTTCACATTTTTTTTTCTTTTCACATTTTTATAGTGTATTTTGATCAATAGAAGCTTCAGCTTTTAAAATTATCAAATGTTTCATTATTTTCTTTAAGCCTTCTTCATGATTTTTATTCTTTGAATATTAAGAATCCCTACTCTAGGAGTGTAAAAATATTCTTCTATGTTTTAAAATTTTTTCCAAAATTATATATTTTTTCTACATGGTTAACCAAATGTTCCAGTAAAACTTATAGAAGAGTGCATTTCCCCCACAAATCTGCAAAGTTGGCTGTGTCATAGCTTACTTTTCTGGGGTCTCTATTCTGTTTTACTAGCCTAATTTCATATCCCTATGCTAATAACTTTACCAGATTTTCTTAATGAGTATCAATTTATAATAAATCAGTAACTAGTTGGACATAGCTCCCTCCCCTAAGTAGGTAATTTCTTTCTTAAGATTATTGACAATTTCTGGCTTTTGTTCTTCAGCATAAATTTGAGAATCAGCTTGATTAGATCCTCTAAAGCTATATTGATATTTTATTGAAAATTCAGTGAATCTAGAGATCAATATGGGACTAAATGACACCTTTAGGATACTAAGCATTTTTTCCCACAAGCATTGCATATCTCTCTATTAGGTATTTTTAAATTCTTTTACTGTATATTTTTCAACATAAAAGTCATATATACCTTTTTAAATTTAGTCCTTCTTTTGTTTTTTTTGTTAGATTTAAATCTTCCGTATGTCACTGTTTGGGGTAAAATAACAAACATTCTGTTTGTTGCTATGGTATAGAAATACATATGTACTGAGCTTATTACTTAGAAATTTTCCTTTATAGTAATTCTATTAATTTTTCATTTTTATCAATAATAACAATTTTGATTTTGCCCTTGCTTTTTTATCTATTATTATTTTTCTTAACTAAATGCATTATTGAGGTCTATTAAAATTTTGAATTAAGTTTTAATAAGGATACTTTTAATATTTTATAATTGCTAAAAGTTTATTATTGTTTTCATTTTTACTATTATTTTATAGAGTATTTATATCAAGTTAAGAAAGTTACCTTAAATTTCTGTATCAGAGAAGTCTAAATATAATACAACAATACTTAAATCCCAGTGTCTAAACATAATAAATTTTTGGTCATATCAGAGTTCAAAGCTGGTTGGTGTAAGTGGCTCTTCATGTATCCATTCAGTGACCTAGGATCCTTTTATCTAAGGTTCTTGTTTTCCTTAGGTCTTGGGAGTTCTTTGTTGCATTCTCTCTGTGGGGGATATGTTCCCAGATGCTAGTGCGTGCCTGAAACCACAGATAGTGACAATCCTTATAGATCCTATGTTTTTCTGATACCTATAATCAAATTTATTTTATAAATTAGGTACAGCAAGAGATTAGCAGCAATATATAATAACATACTGTAATTAAAGTTATGTGAATGTGGTCTTTCTCTCAAAATACCTTACTGTATTGTACTCACCCTTCTTCTTGTGATGATGTGAAATGATAAAATGCCTACATGATGAGATGAAGTGAGGTGAATGGCAGAGGTATTATGACATAGCATTAGGCTACTATTGACTTTCTGACAATACATCAGAAGGAGGATCATTTGCTTCCAGACTGCAGTTGACTGGGGGTAACTGAAACCACAAAAAGCAAAACTGAGAGTAAGGGGAGGGGGAAGACTGTTGTATTTGGCTGACAGACACCAAGCAAAAAGAGGCAAAATATAGAGATCACCTGGGAGGTTCTACAGCCTGGCCTAGAAGTGGCATTCATGGCTTCCATTGGCCAGGAGGCTACACAGTTATGTAGCCACTTACTGGTGTAAGAGACTTTCTCTTTAAGGAAACATCGCTCATTGTAGCTTAGCAACTGTCTACAATGTAAATGTATACAACTTTTAAAAAATACCATTTATAGCAGTTCTGTAGAAGCATGCATACTCATTGGCATTTTGTCTATTAGGGTGATGGGACACATGGGAAAGAATAATTTTAGAGTCCAGAAAACTGTGTGCTTATTCTATTTCTCAGGACTTCAAAGCACAAGTTTGAGATTAAATAATCTCTAAGTAAATAATATCTAATTCCTTCAATCACTTGTTAGATGAACGGTTATTTTTTTCCACAATGACGAATTCTCCATCATAGATTTATAACAGAGTTTTCCAGAATGTGAGGTAAAGGTAGGTTTTCCCTAAAAGCAATTACTGATAATAATGTCTTTCATTATTGGAAAAATGTGAATACCTGTCTTACATAGCCTATTTTGACTTTCAACCCTTATGGAAATCAGACTTTATGAAATGATGTCACAGTGATTAACTATGCTTATTTTGAGGAATGGTTCTTCTAGCATGCCTTTTGAAGGATTCATATTTTTCATCCAGCATCACAGAAATAATGTGATAAACTCTAAAAATAATTACATATTATTTTAACATCTTAATTAAATGAAAAGCCTCAAAGTTCCACAGACTGTCACTAAGCACTTAACTAAGCACTTCACTATATGCTAAGCATTAATGTGTTTGCTATATAGTTGGCAAAAAAAAAGCATAATCATTTGACATGATGGCATAACCTTTCTTAAAATATAATCGAAAATTATATTAAAGGATTTCTTAGTCATGATTCTTCTGGTAGGAAGGAGGAAGAACAGCCAAACTGGATAATTTGGTAAGAGTCTAATAAAAAAAAACTATTTACAGAGTGTGTACAATGTTCAAACAAACCAAAAAGGGACAACATAGGACCCCTGAGACTAGGAACATTGAGGATCTCACCATCCCTAAACCTGAAGGGACAGGGGAGGGAATTGTTATTGGAATATGGAGCGAGTAACATGGAGAGGTCACCCAAAGGAACTCTGGTCTTTGAAAAGCCAGCTGACAGTAATGTGCGAAGAGAGAACCATGGTGATCAATTTTGTAATTGAATTTTCAGAGAAATATACCTTCCAAAATTCAGTTATCTGCAGTAAAACCTCAAACATACCAAAATTGTCAAGATTAGGAGATCATTGTAGGTTTCACTATTATTTTTTAAAAGTTAATGTTCACATTTAAAATAAAACTTTATGCCTTGGGCGCCTGGGTGGCTCAGTTGGTTAAGCGACTGCCTTCGGCTCAGGTCATGATCCTGGAGTCCCGGGATCGAGTCCCGCATCGGGCTCCTTGCTCAGCGAGGAGTCTGCTTCTCCCTCTGACCCTCCCCACCTCATGCTTTCTCTCTCTCTCAAATAAATAAATAAAATCTTAAAAAAAATAAAAATAAAAATAAAAAAAATAAAATAAAACTTTATGCCTTAATTTGAGCACTGACCTCACTCTCTTCTCACCCTCCCATCTCCTGCTGGTGTTCCTTATTGGCCAAGCCCTAGACAGCAAGTGAGCCTATTGATAACCACCTATTTAGTCAGAATAGAGAAGGATAAAGATAGCTCTAGAGATCAAACAGGAGATATTTAGCTCAGGAGAGCAGCTCTGCCTAATAGTGAATCAAGAAGTTCTGGAGTAGATGTATGGGTGTGAATCTACTAATTGTCTCCATGACTTTAGGGGAATGTCCTAACTTCCCTGTCTAACTTACCCTATTTATAAGAGTAGGCAATGGCATGAGTTATCTTAGGAGACTGTATTAGGAGTAAATAAAGGAATACATAAAAACTGAGGACATACTTATCATATAGTAGACAAGAAGGACTGGCTATTTTTATTATTGTATAACATCACTAGTAAAGTTCTCTGGTTTGCTTATCTGTCTATCCCTATCTTCATGGCCTACCAGAAGCAAATCTAATAAATAGGTGGCATTTTTCATTATTTGTTATTATCCCTTAGTCTCCTATTTCTAATATTATTAAATTTACCATCAAACTAATACTTTTGTATACAAATTAAAACCTGTTCTTAGCAAAGGCTCAACAAAATCATTCATACCAGTTAATGAAAAAAAAGATTTATTTATATTTGCATTTGTTCAAAAAATGATTTGTTGGTTTAAGCCAAAGAACAGACACTCTAATTATTTAATTTGTTAATAAATCAGATGCAGAAATTAGGAGCAAGAAAGCTTCTAATAACATTAGTTATGTAGACCAACACATAAAGCTTGTTTTGCTTATGTCCTTCCATGCATGTGCCAATGCATTCATTTATATATATGCTGTATGAGAAACACAAACCTAAATGCTGATAATTAAAAGGTAAAATGATAAAAATATGTCTGCAATTAGAAAAACATTGTCAAAACAAACAAAAAATATTAGTATAACCGTATTAAAATGTCATGAAGGTCCATTTGTGCAAATGACAAATCTTTTTGCATCAGATGAGAAACTCCTCAGAAAAGATAACATTAGAGCTGAAGACTCATTTTTAGAATATTAATTCCTGTGTTGAGAAACAGTTAAACTTGTTACAGAAA